>NC_060148.1:46559185-46874185 GCF_021461385.2 Schistocerca piceifrons
CACATACTGTAGTTGCATACATTCTCAATATTTTGTGATTGTCATGTTTTTTCACTGGACATATGAAAGGCTGAGCAACAGCTTCTTCCCACATGGAGGACTACTCTATATTACAGATACTGAAGGGTACCGGATATTGTACAGAGGAAGTAATGACTGTATCCTAGTCATTTGGTACTATGACAATTAGATTCTTCACAGAGGAAATTAATGAGAAATCCTGATTTGGGGGGAAAATGGCCTCTGTTGGGTTGAAGGTAAGCTATGATGGTCAGGTAGTGAAGCAATGAATGACTTTGAAGTCATGCTAGCTTTCTCACAAAAATAACCTGTGTCAGATGACAGAAACTCTTTCTGCCATAAACTTTTTGGAGACAGGATTTTTTTAACCACTCTAACTGTGGATTAGAGATGTAACAGGGTGGTGAAAATTTGGGTTTCAGCCATGGCTACTGTGATACTGGTTTTCTCTGATGTACTTAATGTGGGTCATCTTCAAGGATCTTAGGGACACATTTAAACATGAAAACCCTTCTTTTAATGGCAGAAAATGAGATGAGTCCCTACTTGAGTGTACTGTGCATGAGTTTGTTTCAAATTAATTAATTCTCAAGAAAAAATTAAAAAAATGGAATATTAAGTTTCATAAATACTGTCACAAATACTGGCAACTTACCCGCTTTTAGCAGTTATTTAAGACTGTCATTACTCTCCGCTATTGCCCCTGACCATCAGTCCTCACTTTCATTCTTCATCACCATCCATTTGACACCCACTACTAAATAAAAGCTGCCTCTTCACTTTGCCACACCTTACAAATTTTCACCCACATCCATTTCTACTGCTGCTGCTTGTCATTTTCTAATGTCGTCTACTTATTTGTGTAGCTATTGGCTTCCATGTGCCTCCCACTAATTCCCAGTTTGCTTGCTGACGATCCTCCCAACATTTGAACAGAATTCTCTTTAAAACTGCAGGTTTCACTCCAACTCCATCTACCAACCTGTTATACTACACTCAGTCTAAAACAGAGCATTGGCTCAACAGAAATGCAGTTACCTCAGCTGGATCTTTGCCTGGAACTGTTAGCTGTTATGTAGTGCTGTTACCAAACCGGGCGGTCTTGTGTTGCCATACTTGTGTTTATGTGAGTTCCATTGAAATGTGAGGACACAAGTGGCTACAACTCACGAGAAAGATCCACTATTTTGTACTTGAAGTCCTAATTATTACTGTAGGCAAATTTGTTGGAAGCTCACTGATTACGCTTATGTGGCCAGGAGTTGGGAGGTATTGTGTAATGCTGAACTCTTTGTTGAAAATGTTTGTTGCAATAGTAAAACAATCACAAGCATATCATTTCATAAAGAGGACTTGTGCAGATTAAGTGAAGTTGTGTGAGGCCAAGAACTTGCCAATACAAGTGGAATGTTTTGGATAAGTGTTAAAATAAGAAAATAAATTTTGGGTAACGTAAATTGTGGGGAATTAATATATGAAAGCTGTACTTTGCTCCATTGGCATATTTGGGGAAAATTTTCTATTGTATCCAATTAATCTTCTCGTATTCCTCTGACGCTGGGTGATCCACGTCATAAGAACTGAGGGCAGCCTTCTTCTGTAACCTTTGAACCAAATGTTGGTTCTCTTGGATTATCTCATGTCCTGTGCCATATGTTTCATTTCTGTATTGGGTTGATGGTGTAGACGTTCCTTTATCAGTGTACAACATTCTTGGTACTGATCTTACATCCTAACAGGCTTCAGGACATTCTAATATGGTTCATAACATACCTCCATCAATTATAGGACCAATGCAGGAGTAGTGGCATGTCGTAATGGTATTTGAAGGATGTATCCTGTTGGTGGAATACCCTGGCTGCTCTTGACAGGCAGTGGTACCTCTGCCATCTAAAGACGGCTCCATATATCTAACATGTCTGTCCTTTGCTCTCCTACTTCTCCACTGGCTGTTCATCTTACATATCTGTAAAAGGACACATCACACTCAAAACTCGTAGTAAATCATTCCCAAAGGTAAATACTTGTGGTGAACCCCTTCTTTTTTTAAAGCTTTCCTTTATCAGATTATTCCACATGGTATTTCTTGCAGGCTGCTATTTATTTTGATAGCATGGCAACCAAAATGTACAGATAAATAAATAAAAAATGAAAAATAAATAATAAAAAAACTCTCATCAAGTATTACATTGAGGTTTTTGAATATCCATTGGTTGGGGAAAGAACACTGATGAGCTCTATAGGGATGTATCAAACAGAAAGGAGTAAGAGCCACTTTAGGAAAAACTTGATTTAAATCATTCCTAATGTAGTTTGGTGATTATTGGCTATGTCTTGTTGTTAAGTTATCCGCACATAAAAATGTAATGTGATAGTGTATGACTGTCTTATTGTAGTGGCACATGGCAACTGGTAATGGAAAATACTTTGACATGCTGGTGCATCCTTAGGCTCCTATTACCCTGTGTGTGTGTGTGTGTGTGTGTGTGTGTGTGTGTGTGTTGTGGAACTGCAGGAGTGGATGTGCAGTGATTGTTGTACTTATGATTAAAAGAAATGTGCTAGCAATTTGTTGTTTTAAGAAGATAAATGTGTTTCCACTTCCGAAATAACTGAGAAGCTGTTTCCTGGTCAGAACTTTGTAATCAGTTTGTATTGGCGTGTGTGTGTGTGTGTGTGTGTGTGTGTGTGTGTGTGTGTGTGGATGAATTCTTCTGCACATGGGTTTCCAGTATTGTTATTGCAATGCGTGTTTGGCAATTGCCAACACACACACACAGACAGACAGACAATACCATATGTAGAAAATGCACTTCTCCATTGAGCTGTTGGTAATTGCCTTTTGTCTGTCATTGATAATTTTGCAGTTCATTGCAGTAGATTACTTGTTAAATGTCTAATTTGCACAAAAAGCTTGTACTCTTTCCAAATGTCTTCCAGCAACAAGAAGTGATGAAGAGAATGTGTGTTCAGTGAAAAAAAATTATATTAGTGTATAATTGAGAGCATTTAGCAGTGTTATAGTGACAAGTGTGGTATACAGAATGTGTTAGTGATGTGGGAAAAGAATAATAAACTTTTTGAGATAATAACTTATAACCTGTGCTGTAAATCTGCAGACCACTTCAACAATAGACTCCTACTCCATTCTTCCTTCCTCATGGTTTTATTATTGTTATTGGTTAATATAACTTAATTTGTTACACAAAAGGTGTCCACTAAACTGCATTTAATGGTCATCACACGGGCTGTATTTTCACATCGTTGGAATGTGCAAAGAAGATGTAAGCAGCAGTTGCAATCTGAAAACAGTGAAAAGATGGCAGGAAGTAGTCTCCATCTACTGAAGGTTCAATATGGTGCATCAGGACCAAAGCTTCCTAGAGCTACTATTCAATGCTGAATACAGTGCTTAATAAGGAACAAGGAAATTATAGGAAAATAATACATTGGGATGAACTGTTACTAAACCTTTTAATATGCTCTGTGATTATGCCCGCTAAATGAAATATAGTGAATCAGCAGGAATGCTGCCATTTTTAACAGTGCTACTACTGACTCAGTTGTACCAGATATTCACTGTTTATCTTGTATTGGTAGCTTAATGTTTACTTGAGTGGATTTCCGTGTTTTGCAGAAAATGTTTCCCTACACCTGTAACAAAGTTGTTGTTATGTTATATCACCACTTGTGCATCCTTATAGCCAATACTGTTACTTGTCAGTAGCTGACAGTAACGTTTAAACCTTGAATGTAGGTAGTCAGGTCAGTTGTGGAGGAAGTGCATTCATTTAATTTTTTGTTTAACTGGTGGCAATTTGCAGTGTCATGTTTTGTGTTAGGTGGAAGCTAATCCACCGACATAAATACAGGAGGTACATAAAGTCCGGGAACACTTTCAATTATTTATTGCACAAAAACCAAACACTGTTAGATATCATACATATGTCATTTTGAAGAGAAACCCTGAAAGTTTTTTTTTTTTTTTTTTTTTTTTTTTTTTTTTTTTTTTTTTTTTTTTTTTTTTTTTCCTTCACTTATACCGCCACAGTGTAGTTTGGTAATTTGCCGATAGTCAGCGCCAGTAGCAGACATGGCGAGTTCAGGTGCGGAGCAAGCTTTCTTGTGTTGGAGTTCGAAATGGCCTCCCAGATCCCCAGATGTCACTCGGTGTGATTTCTTTCTGTGGGACATTAAAGATCTGGTACATGTACCGCCTCTACCACGTGATGTAGGAGATCTCCGGGAGAGAATACTGGAAGTGACTGCCACAGTCGACAATGCAATGCTCAGACGGGTATGGCAGGAATTTGATTACCATATTGACATCTGCCAGCTCGCTCATGGTTCACACATCGAATGTTTGGGGGGGGGGGGGGGAGGGACACTTTCAGATTTCCTCTTCAAAATGCCATATGTATGACATCTCTACAATATTTAGTTCTTGTGCAATAAATAATTCAACATGTTCCCAAACTTTATGTACATCCTGTCTTTTATTCCTTTAAAGAATTTTCCCAGTCAACATACTATTAGTCTGTAGAAATGTCATTGCTCAAACAGCATAATTTCTCTGGATGTAACATACCCCTTTACTTTACTATAAATACTTTGCATTTTAAACACAGTACAAACAGATTTATACAAGCTAATGGAATTGGAAGACTTAGCAATACCTATTACAACAGGAAGTACTTTGTGCCATGCACTTCACACTGACTGCAGAATACGATGTAGCTGTGAAAGTATCACGTTTTTTCCCATAATCAGTAGCTTTTACATATATACATTATTTTAAAACACTCCTTCTGTCAAAAAAGTTTCAGGACGGTTTTTTCTTTCTTTGTTTGTAAAAAGGAAAAATGTTATTTTTACGTTATGTGGTATGTGTATGTCCTTCAAATAAACTTGGACAGGTTGCCATACAAAATCACTAAGTGAAAGGACTGAGCTTAGGAATACACTGTTTGGGTTTTAGTTATGGTCACACAATGAATGCTGATGGTGAGCAATGAGTTAACATTATGTTCTGCTTTATGCTCTGGAAAACCACTTGTGAAAATTGGACAATCCCTCATTTCTGTAAAAGGTTATTACTGAAGAAGAAAGTTGGTGCTACCAGTATAGCCCTCACACCAAGTGTCAAAGTGCTGAATGGCGGAGACCTGGATTACCAGCCTATAAAAAACAAGTAAAATGACAACCTTTGAGAATATAGGAAATGTTGACCACATCCTTTGATAGGGATTATTCGCCATGAGTATGCTCCTACAGTTCAAACAGTGAACCAAACTCTTTACACTGAAGTCTCGAAACATTTACAACAAGTCATTTGATATCACCGCCCTGATTTGTGACATTCTCAGTACTGGTTTTCACTGCATGACAATGCAATACCCCAAAGCTGGGCAGACATTCTGTTATTGCCATCCCACATCAACCGTATTCACCTGACCTTTCACCTCACAGTTTTTTGTTTTTTCCTTGTTTGAGTGAAAGGAAAGCTCCATCAGGATATTGCAGGCATCCAATGGGCTGTGAGAAATGACCTTACAGCAATTGCAGTTGAAAATTTTCCTGCTTGCTTCCAAGACCTCCAGAAGCATTGGCCACTGTGTATAGAGAGCCAAGGGGACTAATTTCGATAGGAGCTAGGATAATTACTCAATAAGTGTAATTTTCTATTTTTTTAAAATACCTGTCCTGGAACTTTTCTGACAAAGGCAGTAAATTCACACCAGAAACCAATGGACTCTGAAGCATCATACTGAACAGATTTGCAAATTATGTGGCAACAAATTCAAACTATGGCAGTTTGTTTCAAAAATACTTTTATAAGCTCACCAGACCCAGAACAACGTGACGTGATAAATCTCAAATTGTTGAACCACTCTTTGTATGGTAAACTTCATTATTGCAGGCAGAATAACGTTTACTGGATGCTGCATTACACTTCCAAGTGACACAGATATGTGGCACTATTTTTTTCAGCACAGTCGCAAAGTGTCTAAACAATGGTCAGAACATTGAACAGTCATTCAGTTCCTCAACAATAGAAATCTGCTCCTAGGCCATGGAACCATGCTGTATGAATGTTGACATTATTGGAAAAGCTCTCCCCCCCCCCCCCCCACCCCCCCCCCCCCCCCCCCCCAGTAGTGTTTTCCATTGCAGATTTAGTCAGAGCCACCGTTAGACTCTGGACTTCAACTACTTTCTTACCTTAAATTTTCTATACCATCAGATGTACACCATTGGTGAATCAAGATACTGATTATTTCAAGTAATCCATTTCAATTTGCACTTTTTCTCATTCATATAGATGACAAGGCTCACAATGCAGAAGAAAAATAATGTTCATTATTGTAAATTTTTAGCCAGCAAAGTTGTATGTAATTCAGAATTCTGTTGATTCTTTAGGCCATGAAAATCTAAATTCCAATCAAGCCATATTTCATTGCATTATGTTCTTTTCTAAATAATAATTCATTCTTACCTACATCTATAAGTAGTTAGACATCACCCAGAAAAGCCAGTCCACAGTTGAATGGACTGGCAAGTGAATGGGCAACTACTATGTTGGAGGTGCCAGCATTTCAAGTTACTGTCAACAGGTTCGTTTCATTTCTCTAGACAGCAAATAATGTCTTGTTTTTCCTCACTGTCTTTGTGGGTGTTCTACCTTGTATACTGAATAATATAAATAGTAATCCATAAATATCACAGACTTATTTTGTAACGATTTTAAGTACAGTATCCTAAAACCATTTTACAAAAGTCCTGTGCCTCACCTCTTCTTCGGAGGTCTTCTGCGAACTTAATAACAGCAGACAACTAGGAATGAAACTTTCTGAAGTTCCAGTGTGCTCTACAATTATTTTACTTCTCTGTGTCAGTTTGAGCTGCCACACTACTGCTGATGGTATCATATTTACAACCTTTTCCAAAGCTGTGTCCCGCTTTTACCCAGGTTTCATCAAGCCAAATGATTTTGTAAAAATTCGTCCCTACTGATTCACTCAGAAAACGGCAGTGCCAGGCTGTAGTATCTTGGTGCTGCATTAATAACATCCAGCCACAAACAGGCATGTAATGGAATCCTAACTTTCTTACAAATTGAGGCAATAACGATTAACTACCCTGAAACAGGTCTGCTGCGACAAGAGATGCAGATAGTTTTATATGCATTGGCTGTTCCTTTCTTGAATAATACACAAACTGTATATTTTATGATGAGAAAGAATACAATTTGCGACTGTCCTCTTGAGGGGCTTCTGCTTCCCAAGCATCACCAATTTAGATGATGGCTAATCTTCTTTTGCTAATGTCTCACTGTCAATTCTTATTATTTGTCATTCACTAATTTTTAGAGCATCAGTAGTTGCTTATCATTTTGTCCAAAGACACGAGAGATGCACATGTGTGCAGCATATTGATGCATTTGAGCTTTGGTGCTGACAGATTACTGTACATAAAATGGATGGAAAGAAGAACAGATGTTTGTTGTTGAGCAACTGAATATCTCCAGACGCCTTTCTTCTTGTATCTATCAAAAAATTCTCCACCCTTGGCCATACTGTGAGAAGATGTGGAGAAAATAATCTCGGAAGGGAACATCGAGGGCAAGAGACCGAGGAGAAGATAATCTCTGGTCTACTTCTTCAGCAGGGCCTAACAGGATGGAGACACTCCGTTTGTGGAGTCATAATGCTCCATGATGAGCATGAAAACTTGTGATGATGAAATAACAAAATAGCACCAGTTGTTATTTCCCGTGATCTATCTAAGACATCTGAGTGTGTAAATCACAACATTCTTGTAGATGATCTGAGGTTTTATGGAATTGATGGCACAGCCAACCAACAGATAATATCATACATAACCAATGGAATGTGAAAAGTTATGCATAGTAAACCAACCAATGCAATCAGGGTAGATTCTTCTAATGAAAGAAATCATAATAGGGTTCCCCAAGGTCCCATCATAGATCTGCCATCATGTAAATTGCCACTCGTCTAACACACAACAAACAGAGTTAGTTCCTTTTGTAGATGACACTAGTTTTGCAATCAATCCAAGCATCTATACAGCAGGGGAAGAAATGAGAAACAATCTTCTTTAATGTATCATTGACTGTTTTCTTCACATGGTCTCGCTCTCAATTTCAAAAGGCACAAATTATGCAGTTCTGCCCTCTTAGGGGTACTAAACCCATGATAACTGTAACAAATTGGGGGGGGGGGGGTGATACATAGGGTGGAACATCAAAATTTTCTTAATGTCTATATTGATAAGACTTACAAGGTAAAAAAAAGGTTTTCGTAAGCCCTAAAACAAGTTAGTTCGGCCACGTAGATATTGGGGAGAGGCAACATATTTTCCATACTTGCATTCAATAATGTCACGTGGAATAAAGTTCTGGTGTAACTTATCCTTGTTTGAGGTTGCCTTTTGCACAAAAAGTGAAGCACAATATTACTATCAAAATTTTCATCAGAGACATGTGACACACGGCAAAGTTAAATTTGAAAACCAACTGAAAAGATTCTCCTCGATAACAACTGTTCTGTATTTCTGTTTGTGTACCAATAATGTGTAAAATGTGATTGGTAGTAATTAGTAATTAACTTCTTTATACTTAAAAAATAATAAAAACACCCAGTAAATAGTCTGGATGTAGCAGCATATTGTAAATTTGTTACTTGAGCGTAAAATGATTCTTTCCACATCATTACAACTTGTTGTGCAAATGATCCAGGGAATACGAAACTACCGTACTGATTCCAAGTTTTTTTTTCTTTTTCATAGTAGTGCAAAAAGTAATAGTAAATGTAGAAGTCCTATTACACTGTACTGTATATATGTGTTATTAAAACTGTCTAAATAACGAACTGCAGAAGGTTTTCAGAAATTACTGCAACCAGTCGCCTTTTATGTAGATGTATTTGGTATTCGTATCTGTGGCTAAGTGTGTTCAGCGATGTTTACGAAAAACAAGATATATGTTTCCAACAGTGCCTCATAAAAGTAATATACATCTAGTGAAAGTTTTAACTTGTGAAATTGTGAAAAACAAGACACAATGGTTTCAAAAATACGTCCTAAAAGAGATATATATATACCTGCAGAAAGATTTATCTCCACAGATACTCAACCACCCACACAATGGGTACAAAAAAGCACTAAATGTATATACCATCTGATGATGAGTTGCTAGGCAGCTCGAAACCGGTCATGGTTAAATAAAATACATCTACATAAAAGGCGACTGGTTGCAGTAATTTCTGAAAACCTTTTCACACCACAGTCGCAGTGTTCCACATCCACAATGGATAAAAGTCTGAACTGCAGAAGGACTGGAATTGGTAAACAGAATAAACCAATTAGGTCAATTGGGGTTACTGATTCCAATATTTGTTACTTTCCCATAGTAGTTCAGAGAGTAATCATTAATGGTGAAACCCTATTACCCAGTGCCCAAACCTGCTGGATAAACTATATAAATAATGAACCATGAAATGGCTGGAATCGGTAAATAGAACTGACCTACATCGTTTAATGCTACTTACTGATGCCAACATTTGTTACTTTATGTGACTGTTCATTACCTGTATACCGACAGCTCTTTCAGGATTTGTGTGTCAGTTTCTTCACATTTCTTGCCACTGTTTTTTTAATGTTTCATATATGTTATGATTTATTTCATTTTCTGTTATTGTGTTACATTTTAGTTTCTCCATGCACAAAAACTCCCACTTTCCCCCAGTAGAATTTTTAGATTCAATAATTATTACATATTAACACTATTTTATAATATAATGACTTCACCACATGCTATACTGTAATAGATTTAAAGGTTATCTGCCTTTTTCTTACTCACATAAATTACGATATTAATTTATTCCAGACATGGATATTACTCTTTTTCTGTTATTTATTTTCGTTACCTTCAGTTCTTTCCAATATAAATCTTGGCTAAGTAATTAATCACCTGTGATTGTACATAATTTTACAGTATGCTACATTCTTTTTTTTTTATCAGTTACTTTTTTGAACAGTTACTTTCAAAGATTACCTCAATGTAGCGTCTTTGCCTTAGATATGACATCACTGTTCAAAGCCGACGGTTGGAATCAGACACTACAATTGATCCTTCAACTGGATGTCGTAACTTATGTGAACTACGTCCCTTACTCTGTCAGTGTAGTCTTGTCTCTCCTGTTGCCGTCTGCTGTGTAGTGACTGTGCACCGCAGCAAACACAACCGAACAGGCAATCCAGACAACAGTTCACTACAATTCGCTTGTACTTACGAACAAGTGTTTACACTAGACAAGCGAAAGAAAGCACTGCCAAACGAGTATTGAGAGAGCGAACAAAAGCGAAGTCTGCGATTTTGTTTCTTTGGTACTAAACTTACATACACAGATACCCGATAGAACCACACCGCAGTGAAATAGTTGCGATGAAAACAGTGATATCTAGACAGGATTGTCGTGTATGTCAACTGCGCTGTTGCTGATGCAGGAAACAAAGCAGCGAAGGAAGAGAAAAATTTCGGTCTGAATTTTTGTGGAAGCGTCAGATATTTGGTGGCAGTTCACTAGTCACTAACTTCATAAGGCCTGCTTCGATATGTATGTTGGTGGATGATTTTCACTGGTTGGTAACACGTATTGAAAGGAAAACTAAAATCAAGACCGTGGCTATAGACTAGAGACCTCGGCTGAAGAGAGAATCGCACTTACGCTCCATGCCAACTGGAAACATTTACACAAGTCTAAAACATTTTATTTCGAATTTCAACAACAGCTGCATCACACAGAGTTCCTGAAATCTGCAGTGGCACATATGCAAAGCACTCGAGGATTATATCAAAGTCGGGAAAATAATTTCAGTAAATATGAACAATGTAAATTTAAAATATAGAAATGACCTGCTATAGTCGATAAAGTATATGTTACTGCTTGCCTGTGGTGGCAACCATTATAAGGTCATTGTCCCTACCCCTGAGTGTGTAAGGTATCAGCTAATTCCCCCTCCCTCCTATATCTCAAACATTATTGCCAAACTTAATTTTAGAAAAAATTTTGATTAGTTTTATTTATAAAATGATTAAAGATAAATAATATTTGGTTCTTGATTCTATTATACTGAACCAAGAACTAGTGAGTCTGTGAGATATGGGTGCTGCTTATTTTTATTCATTTTTTTTTTTACATCTGGTTTCTTCTCAGGCACTACACATTGTAAGTCATGTACAAAGTCTATTCAGGTTCTTTTTGTTTCATTGATATCATAATCAAAAATCTACTTTCAAATGAGTATATCTTGAATGCAGTGTTTCTCAAAAATGTTCAATTGTGTGTGAAATCTTATGAGACTTAACTGCTAAGGTCATCAGTCCCTAAGCTTACACACTACTTAACCTAAATTATCCTAAGGACAAACGCACACACCCATGCCCAAGGGAGGACTCTAATCTTCGCCGGCACCAGCCGCACAGTCCATGACTGCAGTGCAGTGTTTCTTTCAGTGTGTGTGTGTGTGTTGCAGCAGTCTGTGAGATAAAATGAACGGTAAAGTAATTCCCAGTGCATCACAAGTGCCATCAACAACTCCACCTCAGAAAAGAAATGTGCACTGTCCTACCTACTGGTATTTACTTCTTCCACACACTTTGCCCTCAGATAAAATCAACACAGTTAAAATGTGGTTCTTCCTGGTTGGAAATTATTTGATTGCTGGACAACCTTCCATACTAGAAGAAATTAGAAGGCTTCAGCATGCCAATGCTTCATGTCTGAGCACTCCCACTAAATAATAATAATAATAAGATTAAGCGTGGAATATACCAAGGAGACTCATTAAGTACTTTGTGGTTCTGCCTTGCTCTGAACCCACTATCCAACAATCTAAATAATACAAATTATGGATACAATATTACTGGAACATACCAACACAAAATAACACATGTGCTATACATGGATGATCTAAAACTAATGGCAGCAACAACTCAAACAATTACAGAAGTATTCAGCAGTGATATAAATATGGCTTTTGGAATAGACAAATGTATGAAAAATAGCATAGTCAAGGGAAAACACACTAAACAATTAGATTACATATTGGATAACCACAGCGACTGCATAGAAGCGATGGAAAAAACAGATGCCTATAAATATCTAGGATACAGACAAAAAATAGGAATAGATAATACAAATATCAAAGAAGAACTAAAAGAAAAATATAGACAAAGACTAACAAAAATACTGAAAACAGAATTGACAGCAAGAAACAAGACAAAAGCTATAAATACTTATGCTATACCAATATTGAGCTACTCATTTGGAGTAGTGAAATGGAGTAACACAGACCTAGAAGCACTCAATACACTTACACGATCACAATAGCAAAAATATAGAATACATCACATACATTCAGCAACAGAAAGATTCACATTAAGCAGAAAGGAAGGAGGAAGGGGATTTATCGACATAAAAAAACTACATTACGGACAGGTAGACAATTTAAGAAAATTCTGTATAGAATGAGCAGAAACTAGCAAAATACACAAAGCAATCACTCATATAAATACATCGGCTACACCATTGCAATTTCATAACCACTTCTACAACCCTTAAGATCACATAACATCAACAGATACGAAGAAAGTAAATTGGAAACAGACAACACTACATGGCAAGCACCCGTATCATCTAACACAGCCACACATCGATCAAGACGCATCCGACACGTGGCTAAGAAAAGGCAACATATACAGTGAGACAGAAGGATTCATGATTGCAATACAGGATCAAACAATAAACACCAGATATTACAGCAAGCATATTATTAAAGATCCCAATACCACAACAGATAAATGCAGACTTTGCAAACAACAAATAGAAACAGTAGATCACACCACAAGTGGATGTACAATACTAGCAAATACAGAATACCCCAGAAGACATGACAATGTAGCAAAAATAATACATCAACAACTTGCCATACAACATAAACTAATAAAACAACACGTTCCCACATACAAGTATGCACCACAAAATGTACTGGAGAATGATGAATACAAATTATACTGGAACAGAATCATTATAACAGATAAAACACCACCACATAACAAACCTGACATCATACTCACCAATAAAAAGAAGAAATTAACACAACTAATTGAAATATCCATACCCAATACAAAAAATATACAAAAGAAAACAGGAGAAAAAATTGAAAAATACATCCAACTGGCTGAGGAAGTCAAGGACATGTGGCATCAGGATAAAGTTGACATTATACCAATTATACTATCAACTACAGGAGTCATACCACACAATATCCACCAGTACATCAATGCAATACAGCTACATCCAAACTTATATATACAACTACAGAAATCCGTAATTATTGATACATGTTCAATTACCCGAAAGTTCCTAAATGCAATATAACATATACCATACAGTTAAAAGGAAGTCACACTTCATCAAGGTTAGCGTCACTTGCCTTCTTTGACCAGATGTGGCGTCTGAGAGGGGAGAGAAATAATAATAACTTATAGATCACTGCAGTAGCCATTACAATGTTACCAGTGGAAGCTGCTGTGTCAGAGCACAAGAGACCGTGAGCACCCTAACTTTTGACACCTTCTGGATTTATTGTTTCCTTTTATTTCTGAATGCTGTTAAAATGTAATGTATAATCTGAAATACACGGCACTAAGTCTACCGTGCTGTGCTGCATTACTCCTCTAGATTTGGTGGAACTTGCATCAGGATCGTGAGCTTACCTTCACTTGTGCAATTTTAAGGAGCTTCTGCACATGCACAACTGGCGTGATGTAATTGCCTTACGGGCACAGCTATACTCCATACGGCGAGAGAAGAGCTCCGACAGTTGACACGGCCTCGGCGCACTTGCTTCGCGCATCCGCGACGGCCGATCGGATCATGAGCTTTTGTTTACGTTACCGTGGCAACGGCCGAGTGTTGCCGTAGTACTCGCTGGACCACTGCTTTCAGTCAGTTATGCCTCGTGCTACGTTCAGGTTTGTGTGTACACGTGTGCATGGTGCTACATCTGTGAGTCTTGCCGTATAAGTGCAAAAGTGTGTATAAGGGGAAAATGGCTTTTGGGAAAGAAGCTATGCTGAAATCCCAAGCACACTAATTTATATACAGATTGCGTGTTTACTTTGAAAGGGAAAGGGTCATTGGTGGGCCTTTTGTTATCAGTGAGAAAATTGGTTGACTGAAAGGCAGAAGCATTGCACATCTCTGCAGCAACAGTGAAGAGAGTTACAAATGATGAAGAAGCTGCCAATTCAGCTGCGAGCCCTGTTATTGGGACGCCTGGAAACTCCAGGAAGAGATCGTGTTGTGTGATTGAAACAGACAACTTTGTCAAAAGTGCTATCAGGCAACACATATACGCGTACTACAGCAGGAAGGAGAATTCGAAACTTAAAAAGTTGATGGCATCACTGTCTTACTGTGGTTTGTTCGCAGGCAGAACAACAAGTCTCTCCATTGTTCTGAAAAAAAAAAAAAAATGGCTTTCATTGGAAAAGGTTCCAGTACGAAAGGTATTAACGGAATGCGGAGACACTGTAGCACGGAGATGTCGATTCCTGCACGAGATGCTAGCAGTCAATCTGGAAAATGTAATATGGATGGACGAAACGTGGGTCAATGTGTGTCACGCACGTTCTGTCTCATGGACAGACGACGCGCCACGGAACTATGTGTGTACCAACTGGTAAGGGAGGGCGACTAATTATATGCCATGCTGGCTCTATGAACGGTTTTGTGCCCAGTGCTATGATGATGTTTCAGGCAATAAAATCTCTCAGCTACCATGAGGAGATGAATTCAGATACATTCAAAGACTGGTTTGTTACTCGTTTGCTACCAAACGTCAGTTCTGGTAGTGTTTTTGTAATGGACAACGCACGATACCATTTGTACAATTAGATAAGGCACCAACAGCTGTTGCAAGGAGAGGCGGAGTAGTCAGCTGGTTGAAAGATAATAAAACAAGCTTCGAACAAAATATGTGGAAAGCGGAACTTCTGGAAGTAGTCAAATGATACAAGCCACAGAAGACGCATTATGTGATTGATACGTTAGCAGATAACCACGGCTACAAAGTTATTTGTCTTCCACCGTACCACTGCCATTACAACACAACTGAACTCATCTCTGCTCAAATAAAAATAGATGTTGCGGAGCGAAAAAAAACCTTTACACTGGGTGACACAAAGAGGCTGGTAAACGAGGCTGTCATATGAATAACACCAAAAAACTGGAAGAATGTTATGAACCAGGTTTAGGAGATGGGTAGGGTTTGGGAAAGCCACCCAGAACACTGGGTCTGGGGAGACTTACCAGATGGATGAGAAGTTCAATCTACGTTATACTGGGAAGAGAGGGCTGTGTATGTGTAAGGAGATCTTGGCTGCGTCACATTTTAACAACCACCTTACAATTTTTTGACCTCTGATATCTTTTTCTACATCTGGGCAATTTGGGGGGACTGATTTGTTAGGTTTGGAGGCAGTGGCTACATCTTCTTGTAGAAAGACTGAAAGGGAAAGAAGAGGGGTGAAGGAAAAGGACTGGTTAGGTTTAGGAGATGGGTAGGTTTTGCGAAAGGCACCCAAAAACTGTGTCTGGAGAGACCTACCACATGGATGAGAAGAAAGAAGTCTTTCCTTCATCTGGTTCAATGTATGTTGTACTGGGAAGAGAGAGCTGTGTTTAATGCAGAGAACTAGTCGTAATCAAGACTTTAAAATTGCCCATGGACAATATTGTAAATAATTTGACCCAGTTATCAAAAGATAACAACTTTTAATAATGGATTAAAGCACTTGATCCTTCAATTACCAAATGTGGAGCACTGTTACCCACGAAACAAATGACATGTAAAACAAATGACGATCAACTCCCTAATGGCAATAGCTGAAGGATACCACTTTTCTTGTTGTCCATCTTATACACTCTTTTAGAGACACTATTCTTCCATTCAACTTACCCTCCAAGTCCTTTGCCAACAGTGACAGAACTACACTGTCATTGGCAACCCTTAAAGCTGTAATTTCTTATTCATGAACTGTAAAATCATGTCGAAACTTTTCTTGGTGTCCTTGACGGATTGCTCAGTGCACAGATTGAATGACACGGTGAATAGGCTACAACCCTGTCTCAGTCTCTTCTCAGCCACTGTTCTACTTTCGTGCCCTTTGCCTCTTACACTTGCAATTGTAGGTTATGATCCATCTGTCCATTTTATGTCTAACAACATACGAAATCCAGAGTATTTATGGCTGAAAAATACTATCAGGAATTGTATACAGAAGTAGTGAATAGATAGTAAAACATGACCTCAAGAAAGATCAGATAAGATTTAGGAGTAAGGTAAGAACACAAGAAGCAACACTGAATTGTTTTGTAAATGAATGGGAATATTAAAAAAATACACACATCCATTTTTTGACAACATTGAGTTAGGTATGGTTTTGTGTTTTAAGGATGTAGCCTGTAAAGATGTATAAAAATCCCATATGTTCTGATACTTTTTGTATTGTTATGCAGTCATTGTTATCACTTTCACTGAAGAGAATGCCCACAGGTACAAAAGATTGGGGTTCACACAAAATTTAATATTGTCAGCACAATTTTAAGAAGGGCAAATAATCATTATTGCCTCATTCTCATTGATTAATCTCTATTGTCATTGGTGATAAAATGTCAGACAGTCATAATGTTAGTGACAAATGTCAGGGAGTGATGAAGAAAGAAAGAATGTAGTGGAGCTCCCAAAACATGTAGCCATAAAGCGAGCAGAGTGAAAAATGAAGCTTGTATAAAATGGACAGGAAACAGAGTTCAACCAAAACGTCATGGTTCTAACAGCATGTGAGTTCTAACCTGAAATGTAGTATTATTTCAGAATTAAAGTTTGACTACCACAGTGAACATTATAATGTAGAACATGAAGTTCAGCTGGATATGTCATTCTGTTTCCACATGTCAGATGAAAGGCATGACAAGATAACAGAGGGGAGCACAATAGAACAAAAATTGAACAGGATGGAATCATTCAAAGCCTCATAGAAGTAAAACAAGTGGCAAGGAAGAAGCCTAGAAGTGATAAGGAATTTAGGCGGAAGAAACCAAAAATGCAGTCATGCAGCCGTTCACGTTGGACGAGAAAAACACTAACACTTGTAGACACGGTGCACAAAACACGGAGACGGCGACGGCACATGTGAACAGTTGAGTTGTAACAGCACGAAACACAAAACGATGCACACACCCTAAACACTGATGGCGATGATCTCCGGCGCGCGAATGTTCACTGAGCGTGTACGAGTCCGGGGACCTGCCAAGAGAGGAGGTGGAGGAGGAGGAAGGGGAAATGGGAGAGGGGAGAGCAGAGATGCCATGGGCAAAGGAGAGAGGGGGAGGGAGGAAGGGGGAGGGGAAGCCCGGGGGAGAGGGTAGGAGGGAGGGGGGAAAGGAAAGAGAAGGGAAGGGAAAGGGGGGGAGGGAGGGTGCCTAAAGGAATGGACACAGGAGGTGGGGGGGAAGGATCAAAGTTGATAGGAGGGGTAGATGCAGAGGAGGAGGACATCATCAGGCAGGGGGAGCTGGCGGAAGCCACCTTGGGAGAAGGTAAGGAGGGTTGAGAGATGGAGACCGGGTGGGACATGGGAATACAGGCGCGGCAGCGGGCGGGGGTGGGTGAGGATCGGGGAGACGATCGGGTGAGGAGGGTCGAGTTTACGGGAGGTGTACAGGATCCGTATCCTTTCAAGGAAAAGGAGGAGGTGGGGGAAGGGGATGAGATCATACAGGATCCACGTGGGGGAGGGGAGACAGATGCAATAGGTGAGGCGGAGAGCATGGCGTTCAAGGATTTGGAGGGATTTATAAAAGGGAGGGGGGGCGGAGATCCAAGCCGGATGGGCATAACAAAGGATAGGGCAGATGAGGGATTTATAGGTGTGGAGGATGGTGGAGGGGTCCAGACCCCACGTATGGCCGGAGAGGAGCTTGAGGAGACTGAGTCGGGAGAGTGCCTTGGCTTGGATTGTCCGGAGGTGGGGAGTCCAGGAGAGGCGACGGTCGAGGTTGACGCCAAGGTACTTAAGGGTGGGAGTGAGGGCGATAGGACGGCCATAGATGGTGATGTAGAAATCAAGGAGGCGGAAGGAAGGGGTGGTTTTGCCTACAATGATCGCCTGGGTTTTGGAGGGATTGACCTTGAGCAACCACTGGTTGCACCAAGCGGTGAACCGGTCAAGATGGGATTGGAGAAGGTGTTGGGAGCGCTGTAGGGTGGGGGCAAGGGCAAGGAAGGCGGTGTCATCGGCAAACTAGAGAAGGTGGACGGGGGCTGACGGCGGCGGCATGTCCGCCGTGTACAAAAGGTACAGGAGGGGGGAGAGGACGGAGCCTTGGGGCACACCGGCAGAGGGGAAAAAGGTGTAGGAATCTGTGTTATGGACAGTGACATAGGAAGGACGGCGGGAGAGAAAGGAGCCGATTAGACGGACATAGTTGATGGGATGGGCGTAGGTTTGGAGCTCGAAGAGGAGACCGGAATGCCATACGCGGTCATAGGCACGTTCGAGGTCCAGGGAGAGGAAGATTGCGGAGCGACGGGAATTAAGCTGTTCGGAAAGGAGATGAGTGAGGTGAAGGAGAAGGTCGTCGGAAGAGAAGGATGGCCGAAAGCCACACTGTGTGACGGGAAGGAGGCGGTGCTGGCGGAGATGCTGGTGGATGCGGCGGGTGAGGATGGATTCCAGGACCTTGCTGAAGACCGAGGTAAGGCTGATGGGGCGGTAGGAGGAGACAGCGGACGGCGGTTTTCCAGGTTTAAGGAACATGAGGATACGGGAGGTTTTCCACAGGTCGGGGTAGTAACCGGTGGACAGGACTACATTGTAGAGCCTGGCCAGGGTCAGGGTGGAGAGGAAAGAGACAGGAGCTTTACGAAGGTGACGGTAGGTGACACGTTCGTGACCAGGAGCGGTGTTGCGTTTTGTGCAGAGTGTAGCAATGAGATCCTGTGTAGTGATAGGGGCATTGAGTTCCGTGTGTGCAATGTTGTCCAAGTACTGGAAACCAGGAGGGAGGGGAGGGGCAGAGGTGTCAGTTGGATCGCGGATATCCGGGAAGAGGGAGTAATCGAACTGGGGATCATCGGGGATGGAAAATACATCGGAGAGGTAGGAGGCAAAGTGATTGGCCTTACTAAGGGAGTCAGGGAAAGGGTGATCATCATGGAGAAGAGGATAATAGGGGGAGGGTTTAGTTCCGGTAAGGCGACGGAAGGCCGACTAGAACTTGGACGAGTTGATTGGTAGGGTAGCACTTAAACGGGTGCATGTCTGTCGCCAGTCTCGGCATTTCTTAGCCGCGAGCAAATTACGAATGTGTCGCTGGAGTTGCCGGTGGCGTCGTAGTGTGTCCGGGTCACGCGTGCGGAGGAAGGCACGGTAGAGACGACGGGATTCACGGAGGAGGAGGACGGCCTGTGGGGGTAAGGTAGGACGGTGAGAGTGGACGGCGATAGTAGGGACGTGGGCCTCCACGGCCTCAGACAAGGTCTGCTGGAGAAAGGAGGCGGCATGGGTGACATCGTCAGGGTGGTGGTAGGTGAAGGGGTGGCTATCGACCTGGGCGGAGAGGGTATCCCGGTAGGCATTCCAGTTGGCACGAGAATAATCATGGACGTACTTTGGGGGAGGGTCATGATGGGGGTCGGGGCGGGGGCGACGACCGTCTGAAATGGTGAGGAGGACAGGGAGATGGTCGCTACCAATAGGCTCCAGGACATCGACCATTATGCGGCCAAGGAGGTTGGGGGAGGAGAGGATAACATTGGAAGTGGAGTCGGATTCGGGACGGGTGTGCAGGGGGATGGGAATGAGGTCGCCTTGAAGGGAGGAGAGAAACCGATGCCACCGCCGTAACTGGGCAGCGGAACGACTATGGATGTTGAGGTCAGCGGCGATCACGTAGGAGGAGAAGGTACGGTCGACGTGGGAGAGGAAGTCGAAGGGAATAGGGGCGTTGGGGTGGACATAGATGGTGGCGCAGGTAACGGTAAGGCCAGGGAAGAAGAGACTAAGGATCAGGTGTTCGGTGGGGTCGGGAAGGAGAGGTTGGAGCCGAATGGGGATCTGGCGATGGTGCGCAACGGCAACTCTGCCACGCGCAATTGGGAAGGGATTATCGGAGCGGAGGAGGAGGTAGGGCGAAGTGTGGACAGTGTGGTGGGGTTGGAGGAAGGTTTCATTAAGGAGGAAGGCGTCCACGCGATGGGTGGCAAGGGTATGGAGGAAGAGGTTCTTGTTGGCGGGAAGGGAGAGGATGTTGTTGAAAAGGATACGTTACTGGCGCGCCATGACAGGGATTTAAACGAGGGTGTCAAGACGGGAGAAGGTGAAATGGGCCTGGTTGTTAGAGTAGGTGGCGTACATTTTGAGGTGGAAAACGGATCGGGCGGCGAGGGATATCTGTTGGAGGGTGTGTGGGAGCTGAAAAGGATGTACATTCTGCAGGACAATGGTGAGGAATCGGATGAAGTCCTCAGCGATAGGGGGTGGGCGAAGGGAGTTGCCGGGAGGGGTGGGGGCGTCCAGAGGGCGGACAGGAATGGTGAGTTCAGGAGTGGTAGGAGGGGGTCGGGCCTTACACTTCTGGGAGTAGGTGGGATGAGGGTGGTTGCAGGTATTACAGGAGGGGGGGGGCACTGGAGATTGGGGCACTGCCATAAAAAGTGGGCTTACCTACAGTGTGGGCAGGTGGGGGCGTAGCGGCACTCAGATGTTGGGTGCGCATTATATCGCAAGCACCTTTGGCAGCGGAGGGATTGAGGAGGGGAATGGGAGGGGTCAACTTTATAATGCTGTTTAAAAAGGAGGGCACCCTCCTTCAGGAGATGGTCTATGGAGGGGGCGCGCTCAGAAAAAACGCGCATAAGGCGGGTGGGGCTAGCAGCGTTATGGATCCGGCGAACCGCACGCACCTCCAGTTGGGGATGGGCCTGAAGCTCCGCCAACACCTTCTCCTCCGTGATCACTGGACTGAGCCGAGTGATCACGGCGGTGAGAGTCGGCGGGCGACGCGGAGGTTGCGGTTGGCGGGAGGGAGGTGGCAAGGGAGCAGGGGTGAGAGAGGCATTAGGGCCAAAGCGGGTGATAGGGATGCGGGAAAGGAGGTCCGTGTGGAGGGTAGGGCTGGGGGAGGAGATGTGTACCGAATCACGGCGAGGAGTGAGGAGGGAGATGGGGGCACCAGGACAATTCTGGCGAAGGAAGAGGGTGAGGTTCCGGGCTTCAAGGAGGGAGGGATCCGGACGGGAGAGGAGGTAGCTGTAGGAGGAGGAGGTAGAGGAGGAGGAGGAGGAGGGGGCAGGGACGGGTGGGGAGACATCCATGGCATCATGGGTGGGGGAAGGGGGACGAGGCGGAGCCTTTTTTGGAGCAGACGAGACAGGGGTGCCACTGGGGTGCTTGACTGGAATGTGGCGGGGAGTGGCAGGTCCTGGGGCTGGAGTCGGCGCCGGAGATGGTGACGGTGACGGTGAAGGCGAAGGCGACGGCGACGATGACGATGACGGTGGCAGTGGCGGCGGTGATGGCGAAGGTGACGGGGAGAGCTGGGCGTGGACAGTGGCCCGACGGGCCACCACCCGAGCCGGAGCTGCAGTGACAGGCTGGGGGAGTGGGGGGAAAGGATCAGAACGAGAGGAGCGAGAGTAAGAAGCGGGAAAGGAGGCGACAAAGAGAAAGGGTGAAGGGAGAGTGAGGAGTGGTGGGATGGAAGGAGGGGGGTGGGACTGGGCACACCGCATTATAGTGGTGGAGGCGGCGGAAGGGGATGTATAGACGATGGCGGTGGTGGTAGTAGTGACGGTTGTGGTGGGGGCGGACATGACGACAGGAAGAAAAAACGCACAGCACGAAAAGGAAAGGACACAAACTGGGAACAGACGAAGACGCAGACAGATGAAGACTAGGGTCGGACGACCAGGGCGGACGGCGACGGCGACGGTGGCGGCGGCGGCGGCGGCCGCGAGCACCGGCTGGCGGCGGAGGCGGCGGTGGCGAGCACCGGCTGGCGGCGGCGGCGGCGGCGAACAGACGGACGGACGGACAGCAGGCAGCAGCGGAGACGGACAGCGAGCAGGCAGGCGGACGGACGGACGGACGAACGAACGAACGAACAGCTACAACAGTAAGCGGCGGGCAGACGGGCAGACAGACAGACAGACGGACACAATCTTCGAAAGCGGAGATTCCAACCAGAGAGTAGCCCAGGCTTTGGAATCTGGCGCCTTCGAATGAGGGGATCCAACCCTCTGATGAAGGGGGCCCTGGGGAGGGGGGTATTACAATAAACTGAGTTACGTATTGATTTATGTGCGTTTATTGCACTGTATTCAAGAAGGCCATATGCTCACTTAGTAAATTTTAACAGAACGTCAAGAAAATATATTAGGTTTACCAGCAGAGCATTTGCATTCATCCCTCCATAGAATAATGCTAGTGTTCACTGCAATTAGTCTGTGTTTGCTCCGCTATACAGGTACTGCAGAGCAGACGGCGACAGGAGATGGGGGTGAAAGGCTCGCCATGTTTTCCCCGGCAGCGCGCCGCGCTGACATCTGTCGGTGACGCCAAGCAACAGGGCTTTCAACCTACGGCCGATTATTCGATGTCGAAATAAGAAGCTCACCAGGAAATTGTTGGAAATAACAAAAACCTCCTTATCTACTGCAATTGAATATGTTTAGTTTCTTAACAAAAGTGGTAAACTCATCCGTGTCTCTTTTTTATTTACAAAGACTATTTTTCATACTCAGCAATATTTGTGGTGATATGTTGGTTAAAAATGGGAAAGACATAGCTAAGGGTCCCCCCCCTTCGCTTTTACTCTCCTTTCCCCCCCTTTTTGTTTTCCCATCTCCTGTTCAGTTTCCCCCCACCTGCTCTCGACTGTGGTGTCACCTTTGCCGACTTTTTCGTGCTGTGTTCTAGTGACTATTCAGTGTTGTGTTGCGAACAGAAACCATGCTGTCGCTGGGTGTGCGTTTTATATACTTTGCGAACAGAATCCAGACTGTCGCCGTGTTTTTTTTTTTTTAATTGTCTGTTGTTTCCCCTGTCTGCTCCGTATGTATTTTTATTCGCTTCATCATCCCTCTGTTGTTTGTTTTCATTTCCCCATTTTCTTTTCACCTTGTTACTCAATGAGTCCCCGATTTTATCGCCTGTTTTTTATTATTATTTATTCTCCTGCTCTTTGTCAGAAAACCTGTAGGCTGCAGAGCGGCGTCCTAAGCTGCTGCCAGCCCGCCCCCTTCGGGGGGAATTGAAATTCAATAAAGGAAAAAAAAAAAAAAAAGGCTAAGGGTAGTCACTCTCCGGCGGTACACCGCAAGGTTACCGCCCTTCGATAGTGCCATTTTCGCGCTAATCGAAGTGCTAGGGGTTCCAGCCAGCCAGCCAGCCAGCCAGCCAGCCAGCCAGCCAGCAGCAGCAGCAGCAGCAGCAGCAGCAGTTCCCGGTCCCGGCCTGCAGCAGTGGTCCCGCAGCCAGCCAGCCAGCCAGCCAGCCAGCCAGCCCTCCGGTGGCAGCAGCAGTCCAGCCAGCAGCCGTCCAGCCAGCAGCAGTCCAGTCAGCAGCAGCAGCAGCAGCAGCAGCAGCCGCCGCCGCCGCCGCCCCGTCCGCGGCAGCAGCGTCCCTGCCTCTCGCCGTCGCCGTCGCCGTCGCCGTCGCCGTCCGTCGTCTCCCAGTGTATGTCCTGTCCTTTTAGTGCCGTGTTTTTTGTTTCTTCTTCTTGTCATCATGTCCGCCCCCACCACCACCGTCACTACTACCACCACCGCCATCGTGTATACGTCCCCTTCCGCCGCCTCCACCACTATCACTTGGTGTGCCCAGTCCCACCCCCCTCCTTCCATCCCTCCCCTCCTCTCTATCCCTTCGCCCTCGCTCTTTGTCGCCCCCTCTCCCGCATCTTCCTCTCGTTCTGATCCTTTCCCCCCACTCCCCCAGCCTGTCACTGCAGCTCCGGCTAGGGTGGTGGCCCGTCGGGCCACTGCCCACGCCCAGCTCTCCCCGTCGCCATCGCCATCGCCATCGCCATCACCGCCGCCACCGCCACCGCCACCACCGTCATCATCGTCACCATCACCATCACTGCCCCATTCGCCTGCACCATCACAGTCACTATCTCCGGCGCCGACTGCTGCGTCCGTGCCGGGACCTGTCCCTTCCCACCACCTCCCCATCGTTCCCGTCCCTCCTGTCCCCACCCGCCCATCTGCCGCTGTCAAACGCCCTAGTGGCGCCTCCACTTCCTCTGCTCCTAAAAAGGCTCCACCCCGCCCCCCATCCCCACCCCAAAATGCCATGGACGTCTCCCCACCAGGCCCCGCTCCCTCCTCCTCCTCCTCCTCCTCCTCCTCCCCACCCGGTCTCTACAAATATCTCCTGTCCCGTCCCGATCCTTCCTTCCTCGAGGCCCGGAATCTCTCCCTCCTCCTCCGCCAACATTTCCCTGGCGCCCCCATCTCTCTCCTTACTCCCAGACGGGATTCTGTTCTTATCTCCTCCCCCAGCCCAACCCTCCATACTGACATCCTCTCCCGCCTCCCCATCACCCGTTTTGGTCCTCACGCCTCCCTCACCCCTGCTCCCTCCCCATCTCCTACCCGCCAACCCCAACCCCCGCGTCGCCCGCCGACCCACACCACCGTGATCACTCGGCTTAGCCCGTCGATCACGGAGGAGGAGGTGCTGGCAGAGCTGAAGGCCCATCCCACCCTGGAGGTGTGGGCGGTCCGCCGCATTTTCAACGCGACCGGCCCCACCCGCCTTATGCGGGTTTTCTCTGAGGACGCCCCCTCCATTGACCGTCTCCTGAAGGAGGGTGCCCTCCTCTTCAATCAGCGGTACAAGGTCGACCCCTCCCGTTCCCCCCCTCAATCCCTGCGCTGCCAGAGATGTCTGCGCTACAATGCACATCCAACAGCAGAGTGCCGCGAGGCCCCCACCTGCCCGCATTGTCGGCAAGTGCACTTCCTCCGGCAGTGCCCCAACCTCCAATCCCCTCCCTCCTGTAATACCTGCAGCCTCCCCCACCCCAACTACTCCCAAAAGTGTAAAGCCCGACCCCCTCCCACCACTCCTGAACTCACCGTACCTGTCCGTCCCCTGGACGCCCCCACCCCTCCTGGCAATTCCCTTCGTCCCCCCCCCCACTGCTGAGAACATCATCAGGTTCCTCACCATTGTCCTCCAAAACGTCCATCCCTTTCAGCGCCCCCACACCTTACAACAGATCTCCCTCGCCGCCCGATCCATATTCCACCTTAAAATGTACGCCACCTTTTCCAATAACCAGGCCCATTTCACCTTCTCCCGCCTTGACACCCTCGTATAAGTCCTTATCATGGCGCGACAGCATCGTATCCTTTTCAACAATATCCGCTCCCTTCCCGCCAACAAGAACCTCTTCCTGCACACCCTTGCTACCCACCGTGTGGATGCCTTCCTCCTCAATGAAACCTTCCTCCAACCCCACCACTCCATCCACACCTCCCCCTATCTCCTCCACCGCTCCGATAATCCCCTCCCAGTTGCGCGTGGCGGAGTTGCCATTGGCCACCACCGCCAGATCCCCGTTCGGCTCCAACCTCTCCTTCCCAACCCCACCGAACACCTGATCCATAGTCTCTTCTTCCCCGGCCTTACCATTACCTGTGCCACCATCTATGTCCGCCCCAACGCCCCTCTTCCTTTCGACTTCCTCTCCCACATCGACCGTACCTTCTCCTCCTATGTGATCGCCGCCGACCTCAACATCCATAGTCGCTCCGCTGCCCAGTTACGGCGGTGGCATCGGTTCCTCTCCTCCCTTCAAGGCGACCTCATCCCCATCCCCCAGCACACCCGTCCCGAATCCAACTCCACTCCCGATGTTAATCTCTCCTCCCCCAACCTCCTTGGTCGCATTACGGTGGATGTCCTGGAGCCTATTGGTAGCGACCATCTCCCTGTCCTCCTCACCGTTTCAGACGGCCGTCGCCCCCGCCCCGACCCTCGTCATGACCCTCCCCCTAAGTACATCCATGACTATTCCCGTGCCAACTGGAATGCCTACCGGGATACCCTCTCCACTCAGGTCGATAGCCACCCTCTCGCCTCCCGCCGTCCCGATGATGTCACCCATGCCGCCTCCTTTCTCCAGCAGACCTTGTCTGAGGCCGTGGAGGCCCACGTCCCTACTGTTGCCATCCACCCCCACCGTCCTACCTTACCGCCACAGGCCGTCCTCCTCCTCCGTGAATCCCGTCGTCTCTACCGTGCCTTCCTCCGCACGCGTGACCCAGACACCCTACGACGCCACCGGCAACTACAGCGACACATTCGAAATTTGCTCGCGGCCCAGAAACGCCGGTACTGGCGACAGACATGCACCCGTTTAAATGCTACCCTCCCTGTAAACTCGTCCAAGTTCTGGACCGCCTTCCGTCGCCTTACCGGAACTAAACCCTCCCCCTACTATCCTCTTCTCCACGATGATCACCCCTTCCCTGATGCCCTTAGTAAGGCCAATCACTTTGCCTCCTACCTGTCCGATGTGTTTTCCATCCCTGATGATCCCCAGTTCGATTACTCCCTCTTCCCAGATATCCGCGATCGAACTGACACCTCTGTCCCTCCCCTCGCTCCTGGTTTCCAGTACTTGGACAACATTCCACACACGGATCTTAATGCCCCCATCACCACACAGGATCTCATCACTACACTCCGCACCAAACGCAACACCGCTCCTGGTCACGATCGTGTCACCTACCGTCACCTTCGTGAAGCTCCTGTCTCTTTTCTCTCCACCCTGGCCAGGCTCTACAATGTAGTCCTGTCCACCGGTTACTACCCCGACCTGTGGAAAACCTCCCGTATCCTCATGTTCCTCAAACCTGGCAAACCGCCGTCCGCCGTCTCCTCCTACCGTCCCATCAGCCTTACCTCGGTCTTCAGCAAGGTCCTGGAATCTATCCTCACCCGCCGCATCCACCAGCATCTCCGCCAGCACCGCCTCCTCCCCGTTAGCCAGTGTGGCTTTCGGCCGTCCTTCTCTTCCGACGATCTTCTCCTTCACCTCACTCATCTCCTTTCCGAACAGCTCAATTCCCGTCGCTCTGCAATCTTCCTCTCTCTTGACCTCGAACGCGCATATGACCGCGTATGGCATTCCGGTCTCCTCTTCAAGCTCCAAACCTTCGCCCTTCCCATTAACTACGTTCGTCTGATCGGTTCCTTTCTCTCCCGCCGTCCTTCCCATGTCACCATCCATAACACCGATTCCTACACCTTTTTCCCCTCCGCCGGTGTGCCCCAAGGCTCTGTCCTCTCCCCCCTTCTGTATTTGTTGTACACGGCGGACATGCCGCCGCCGTCACCCCCCCCGTCCACCTTCTCCAGTTTGCCGATGACACCGCCTTCCTTGCCCTTGCCCCCACCCTGCGACGCTCCCAACACCTTCTCCAATCCCATCTTGACCGGTTCACCGCTTGGTGCAACCAGTGGTTGCTCAAGGTCAATCCTTCCAAAACCCAGGCGATCATTGTAGGCAAAACCATTCCCTCCTTCCGCCTCCTTGATTTCTATCTCACTGTTTATGGCCGTCCCATTGCTCTCACCCCCACCCTTAAGTACCTTGGCGTCACCCTCGACCGTCGCCTCTCCTGGACTCCCCATCTCCAGACAATCCAAGCCAAGGCACGTTCCCGACTCCATCTCCTCAAGCTCCTTTCCGGCCGAACGTGGGGTCTGGACCCCTCCACCATCCTCCACACCTATAAGTCCCTCATCCGCCCTATCCTCTGTTACGCCCATCCAGCCTGGATCTCCGCCCCCCCTTCCTTTTATAAATCCCTCCAAATCCTTGAACGCCATGCTCTCCGCCTTGCCTATCGCATCCGTCTCCCTTCCCCCACGCGGATCCTGTATGACCTTATCCCCTTCCCCCACCTCCTCCTCTTCCTCGAAAGGATACGAATCCTATACACCTCCCGTAAACTCGATCCTCCTCACCCGCTCGTCTCCCCGATCCTCTCCCACCCCCGCCCGCTGCCGCGCCTGTACTCCCATGTCCCACCCGGTCTCCATCTCTCCACCCTCCTTACCCTCTCCCAAGGTGGTTTCCGCCAGCTCCCTCTCCCTGATGATGTCCTCGTCCCCTCCATCTACCCCTCCTATCAACTTTGACCCTGCCCCCCCTCCCTCCTGGTGTCCTTTCCCTTCGACACCCTCCCTCCTTTCTCTTCCCTTCCCTTCTCTTTCCTTTTCCCCCATCCCCTCCCTCCACCCCTCTTCTTCCGGGCTTCCCCTCCCCCTTCCTCTCTCCCCCCTCTTTCCCCTGCCCGTGGCGTCCCTGCTCTCCCCTCTCGCTTTCCCACTCCCCCTCCTCCTCCTCCTCCTCCTCTCTTGGCAGGTCCCCGGACTCGCACACGCCTCGTGAACTTTCGCGCGCCGGAGATCATCGCCCTCGTTTTAGTGTCTGTGCCGTCGTGTCTGTGCCTCAGTGTTTTTCGCCGTCCACGCTCCTTCGTTCACGTGTGTCATCTACCTCGTCAGTGTTTGTGCCCAGTGCCGACGGTTTTTCTTGTTTGTTTCGTCAAGTGTGAACGGCTTCATGTTTTTTAACTATTGTATCTCCTGTTTTTTAAACCGCCATTCTGTTACTTGTCTGTCTCCCTTTCTTTTTTATTGTACTGCTTATGGCTGAAGAGCGGAGTACACTGTTCCGCTGCCAGCCCACCTTGTATGGGGTGTCCAAATTACAATAAATAAAGAAAGGAAAAAAAAAAAAATAAAAAATAGCTAAGGGTACACGAATACAGTTCTATTAGTTTCAACCTGTTTTAATTTTTGGAGGGTTTGTGCCGATAGGTGCGAACCGGCAATTGGATTGACGATGTTGAAAGTCGTAAAGTGGTGAGGCATGTTAATCAAAATTACGTGTCTTCCTAGCTACCATGCATGGTAAGCTGCATCGAGCCAGTAGCTGAACTGAAGACACTTAAATATTTAAACTGATTTTCCTAAATATTTAAATTGATTTATCGATTTTGATTTCCTGTTCTTCCGCTGTATTTTTGTGGACACGCTGGCATAATTTGTTTTTACAAATGATATTCTGAGGCTGAGTTTCAGTGCTATTTTTTAATGATTTAACTACTTTAGTAGTTTCTTGAACGTTCTTGACTAGGAGCATAATATCAGCAACAAATCCCAAGCAGTTTAAGCTTTTATCAGTTTTCACTCTTCCAGTTCTTATGTTCTTTGCGTTATCCTTGTACCATTCTCTCATTACATATTCCAGTGCTCAGTCGAACAGTAATGGTAATAGGCCTGTTTTTATGAGGAATGTTTCAGAATTTTTTTCTCTAAGCCTTATTTTCAATTTAGCGTTGTTTAGAGTAAGTTCTACTACTTTAACTGATTTTGGATAGTCTTAGATTTCTTACAATTTTTAAAACTGGAGTTCCATGGGGACATTGGATGGCTTCTTAAAGTTTACAAAAGTTATTGCCATAGATTTGTTCTGTCTCCTACAGCACACCATAATCAACTTTAAACTAATGTTCTGCTCTTCACAAATTCTCCATTGTCGGAAACCTTCTAGATTTCCTCGTAACTCCTGTTTTAGTTGTACCTAAAACTTTAAGTCGACAAACATTTTCAGCTACAAGAAGCACATTAGGCCGTAGGAGCAATACGTAAATTACAATTCAAGGCAACAATGACAAATATATTTAGCAATTCGGAAAGTATATTCGTTTTGAAACGTCAACTTGCACGATGGCCAGAGGTATTGGACTACCTTAGTGGTCATGGTTATTGTTTATGACAATGCTGTGTACAAATTATCCAGGTAATAACCACTTTAAAACAAATGAAAAGGCATTTGTGATAAGATTGTATAGAAAAACCGTCTCTAATTCGTGATTAATGAGTTAGCTTCGTAAAATAGAGGTATGAACCTGGGCATCCATGATGCCCTTTTGCCTATAATAGCTAAAAGTATCTTTTGCATCAAAATTTTCAAAAAATAGTAAGTCATAGCACTAAATTGGTATGCAGTGCCAAATAGAACTATTTCTAGTGATACCACATTCAGCTGTGTACAATTAGTACATGTTCACAAAATATTTGTTGTCTTGAGAAATAATATATTATAGTCTTCTTCTCGTAACATTGGCCGATTTAGAAAGAGATTGTAAAAATTTTTACGTATATAACAACCTTTGAAGTTTGAAGGTATCACAGATTTTTAGAAAATGGAGTGAACGATTATCCAAGACATGTACAGAAACCAGACTGCAGTTGCAAGAGTCACAGAATGTGAAAGGAAAGCAGTGGCTAAGGGGGAAATGTGGGTTGTAGTGTACCACTGGTGTTATTCAGTCTGTACACTGAGTAAGGAGAAAAGGAAATCAAGGAGTAATTTGTGAGCGAAATTTAAGTTCTGGGACAAACAACAAAGGCATTAAGGTTTTCTAATGATATTGTAATTCTCTCAGACACAGCAAAAGGCTATGAAGAGCAGTTGAACGGAATGAACAGTATTATGGCAAAAAAAAAAGCATTTCTTGTTGCTGAATAATGCAGCTAGCTACGAATACTTCCGAAATGTTACAAAATAACTTCACGTACTGAGACACTATATTGACGTCAGCCATTTGGACCAGAAGAAAATTTGTGCCAGACCAGGATTCGAACCCAGATTTGTCGCTTACCACAAGCGCTCGCCTTAAGAACTACAACTACCTGAGCACACTTCCAGTATCAATCGAAACTTACACGTGTCACATAGTCACAACCCTTATACTTGCACAATTCGTGATTCCCACACGGGGAAAACCTTTAAGACAGAAAAATAGCTACTGACCTCGACGAAATTGTCCACTTGGGACTGAAATTGGTAGACGTTATGTACATGTACAGCCAACCAAATGGTCACAACTGCAGAAAAATTGGTCGACTTATTCAAGGGAAAGAGCTCCACAAATTGAGCAAGTCAGTAAAGAGTTGGTCTACCACTGGTCCTTATATTAGCAGTTATTTGGCTTGGCATTGATTGATAGATTTGTTAGATGTCCTCTTGAGGGATGTCTAGCCATATACTGTCCAGTTGGCGCTTTAGCTCATCAAAATCCTGAGCTGGTCAGATGGCCTTACCAATAATGTTACATACGTTTTCAGATGGGAGCGAACCTGCGGCCTCACTGTCCAAGGAAGGGTTTTCAAGCATGAAGACAAGCAGTAGAAACTATCGCTATGTCCAGATGTGCATTATCTTGCTGAAATGTAAGCCAAGGATGCCTTTCCATAGAGTGCTACAAATGGGTGCATAGAATATCACCGACATACGACTGTGCTCTAACAGTACTGTGGATGACAACTAAAGGGGTCCTACTACAAAATGAAATGGCACCCTGGACCACGGCTCCACATTGACGGTCAGTGTGGTGTGCGACAGTCAGATTGGTATCCCATGGCTGTGTGTAGCGTCTCCCGACACTTCTTTTCTCCTCATCCAGGCTGAGTTACAAGTGGGATTCGTCACTGAAGACAATTCTACTCCAGTCAACGAAATTCCAGGTCTAATATGTGTTTCAAGACGTCCTGGACAGCAGTGGGACACCAACCTGAATGTTGCCCACCACGTGGCCTGACAACCATATGGTCTGGGGTGCCATGTCTTTTCATAGCAGAGCCCCACTGGTTGCCATCTGTGGCACCCATACAGTACAGAGATCAGTCGAGGAGATTCTATGCACCATTTTGTTTCCCTTCATAACAAGCCACCCTGGGTTTACATTTCAGCAACATTATATGCCTGTACAATGTGAGAGTTTTTACTGCTTGTCTTTGTGGTTGTCAAACCCTATCTTGGACACCATAGTCGCTGGTTCTCTCCCCAACTGAGAATGTTTGGAGTATTATGGCCAGGGCAGGGCCATCAAACCAGCTCCGGATTTTCATCTATTGATTTCTGTCTCATTTCGCCATTTCATGCATAGTATTATTTTGTGTATGTTATATCGTGATTTTTTGCGGTAGAGGAATAGATACATCATTGATTGTTCCAATATTGTGTTTATACAGTGACCGTATCTTTACAGTATATTCCTTCAAACATCCATACACATCTGAGAGAGCAGAAACTTCACTGGCCGTTACAGAATTGGTAAACATTACAAAATAGCTTTGAATACTGCGGCTATACATTGATGTCAGATGTTTGTGACACGTGAAAATTTGTTCCTGTCTGGGACTTAAACCCGTAATGTTCACCACTGGTATAATTGTCAATGACGGTGCCTGTTCCTTCAGATTTGCATGCCGTTCTGAAGGGCATAGTATTGTGAAGACACAGATACTGTATAAACAGTTTCAAAGTGCCTTATTTCAGTGCCATAACTGGCCTTGGGAATCTGTGCCCATCTTCACATGGCTGACGTTTCCAGTTACATTTATTTATTCATCAACAGCATGTCGTCAGCTCCTGCACTATGTTCCAGTAGACTATGCTTTGTCTTGCATCAGTCCATATGTTTTTCTGCGACCTTAGCAAGACAAAGCGTTGTGCATTGGAACATATGAAATAATAGACATCATCAGAAGAGTGGCACACCCAAGGGGAGAACAAGTTAAAAAAAAAAAGCAAAAATCAATGGTTTATATAAGAAAAGGCTTCCATAGAACCGAAATTGCACGTAATGCATAATATAAAAATACACTGAACAATATATAGGAAAAAGCAACTTAAAAGAAGAATAACCCAAACCAAAATTTTTTAAAAACTCACATCAGGATGTCAAAGTAATTCTGATTCTTCCAATTTAACAAGAAGGTCACTTTTTTTGCCACTTTCTGGCATAATTCAGAATCTGGAGATCATCCAGCATGGGTGGTCGATGCCCTGTTGACTTAAAATTCTCAACAGAGGCAGAATGCTGCTTCATCTGGCCAAAGTCTTAAACCTCCCACCAGTCATAAGATTGTGCTGGGTTTTGTTGTGGACTGCTAGAAGAATTGTAAATTATCAAACATGGATATGGAGTTAATGATCACCTGTTTAATGATCAGCTGATTAGTAAGGATCTGAACTACCTTGACACCACGATGTCAATTTTTGAAATATTTACTTAGCCAGTTTCTTTACTTTAGTTATTCTGCATTCAAACTGCTTTTTTTTACTGTGTATTAATTTATGTATTTTTACATGATGCATTTCCAGCCAGTTTTTATGCTTCAGTTGGCTTTGTTTATGTTAAGTGTTTAATCAGTTTATTTGAGCCCTCAAATTGAACTCCCCTCAGGTAGCCCTTTTCTCTAAATGTTAATTCCTTTATATTTTTTATCCTGTAGATATATACATGCAATCTTTGTATTTTTCTAAAGCTACAAATTTACGTTTTAAATTTTAACTGCCAAACAGGGTTTTTGTCATTGTAATTCAAGTTTATGTGGTAACACTTGCATATTTTACTTTTCTTTCTCCTTCCTGCGGATCGTATCACTCGCAATCTTGTGCACTATGCACGTGGCATTATTAATTTGTAATGTGTATCCCGTCAGTCTCATTATTTCTCTGTAGTTGTTCGTTTGTCCAAAGCTTTTCTGCTAGTGACAGCTTCCCAACGTTTTGCGAACTTCTGCATACCAGATAGAGCGCCTTCATTGTTGAGCTGTCTGATTATTCGGGTTACCTCACTGAAAGCCCTTGTACTCTTACGGATTTATGGGCAGCTCGGCAGGGTTCATGGTGTCAATTCCTTTTAGGACTACTTCAGAAGTTAGTTGAGTCCATGCCACATCGTGTTATGCCACCTCTACATGCTCGCAGGGGCCCTGCACCATATTAGGCAGGTACACCAGTTTCTTTGCCCCTTCAGTTTATAATAGAAACATATACTTCCATAACGTAAATTAACTACTTTGTGCTTATTATCACATAGAAAAAACGTCCAACGAAGTCAGACATCCTGCCACTGTAGCATAATTAACCACACTCTGAACAATGTGTTTTGGAGAGATCATGAGTGATATGTATCACTGAAACTACATATTTTCGTAAGACGCGTGTATTAATATGAAAAAAATCAATTAAGGCCTGTTCGTTTCTACGGTGGTCGTCCCTTCTGACTCTAAATGCCGGTGAGAGTAGGAAAGTGGATTCACAAAATAATAGCGATTTTAATATTTGTGGCACGGTGTTTATCTTTCTTCCATTATGTTTGTGAAACTTGTCTGGTAATTACAGTAACTGAGGACAGAGTGTGCAGTACTTGCCACGTTCGTTTCGAGACAGATGCAGCTGATTTACGTGCACCTTATAACAGCAAAAGCCGAACTGCAGCACTCGTCTTCAAGCACGGAGGTGCTGTGGTATCCATCCCATCATTGTAGGTTAGAATATGGCCTACTTCATACATAAAATAGGTTCTGACCTAATCTAACCTCCTCGATCTCGTCAAAAACTAACGAATCAGGTGGGACGCACAGTGACCAAGCTGTCAGACGATGTTGGAGGGCAACCTTTGGCGATGGAGTCTGACGACCGTTGTCGGTGGCAACGTAAGTGCAGCCTTATAGCACGTCCCACAATCTTCTGCACCACTGGTCCTTCACAAGTCAACGCGGACGGCTTGCCATAGACGAAAAAAAATTAATTTCTTCCTTCTATCATCATCTGAATAGTGAAGCAATCGAGGACTGACCCCGAACCAATTGGAAGAAAAATGAAATTTCACGGCATTTATCCAGCACTTGACATCGTAACACGAAAGTCATAGAAGCTCTTTAGTTTTGAAATTTGTGGTAACTGAAGTTGATGATTGGATGGGTAGGGAAAGAAATAAACAGCAGAGTAAAAAATTATTGCGCTGCGGTTCTGTAAACTCGATAGTCCTTGTAAACAAAGCGAAAGCGTCACCTATTTCCGAAGGGTAAAGTCTGGAAATACTACAGCTCGCGACTCTCACGTTTTATTGCGAGAACTGTTGAAATCTGAGGGTTGGTTTGGGAGGAATGTTGAGTTGCGCTTGGGAGTTACCAGAATCACACATCTCACAACTCATGAGCATGCAGTCACCCACATCACACTCACTACACCGAGCGAGGTTGCGCAGTGGTTAGAGCGCTGGACTCGCATTCGGGAGGACGGCGGTTCAAACCCGTGTCCGCCAACTTGATTTAGGATTTCCGTGTTTCCTTCCCTAAATCGCTTCAGGCAAATGCCAGAATGGTTCCTTTGAACGTCACGGCCGACCCCTTATAGTATGTTTATCCGTTTCAAACGGAATACTGAACAGATCGAATTCAGTAATTGTCCACAGACATTCACGTAAAATTGTGACACACGCCTCATAAAGTCTGTAGCTGTAATTCAATGACTCGTGAACTGCCGCCACGTATTTGTCAGCTTCTGTAAAAATTCAGACGCAAATATTTTTCCTTTTCTTCGCTGCTTTGCCTTCTGCATCACCAACAGCGCAGGTGACATACACAACAATCCTGTGTAGATATCACTGCTTTTCATTGCAAGTATTTCGCAACAGTAGCGTTCTATTGGATATCTGTGTGTGTGTGTGTGTGTGTGTGTGTGTAGCTGTGTGAGGTTAGCGCCAAAGAAACCGAATCACTTGTGTTCCTTTCGCTCATTATTCGTCCGACAGTACAGTCTTTCATTCGTACTGCGTAAAATCTTGTTCATAAGTTCAGGCCAACTGTAGTGAACACTATCATTATTCAGAGGACTGGTCGTTCGCCTGTTGTTTGCTCCGGCGCACAGGCATTGCATATAATTGGACCCAGGAGACGGAGGTTTTTCCTGGCAGCGTAACGAGCTGACATCTGTCGGCGACGCCAGGCAACAGTGCATTCAACGGTCGGCCGTTTATTTGAAGTCGCAATAATAGGCTTAACAGGAACCGGTTGGAAGTAAGAAAAGTCACCTTATCTGCGTCTATTGAGTATCGATTGTCTGTTAACAAAGGGGTAACCCCGTTCATGTCTCTTGTTTATTTCCAAAGACACACTAGTGATGATGCGTTCATTAAAAAAGTGGAAGATATGCAACAAATACCATCATTCGACAGTTGGATCCCTCACTTCCTTAATGAGGACTTCAGGGTGTACCTTCGACTTGGAAGATCCCACACTTTACCTGTCGTGTTTTCTGCATGCTGTCACTACTGCTCGCCATCCGGGCCTCCTCGCCGCCGCCGTCTTCGCCCCCCCCCCCCTTCGCGCGTCGCCACCATGTCCCAACCCACCACCACTATCATTTTCCCCTTTCCCTCTGCTGCTCCTACCACCATCATATGGAGCTCATCATCTACCTCCATTCCGGTCCTTCCTTCCCTCCCTGTCCATCCCACTCCTGCGCCATTTTCGGCTGTAACTCCCCCCAACTCTCCCTCCTTTGTCACTGTCGCCCCATCGACATCTGCAGACTTTCCGCCGCTCCCTGCACCACCTCCGACAGGCTCTAAGCCGGCACGGATTTCGGCTGGACTTCGGCTCGCCATTACACAGTCTCTGTGACACCCACGCCCCCTCCCTCTGCGTCATCCGCTCCTCAGGGCAGTACTGCCCCCCGTCATCTCCCCCTGCAACCCATCCCCCAGCCCCGTCTCCACCCTGTCATGACCACGAAACCTTCAAAGTGCCCGAATGTTGACCCTTCCCCCGAAGTCTTCTCCCAAAAAAACCACAATCCCCGTGACCCACCCACCCCCATGGATGCGGCCCCAACCCCCGCCCCCACCACGCCTGCCACCCGCACCTTTGTCCTCTCCAGTCGTGACCCTCAATTCCTTGATACCCGCACCCTCACCCTCGCCATCCGGAAATACTACCCCAATGCCCCCATCTCCCTTCTGATTCCTCGCAACGACTCGGTCCTCATTAAATCCCCCAATGATTACTTCCACACCGATCTCCTCTCCCGCATCCCCTGTATCCAATTTGGCCAACGTGCAACCCTCACCCCCTACCACACCCCGTTCTCTCCCCATCAGCCTCAACCTCCCCGACGTCCGCCAACCTTCACCGCTGTGATCACGAAGCTTAGCCCCGTGATCACAGAGGCTGAGGTATTGGCAGAACTCAACTCCCAGCCCGACATTGAAATCCGCTTGGCCCATCGCATCTTTAATGATGGCGGGCCAACTTATCTAATGCGGATATTCACTGAATCCTCCTCCTCAACTGACCGCCTCCTCACCGAGGGAGCCCTCATCTACGATCGCCGTCATGAGGTGGACCCCTCCCGTTCCCCAGTCCAATCTTACCACTGCCAAAGCTGCCTCACATACAATGACCATGTCACGTCTACCTGCAAGAACCCCCCTACTTGTCCCCACTGCTAAGCTTCCCACTTCCTCAAGAACTGCCCCAACCTCACCTCTCCCTCCTCCTGCAACACCTGTAACAAACGACATCCTACCTTCTCCTCGAAGTGTAAAGCGAAACCTGCTCCAGTGATCCCTGAGCTCACCGTCCCTGCCCGTCCTGTTGATGATCCCATCCACCCCAAAAACTCGCTCCGACCTCTGCCTACTGCAGAGGACATAATCCGTCTCATCACCATTGTGCTCCAAAACATCCACCCCTCAGTGTCCCCACACCCTTCCCCAGATCGCCCTCGATCCATCTTCCATCTTACCACCTATGCCACCTACTCTCACAACCAGACCCACTTCACCTTCACCCCCCTCACCACCTTCGTCTTGCTCTCCCCTCTCATGGTACAACAACCCTATTCTGTACCACAATATTTGCTCCCTGCCCACCCACAAACTCTTCTTCCTCCACACCATCCATCAGCACCACATGGATGCCTTCATCCTAAATGAAACCTTCCTTCAACCCTGTATCTCCATCTCCACACCTCCTTACACCCTTCACCGCACCGATAACCCATACCCTCTGGCGCATGGCAGAGTTGCTATAGGCCACCTCAAGCACCTCCCAGTCCAGCCCCAACCACTCCTTAACATTCCTGCCGAGGATCTCACCCTCAGCCTCTTCTTCCCCACCCTTACTGTCACCTGTGCCACCACTTATGTCCGCCCTCGCATCCCCATCCCGTATGATTTCCTGGTCCACATTGACCGCACCTTCTCCACCTACATGATTGCCACTGACCTCAATATCCACAGCCGTGATCCTGCCAATCTCCAGTGGTGGCATCTGTTTATCACCACCCTCCAGGGAGACCTGGTCCCCTCCCCAAGCACACCTGACCCGAACCCAACACCACTCCCGATGTGGTCCTTGCCTCTGCCAACCTCCTTGGGCGCATCACCACAGATGTCCTTCACCTCATTGGCAGTGACAATGCTCCTGTTCTCCTCACTATCTGTAGTGGTCACAATCCCCGCCCCGCTCCTCACTATGACGTCCCTCCTAAACTTGTCCATGATTACTCCTGTGCCAACTGGGATGCCTACCAGGACTCCATTCCACCCAGGGTGATGGCCACGACCTTGCTCTCCAATCTCCTGATGACATCTCTCGCATTGCCGATTAACTGCACCAGACCTTGTGTGACGCCATCGCCACCCATATCTCCATCTAAGCCATCCACCCTCACCGGCCCGCCCTGCCTCTACAGACCATCCACCTTCCAGAGTCCCGCCACCTCTACCGCTCTTTTCTCCGCACTCATGGCCGGGACACACTTACCCGCTACCGGCAATTATGACGAAACATCTGCAACCTGCTTACTGCGAAGAAACGCCGTGCCTGCCGCCAGACATGTACACAACTCAACACCATGCTCCCAGTAAACTCTTCCAAGTACTGATTTGCTTTCCACGGCCTTCCTGGAAACCGCCCCACCCCACAGTACCCTCTCCTCCTTGATGACCATCCCTTTCTTGACAACCTCAGTACACCCACAAACTCTTCTTCCTCCACACCATCCATCAGCACCACATGGATGCCTTCATCCTAAATGAAACCTTCCTTCAACCCTGTATCTCCATCTCCACACCTCCTTACACCCTTCACCGCACCGATAACCCATACCCTCTGGCGCATGGCAGAGTTGCTATAGGCCACCTCAAGCACCTCCCAGTCCAGCCCCAACCACTCCTTAACATTCCTGCCGAGGATCTCACCCTCAGCCTCTTCTTCCCCACCCTTACTGTCACCTGTGCCACCACTTATGTCCGCCCTCGCATCCCCATCCCGTATGATTTCCTGGTCCACATTGACCGCACCTTCTCCACCTACATGATTGCCACTGACCTCAATATCCACAGCCGTGATCCTGCCAATCTCCAGTGGTGGCATCTGTTTATCACCACCCTCCAGGGAGACCTGGTCCCCTCCCCAAGCACACCTGACCCGAACCCAACACCACTCCCGATGTGGTCCTTGCCTCTGCCAACCTCCTTGGGCGCATCACCACAGATGTCCTTCACCTCATTGGCAGTGACAATGCTCCTGTTCTCCTCACTATCTGTAGTGGTCACAATCCCCGCCCCGCTCCTCACTATGACGTCCCTCCTAAACTTGTCCATGATTACTCCTGTGCCAACTGGGATGCCTACCAGGACTCCATTCCACCCAGGGTGATGGCCACGACCTTGCTCTCCAATCTCCTGATGACATCTCTCGCATTGCCGATTAACTGCACCAGACCTTGTGTGACGCCATCGCCACCCATATCTCCATCTAAGCCATCCACCCTCACCGGCCCGCCCTGCCTCTACAGACCATCCACCTTCCAGAGTCCCGCCACCTCTACCGCTCTTTTCTCCGCACTCATGGCCGGGACACACTTACCCGCTACCGGCAATTATGACGAAACATCTGCAACCTGCTTACTGCGAAGAAACGCCGTGCCTGCCGCCAGACATGTACACAACTCAACACCATGCTCCCAGTAAACTCTTCCAAGTACTGATTTGCTTTCCACGGCCTTCCTGGAAACCGCCCCACCCCACAGTACCCTCTCCTCCTTGATGACCATCCCTTTCTTGACAACCTCAGTACAGCCAACTACTTTGTCTCTCAACTCTCCGATGTTTTTTCAGTACCAGATGATCCCCAATTTGATTATTCCCTCTTCCCTGACCTCATGGACCGTACGAATACCTCTGTTCCTCCCCTTACCCCTAGCTTCCAGTACTTGGGCCACACACCATCATATGAACTTGACACTCCCATCAGTACACAGGACCTCCGCCTCACACTCCACACTAAATGCAACACTGCTCCCGGCTACGACTGCATTACCTACCGCCACCTTAAACACTGCCCTCCCTCCTTCCTTTCAGTCCATGCCACCCTCTACAATATCATGCTTGCGACTGGTTTCTACCCCGACCTGTGGAAAACCTCCCATATCCTGATGTTCTCCAAACCCAACAAGCCTCCATCTGACGCCTCTTCCTGTCGTCCTATCTGTCTCACATCGGTGTTAAACAAGCTCTTGGAATCCATCCTTTCCTGACTCATCCATCACCACCTCCGCAAAAACCACCTCCTCCCCAACACCCAGTGCGCCTTTCGACCTTCCTTCTCTGCCGATGACCGACTCCTCCGCCTCACTCATCTCCTCTCAATCCAGCTTAACTCTCGTCGCTCCGCCATTTTCATCTCCCTCGATCTCGAAAAGGCCTACGACCGTGTCTGGCATTCTGGTCTCCTGTTTTAACTCCAAACCTACACCCTTCCTGTCAACTACATCCGTCTGATGGCCTCCTTCTTCTCCCGCCGCCCCTCATATGTTACCATCCATAATGCCAATTCCCACACCTTCTACCCCTCCGCTGGAGTGCCCCAGGGCTCTGACCTCACCCCTCTCCTCTACCTCCTGTACATGGCAGATGCGCCCCAACACCCCCTCCAGTACACCTCTTGCAATATGCCGATGACACTGCATTCCTCGCCCTCGCTCCTACCGTCCAACGGTCCCAACACCTTCTCCAGAATCCACTTGACCTTTTTGCTGCATGGTGTATCCAGTGGTGCTTTCCATATACGCCTTCCGTCCCCCATGTGGATGCTCTATGACCTCATTCCTTTCCCCCATCTGCTCCTATTCCCCGAACATATCCGCCTACTCTACACCTCCCACCACCTTGATTCCCCTCACCCCCTGGTGGCTCCTCTCCTGTCCTGTCCCCACCTCCTTCCACGCCTTCACTGTTGTGTCCCCCCCACCCTCCATCTCCACACCCTTTATCTCCTTTCCCAAGGTGGCTTCCATCAACTCCCCCTCCTGGATGATACCCTCTTTCCCTCCATCTATCCCTCTTACCCTCCATCTATCCCTCTTATCAACTCTGATCCTCACCCCCCCTCCTTTCCTCAGTCCATTCCCTGGGCTCCCTCTCCCCCCTTCCATACTGTTTTCTCCCAGCCAAACCTCTCCCTACCTCACTTCTCCCCCCCTGCCTAGTCCTTTTGTATTCTCCTCCTCTGCGTTCCCTACTGCCTGTCGCATCTGCCCAGCACCCCCCACCCCTCCATTGGCTCCTTTCCCCCCTCCACCCCTTCGCTTTTCCTCTCCATCCCCCCCTTTTTTATTTTCCCATCATCTGTCCATCATCTGTCTCAGCTGTGGTATGTCACATTTGCCAACTTTATAGTGCAGTGTTCCAGTGAATGTTCAGTGTTGTTCGCCTTTCTAGTGTTGCGAAGAGAAACCATGCTGTCACTGGGTGAGAATTTTAAGTCTTTTGCGAACAGAAACCAGACTGTCGCCATGTGTTGTTAATTGTCTGTATTTTTTTACCTGTCTGCTTCGTATGTATTTTATTTGCGTCATCATCCCTTCGTTCTATGTTTTATGTTCCACGATTTTTTCGCCATGTTACTATTTAAGTCTCTGGTTTTATCGCCTGTTTTTATTATTTATTATCTTCATGTTTTTAAAACAAAGTCTGTAGGAAAAAAAACAAATTCCATCTCTGGCAGTACCTCAAAAGAGTACCGCCCTTCAGTCATGGCATAGCCACTTATCGAAGTGTTAGGTGTTCCAGGACCTGCCAGCCTGCCATCCCAGCAGCCTCTGCGGTCACCCCTTGCCAGCAGCAGTGGAGCGGGGATTCGGCCCCAGTCAGCGTTTCGTCTGTCTTTGTGAGCTCCTTGTTTTCTTCTTTAGTTTTGTCCAGTCCTCTCCTGTTCTTTCCCTTCTTTTCTCATTGTAATCATGACAACCACCACTACCACCACCACCACTACCACCACCACCGCCATTGTATATACCTCTCCCTCTGCCGCCACCACCACTATTACGTGGTGTGCCCAATCGCCACCCTCATTCCATCCCCCAACCTTCTCACCCTCCCTTCTCCTTCTCCTTCTCCTTCGCTCTTCATAGCCTCATCCCCTGCTCCTTCCTCCCTCACCTCTTCCTCTGATCCCTTCCCTCGACTCCCTCACCCTGTTCCCTCCGTCTCTGCAGCCCCCGCCAGGGTGGAGGCCCATCACCATCTCCGTCTTTGGCGCCTGCACCAGCAGCCATGCCAGGACCTGCCACCTCCGCCATCTCACAGTTGCTCTTGTCCCACACAGTTCCTGTGACACTTCAGTCGCTGTGAAGTGCCCCAATGGCACCCCTGCCTCCTCTGCTCCCAAAAAATCCCAGTCCCCTCCTCTTACCCCCCCCCCCCCGAGGAGGGCATGGATGTCTCCTCACCTGTCCCCACTGCCACCACCACTACCTCCTCCTCCTCCTCCTCCTCCTCCTCCCATCCTCCTCCTCCTCCTCCTCCTACATATACCTCCTATCCCATCCTGATCCCTCACTCCTCGAGGCCCACAACCTCATGAAGCTCCTCTGCCAATTCTACCCCAGAGCTCCCATATCCCTCCTCACTCCGTGTTGGGACTCCGTTCTCATCACCTCCCCTTGCCCCACCCTTCACTCAGACATCATTTCCCGAATCCCCATCACCTGCTTTGTCCCCGTTGCCTCTCTCTCCCCTGCTCCTTCCCCTTCCCACTCCCACCAACCCCAAGCCCTGCGTTGCCCGCCAACCCTTACCGCCATGACCACTTAGCTTAGTCTGACGATCACTGAGGAGGAAGTGCTGTTGGAGCTTAAGGCGCATCCCTACCTAGACGTCCGTGCAGTGCACCGGATTTTCAATCCTGCCGGCTCCACCCTCCTTATGCAGGGGTCCAATCAAAAATCAAATGGCTCTGAGCACTATGGGACTCAACTGCTGAGGCCATTAGTCCCCTAGAACTGAGAACTAGTTAAACCTACCTAACATAAGGACATCACAAACATCCATGCCCGAGGCAGGATTCGAACTTGCGACCGTAGCGGTCTTGCCGTTCCAGACTGCAGCGCCTTTAACCGCACGGCCACTTCGGCCGGCAGGGGTCCAGTCCTGTCCTGTTCTTTTCCTTCGTTTCTCGTTGTAAGCACCACCACCACCACCACCACCACCACCGCCGCCGCCGCCATTGTATATAGCACTCCCTTTGCTGCCACCACCACAATTACGTGGTGTGCCCAATCGGCCCCCCCCTCATTCCATCCCGCAAGCTACTCACCCTCTCTTCTCCTTCTCCTGAAGGAGGGTGCCCTTCTGTTCCATCGTTGGTACATGGTCAACCCCTCCTATTCCCCTCCTCAGTCCATCTGCTGCCAGAGGTGCCTGCACTACAACGCACACCCAACATCAGAGTGCTGCAAGGACCCCATCTGCCCACATTGCAAACAGGCGCACTTCCTCAGCCACTGTTGCAACCTCCAGTCCCCTCTCTCCCGCAACACCTGCAACCATCCGCATCCCGCCTACTCCCAGAAATGCAAGGCCAACCCCTCCCATACTCCTGAAATAACCATCCCCATCCGCCCTCTGGAAACCACCACCCCTCCTGGCAACTCCCTCCATCCCCCCCCCCCCCCACTGCTGAGGACATCATCTGGTTTGTCACAATCGTCCTCCAGAATGTCCACCCCTTACAGTGCCCCCTCACCCACCAGCAGATATCCCTCGCCACCCAATCCGCCTTCCACCTTAACACTTATGCACCTATTCCCACAACCAATCCCACTTCACCTTCTCCCGCCTCGGCACCCTTGTCTAAATTCCTGTCATAGCGCGACAGCACTGTATCTAGTTCAACAACATCCAGTCCCTACCCACCAACAAGAATCTCCTCATGCACACCCTCACGACCCACAGTGTGCACGCCTTCCTCTAAAACAAAACCTTTCTACAGCCTCAGCATACTGTCCACACTTCTCCCTATCTCCTAAACTGCTCTGATAATTGTCCACCACCGCCAGATCCCTATTCGGCTCCAACCCCTCCTTCCCAACCCCACAAAACACCTGATCATTAGTCTCTTCTTGCCCGGCCTCACCATTACCTGCGCCACCATCCACGTCTGCCCTAATGCCCCGATTCCTTTTGACTTCCTTTCCTACATTGACTGCACCGTCTCCTTCTACGTAATCGCCGCCGACCTCAACATTCATAGTTGTTCCGCCGCCCAGTAACAGCGGTTGCATAGGTTCCTCTCCTCACTCCAAGGTGACCTCGTCCCCATTCCCCAGCACAACCCCCCTGAATCCAACTCCACTCCCGATGTCATCCTCTCCTCCCCTAACCTCCTTGGCTGCATAGCGGTTGATGTCCTGGGCCCCATTGGTCTGTCCTCCTCACCGTTTCAGATGGTTGTCACCCCCGCCCTGACCCTCGTAATGACCCTCCCCCAAAGCACGTCCATGATTATTCCAATTCCCCTTTACTCCCACAGGCCGTACTTCCCCTCCGTGAATCCCGACGTCTCTACCATGCCTTCATTCACACGTGTGACCCGGACACACTACGACGCCACCGGCAACTACAAAGACACGTCCAAAACAGGCTCAAGGCTAAGAATCGCCGCGACTGGCGACGGAAATGCACCTGTCATAATGTTACACTTCCTATCAACTCGTCCAAGTACTGGTCTGAATCCCCCCCCCCTTAGTACCATCCTCTCCCTCATCATGACCAACATTTCCCTGACAACCTTAGTAGGGCCAATCACTCTGCCTTCTACCTGTCCAATATCTTTACCCTCCCTTACGATACCCAGTTCGATTACCCCCTCTTCCCAGATGTCCGCGATCGAACTGACACCTATGTCCTCCATTCGCCCCTGGTTTCCAGTACTTGGACAACATTACACACTACTCAGGATTTCATCACTACACTCTGCACGAAACACAACACCACTCCCGGTCACGATCGTGTTATCTATCGCCACCTCCGTGAAGCTCCCACCTCCTTTCTCTCCATCCTAGCCAGACCTCCCCTTATCCTGATGTTCCTCAAACCCGACAAACCACCATCCGCTGTCACCTCCTACCATCCCATCAGCCTTACCTCGGTCTTTAGCAAGGTCCTGGAATCCATCCTTACCCGACGCAACCACCAGCATCTCTGCCATCGCCGCCTCCTTTCTGTTACCCAAGTGTGGCTTTCGACCATCCTTCACTACTGACGACCTTCTCCTTCACCTCACTCATCTCCTCTCCGAACAGCTCATTTCCTGTCACTCCACCATCTTCCTCTCCCTCGACCTGGAACGCGCCTACGACGGTGTGTAGCATTCTGGTCTCCTCTTTAAGTTCCAAATCTTTGCACTTTCTATCAACTACGTCTGTCTGATCGGGTCCTTTCTTTCCCAACGTCCTTCCTATGTCACCATCCATAACACGGATTCCTACACCTTCTACCCCTCCGCCGGTGTGCCCAAGGTTCCATTCTCTCCCCTCTTCTATACCTTTTGTATACGGCGGATATGCCGCCGCCTTCACCCCCCATCCACCTTCTCCAGTACTTCGATGAAACAGCCTCTCTTTCCCTCACCCCCACCCTGCAACGCTCCCAACACTTTCTCCAATCCCATCTTGACTGGTTGACCGTTTGGTGTAACCAGTGTTGCTCAAGGTCTATCCTTCCAAAACCCAGGCGATCATTGTAGGCAAAACCACCACTTCCTTCTGTCTCCTCGACTTCTAACTCACCATTTATGGCCGTCCTATCGTCCTCACCCCCACCATGAAGTACCTTGGCATCACCCTTGACCATCACCTCTCCTGGACCCCCATCTCTGGACAATCCATGCCAAGGAACGCTCTCGACTCTGTCTCCTCAATCTCCTTTCTGGCCGCACGAGGGGTAAGGACCCCTCCACCATTCTCCACACCTATAAATCCCTTATCCGCCCTATCCTCTGCTACGCTCATCCCACCTGGATGTCTGTCCCTCCTACCTTTTACATATCCCTTCAAATTCTAGAACGCCATGAGCACCACCTCGCCTATCGCATCTGTCTCCCATCCCCCACGCGGATCCTATATTATCTTATTCTGATCCCGCACCTCCTTCTCTTCCTTGAATGGATACTGATCCTCTACATCTCCTGCAAACTTGATCCCCCTCACCCGCTTGTCTCTCCTATCCTCTCCCACCCATGTCCTGTGTCGCACCTTCATTCCCACATCCCATCTGCACTCCATCTCTCCACTCTCTATACCCTCTCCCAAGGTGGCTTCCACCAACTCCCTGATGATGCCCTCATCCCCTCCATCTACCCCTCCTGCCAACATTGATTCTCCTCTACCACACCCGGTGTTTTTTCCCGATGGCACTCTCTCTTCCTTCTCTCCCTCCTCCTTTCCTTCCTCCCTCCTCCCCCGGGCTTCCCCTATCCCCCTTACCTTCTTTCCTGCCCCTCCCATCTCCTCTGCCTCTGCCACTTGCATCTACGCACTCCCCTCTCCCTCCTCTCCCATTTTTCCCCTTTTGGCAGGTCCCCAGATCCGTCCACGTATAGTGAACTTTTGCGCACCAGAGATCATCGCCTAGTGTTTGTGTGTGCCGTCGTGTTTGTCCTCAAGTGTTCCAGTGTTTAATCGTTTGTGCTCCAAAGTTTGCGTGTGTCATCTGTCATCTCTGCGCATGTCCACGTGTCTCAACATTTTTAATTTGGACTCTGCGCTTGTGAACGGCTCCGTGTGTTTTAATTTTACGTTTGTATATCCACCATGTCTGTTCTGTGATTATCTTCTTTTGTATCATTAGTTTTATCTGTGTCTGAAGGGGAAAAAAGCAAATTCGTTCCAGGCCCTATAAATCCCTCCAAATCCTTGAACACCATGTGCTCCGCCTCACCTTCCGCATTCACTTTCCGTCCATCACGCACATCCCTCACCCCCTTCCCCCACCTCCTCCTTTTCGTGAACACATCTGTACACTGTATATTGTCCGCCGCGTTGATCCCCTTCACCCCCTGGTATCTCCCTTGCTCTCCACCCCCAATTCGTTGCCGCATGTTTGCTGTTGTGTCCCACCCTCTCTCCATCTCCACACCCTACCGCCTCCTTGCCCAATGCAACTTCCACCATCTACCCCTGCCAGATGATGCGCTTTACCCTCAGATCTACCCTTCCTACCAACTCTAACCCCATCTTCCTGCCTCTTCTTCAGGGCTCCCTCTCCTCCCCCTCCCCTCCCTTCTCCCGAGCGGCTTCCCCATCCTACTCCCCCTCCCTCTCTTGTGCTCCCCTTCAGTGTCTCTGCATTCCCTCGTGCCTTGTTTTCCCTCTTCATCTCCTACCCCACCAGTCTCCTGCCCGCTGACGCCCCTACTCTTTTCATCCCACCACCTCCCTTGCTGCCCCTTGCTCTCCCCTCCTTCTCCATCCTCTCTGGCCTCTCCCTCAGTAGCTCCCACGTGGTAGTTTTATTCTTCATGGTGTGTGCTCCAAGTGGGTTTTAAGTGCGTTATTCTGGAGGGTTTTTAATACTTTGCCCGACTTTTAGTCTGTGCATGTGCCTTCAGTGTCTTCTTTGTGTTTTTTAACCTTATGTAGACTTTTTAATTGTCACCCCATGAACATCTCCATGTCAGTATCTTTTTACCTCCATTATCTGCCCTTGCTCTGTTTTAAGTTCCCCATTTTATCGCCTTATGTATGTAACATTTTATTCTTGTCATAGTTGTCATGTTATTCGGCAGAAGAGCAGTGGATTGTGCCGCTGACAGGCCTTCCCTGCCCATATGGGACATTGGAATGCAATCACAATAAAGAAAGCACTCCGTATTCAGGCCACCCATCCAACTGCCAGCCACGCCTGACAGCGCTTAACTCCTGTGATCTCACGGGAACCAGTGTAGCCACTGCGGCAACGCCGTTCCCACAGTAAAGAAAAAAAGCAACAAATTCCTATACATGAAACCATTAAATGTTTACGAAATTTTGGAGGGCTTCTGCTGTGTTGTGCGAGCTGTCAAATAGTTTGTGAATGTTAGATGTTGGGGTGCCAGTTACAGTAACACGTATACAATTACCCATTCTTGTTTATTTTTCGAATGCACTACAAAACTCATCCCTTCTCTCCAGCTACCATGCACGGAGAACTGCATCACGGCAGTACATGGTCTGAAGATGACGACAACAACAACAACGGTCGTTTTGAAGATGGTTGCAGGTGCATATGTTATTTCTGGTTGTGTAACTGTTGTACAATGTTTTAAATTTGCAACTATAGACAGGCTTTTTTGTTGTATGCGTCTTTGCTAATGTAAATTTCCTTGATGGGGTTTTTATTCTACTTTGTCATGTTTGTTTCTCATTCAGATTTCCAGTTATGATGTCACCTAAATATTTAACTTGGTCAACGATTTTGATTTCCTGTTCTTCCACTGAAATTTTGTGGACCAGTTGGCATAATGCGTTTTTTCAAATGATATTCTGAGGTTGACTTTCTGTGATATTTCTTAGAGATGTAAATAGTTTAGTGGTTTCTTGAACATTCGTGGTTAGGAGAGTAAGATCTGCAGTAAATCCCAAGCAGTTTCAACTTTTACCAATTGTCACACTTCCAGTTCTTATTTTCTTTGTGTTACCTTGTACCATTCGCTCATTACATATTCCAGTGCACAGTCAAACACTAATGGTGATAGGCATTCACCTTGTCTTAAGCCTCTTTTTATGAAGAATGGCTGAGAAATTTTTTTTCTAAGCTTTACTTTCAAATTGACGTTGTTTGCAGTAAGTTCTACGAGATTTATTAATTGCATCGTAATTCGGAGTAACACAGGCGCTGGAGTATTGTAAGAGGGGAAAATGTCATCCTGGCAGTGCAAAGCTAGTGGCTTAGGAAGTGGAAATGAAAAATCACATCAACACATTTCCAGTCCAGAAAGCACATTATGCCAATGCAGAACACAATTATCTGGACCATAAACATGTGAAGATTATGTGGCAGATGTTCAAAACTTTTGAACTCCATATTCAAGTTGATTATCAGTTTTACTTGAAAATTAAGCATGGACATTTTAATTTAAAATTTGGGCAACCACAGGTGTATGCGAGCAGTAGATGTGGAGAGCCTCAGATAAATGTGAAAAGTCCATCCCTGAATCATGCTGCTAAAAGGCCAGCAAAGCTGAGTTAATAGTGCACAAGAAATTACACCCAGTTACAGCAAAAACTGACACTGATTCTACCATTGCAGGCCTCTCGTTTGATATAATGCAGAATTTGCAATTACCTCAGATACAAAGACAACTTACATGTCGCTTGTGGCAGCTTTCATTAATTTCTTAAATCCGCAGAATTACAGAGTGGAACAGCCTGGTTTTTGTCTCTATCATGAAAAGGAATAGCACGAAAAAGCTCTGATGAAGCTTGTTCATTTCTTTTTAATTATATAAATGAAACTGTTGGACAATGTGTTAAGGACTTTCACTCATTCTCTGACTGTTGTGGAGGGCAAAATAAAAACCATTCAATGGTGAGGTTTGTTTAATGCTTGTGGCACAGGGAAGGTTTCAGTCCATCACCCATTACTTTCCAACTGGAGGGTAGTCCTACCTTGCACATGATAGGCATATCAACAGACAAAAAGGAAAATTAGCGAGATGGATAGGATATATGTTCTGAAAGAATATGCAGAATTAATAACTGAATCCCGCATAAAGAGGAATTTTGTAGTGAAAATATCAAAAACATAAGAGGTTCCAAATTTTATGGAGCGGTGGCCAAAATTCCATAGTAATACTAATATTTCTGTTGAAAGGAAAGGAAGGGCTTCACACAGAAACTAACAGCTCTTTTATATAACACTATGTGTGCAATTCTGTTGTTCACAAGACACTCGTGGTGTTGTTAAATTTAAGCCATTCGTTGATGTGGCAGAATAGCACACATTCCAACTTTCTGATCAAACTGCTGTTCCACCAAGCCCTGTAAATCGGGCTCCTGTAACGATAAATGAGAGGAACATGCACCATCTAAGGCGATTTCTATCATTCCTCCCAAAACAAGTCATCATAAATAACTTCTATTCTAACATATACAATTGGCCATATGTCAAAGAATCAACTACAAGTGGAGTAGAATGCGAAAGACAGTGGGAATTAGCCATAATTTACTTGATTTTTGCCCATATTACAATAAACTGAGTTACGTATTGATTTATTTGCATTTATTGCATTGTATTCAAGAAGGCCATATGTTCACTTAATAAATTTTAACAGAACGTCAAGAAAATATATTAGGTGTACCAGCAGAGCATTTGCATTCACCCCTCCATAGAATAATGCTACTGTTCACTGCAATTAGTCTGTGTTTGCTCCGCTATACAGGCACTGCAGAGCAGACGGCGACAGGAGATGGAGGTGAAAGGCTCGCCATGTTTTTCCCGGCAGCGTGCCGCGCTGACATCTGTCGGCGACGCCAAGCAGCAGGGCATTCAACCGCGGCCGATTATTCGATGTCGAAATAGGAAGCTTAATAGGTAATGGTTAGAAATAACAAAAACCCCTTTATCTACTGCAATTGAATATGTTTAATTTCTTAACAAAGGTGGCAAGTTCATCCGTGTCTCTTTTTTATTTGCAAAGACAAGTTTTCATACTAACCAATATTTGTGGTGACATGTTGGTTAAAAGTGAGAAAGAAAGTTCGGCAGTAGTGTGATTGTCCCTTAAGGAATTCTATTACCAATTTTTGGAGGGTTTGTGCCGTTAGGTGCGAACCGGCAAGTGCACTGATATTATTATAAGGTGTAGAGTGGCGAGCTGTATCGAGCCAGTACCAGGACTGAAGACGACGACAACAGCCGTTGTTCTGAAGAAGGTTGCTGCTGCACAGACAGCCGTTTCTTGTTGTATGTTTCTTTTTGCTGATTTAATTTTCCTTAGTGAGGTTCTTATTCTATTTTGCCATGTTTTTCATTTAGGTTTCCCGTTGTTAAGTCACCTAAATATTTAAATTGATTATCTATTTTGATTTTCTGTTCTTCCGCTGTATTTTTGTGGACCAGCTGGCATAATTTGTTTTTGCAAATGATATTCTGAGGCTGAGTTTCTGTGCTATTTTTTAATGATTTAACTACTTTAGTAGTTTCTTGAACGTTCTTGGCTAGGAGCATATTATCAGCAACAAATCCCAAGCAGTTTAAGCTTTTATCAGTTTTCACACTTTCAATTCTTATGTTCTTTGCGTTATCCTTGTACCATTCTCTCATTACATATTCCAGTGCTCAGTCGAACAGTAATAATAGGCATTCACCTTGTCTTACGCCTGCTTTTATGAGGAATGTTTTAGAAGTTTTTTCTCTAAGCCTTACTTTCAATTTAGCGTTGTTTAGAGTAAGTTCTACTAGTTTAATTAATTTTGGATAAAGTCTTAGATTTCTGAGAATTTTTAAAAATGGAGTTCCATGGAGATATTGGATGGCTTCTTGAAGTTTACAAACGTTATTGCCAGAGATTTTTCTGTCTCCTACAGCACACCATAATCAACTTTAAACTTATGATCTGCTCTGCACAAATTCTCCATGGTCTGAAACCTTCCAGATTTCCTCGTAACTCCTGTTTTAGTTGTCCCTTGATTGTTCCACATAGAATCTAGGACCAAGTCTTGCATGTGGAGTCTAGGAGAGAGATTGCTCTGTAGATATTCAGACTGCTGTTATCCCCCATCTGGATGACGGTTGTGGTATAATGTTTAGGGAATGGCTACATCGTCCATCTTTCTGTTAGAGTTATGTGTAAGGAGATATTGACAGTGTGACTTAAATATATTCACATTTCAGCAACAACCTTACCAGTTTTTGATCTGTGAGTTCTCCTTCAACATCTAGGAAATTTTAAAAACCTGATTTGTTAGGTTTGGTTTTTGTTGTGTTATTTACACCGGTCTGTAAGATATATTTGCCTTTTTCACAGTCCAAACGTTTATTAAATTCTTCTGTCATGGTTTCAGCACTTTCTTTGTTACTGTGTGTCTTCTATCTTTATTCTCAAATATTACTGTAAATAGTTAGTACAACTGCAGTTGTTTCCCAAGGATTTTGCAGTAACTCCTGGAAGTTGTTTTGTTGTTTTGAGGCTGATAGTTTTTTGTTGTTCCTTGTACTAGATATCAGTTCACCTAGGTCATTTCTTAATTTAATGTTTTGTTTTATTTGGTGCTACTTGTCATTTTTAATCAGCCGAGGTGGGTTGTAACTCATTTTCTTGAAAGGTGTGAATTTGATTTTCATTTCAACTACATAGTGGTCTGAGCCTGTGTCTTCTCCTCTCATTGAAGTCGTAGTGTAATTTTGTAGATACAGATCTACTCAATCAGCGGTGGCAGGAGAAAACATATAGAAATATTGTAGAAATACTCAAGTTTTGGAGCCAGTGGCTCCTTCTTCTTGTAGAAGCATTGAAGGGGACACGAGAGGGGTGAATGATAAGGCTGGTGAGGTTTGGGAAATGTGTAGTGTCTGAGAAAGCCACCCAGAACACTGGGTCTGGGGAGACTTACCCAGTGGATGAGAAGGAGGAAGTCTTTCCTTCCTCTGGTTCAATCTATGTCATACCAGGAAGAGAGAGCTGTGTTTAATGCAGAGAACTAGCTGTAATCAAGACTTTAAAATCGCCCATGGACAATATTGTAATTATCTTGACTTTCTCATCAAAACATAAAAAAATTAATTATGGATTAAAACACTTGATCCCTCAGTTACCAAACGTGGAGCACTGTTACCCATGAAACAAATGACATGTAAAACAATGACGATCAACTCCCTAATGACAATAGCTGCAAGGAACCACTTTTCTTGATGTTCATCTTATAATCTCTTTTCGAGACACTATTCCTTCCATTCAACTTACCCTGCAAGACCTTTGCCAACAGTGACAGAACTATACTGTCATTGGCAAACTTTAAACCTATAATTTCTTCTTCATGAACTATAAAAACGTGTCCAAATTTTTATGTGTCCTTGACAGCTTGTTCAGTGCACAGATTGAATGACACGGTGAATAGACTACAACCCTGCCTCAGTCCCTTCTCAACCACTGCTCTACTTTCACGCCCTTTGCCTTTTACAACTGCTGTTGTAGATTATGATCCATCTGTCCATTTATTGCCTAATAACTTATGAAATACAGCATATGTATGGCTGTTAAAAACTGCCAGGAAATATCTACAAGATGAGTGAATAGGCAGTAATACATGAAATTGCTTTTGAATACATTGTGGGATTATGCAGTGATCAATGCTGTTGTTGTTGTGGTCTTCAGTCCTGAGACTGGTTTGATGCAGCTCTCCATGCTACTCTATCCTGTGCAAGCTTTTTCATCTCCCAGTACCTACTGCAACCTACATCCTTCTGAATCTGCTTAGTGTATTCATCTCTTGGTCTCCCTCTACGATTTTTACCCTCCACGCTGCCCTCCAATACTAAATTGGCGATCCCTTGATGCCTCAGAACATGTCCTACCAACCGATCCCTTCTTCTGGTCAAGTTGTGCCACAAACTTCTCTCCTCCCCAATCCTATTCAATACCTCCTCATTAGTTATGTGATCTACCCATCTAATCTTCAGCATTCTTCTGTAGCACCACATTTCGAAAGCTTCTATTCTCTTCTTGTCCAAACTATTTATCGTCCCTGTTTCACTTCCATACATGGCTACACTCCATACGAATACTTTGAGAAATGACTTCCTGACACTTAAATCAATACTGGATGTTAACAAATTTCTCTTCTTCATAAACGCTTTCCTGGCCATTGCCAGCCTACTTTTTATATCCTCTCTACTTCGACCATCATCAGTTATTTTGCTCCCCAAATAGCAAAACTCCTTTACTACTTTAAGTGCCTCATTTCCTAATCTAATTCCCTCAGCATCACCGGACTTAATTAGACTACATTCCATTATCCTTGTTTTGCTTTTGTTGATGTTCATCTTATATCCTCCTTTCAAGACACTGTCCATTCCATTCAACTGCTCTTCCAAGTCCTTTGCTGTCTCTGACAGAATTACAATGTCATCGGCGAACCTCAAAGTTTTTATTTCTTCTCCATGAATTTTAACACCTACCCCGAATTTTTCTTTTGTTTCCTTTACTGCTTGCTCAATATACAGATTGAACAACATCGGGGAGAGGCTACAACCCTGTCTTACTCCCTTCCCAACCACTGCTTCCCTTTCATGTCCCTCGACTCTTATAACTGCCATCTGGTTTCTGTACAAATTGTAAATAGCCTTTCGCTCCCTGTATTTTACCCCTGCCACCTTTAGAATTTGAAAGAGAGTATTCCAGTCAACATTGTCAAAAGCTTTCTCTAAGTCTACAAATGCTAGAAACGTAGGTTTGCCTTTCCTTAATCTTTCTTCTAAGATAAGTCGTAAGGTCAGTATTGCCTCACGTGTTGCAGTATTTCTACGGAATCCAAACTGATCTTCCCCGAGGTTGGCTTCTACTAGTTTTTCCATTCGTCTGTAAAGAATTCGTGTTAGTATTTTGCAGCTGTGACTTATTAAGCTGATAGTTCGGTAATTTTCACATCTGTCAACACCTGCTTTCTTTGGGATTGGAATTATTATATTCTTCTTGAAGTCTGAGGGTATTTCGCCTGTTTCATACATCTTGCTCACCAGATGGTAGAGTTTTGTCAGGACTGGCTCTCCCACGGCCGTCAGTAGTTCCAATGGAATATTGTCTACTCCAGGGGCCTTGTTTCGACTCAGGTCTTTCAGTGCTCTGTCAAACTCTTCACGCAGTATCGTATCTCCCATTTCATCTTCATCTACATCCTCCTCCATTTCCATAATATTGTCCTCAAGTACATCGCCCTTGTATAGACCCTCTATATACTCCTTCCACCTTTCTGCTTTCCCTTCTTTGCTTAGAACTGGGTTTCCATCTGAGCTCTTGATATTCATACAAGTGGTTCTCTTATCTCCAAAGGTCTCTTTAATTTTCCTGTAGGCGGTATCTATCTTACCCCTAGTGAGATAGGCCTCTACATCCTTACATTTGTCCTCTAGCCATCCCTGCTTAGCCATTCTGCACTTCCTGTCGATCTCATTTTTGAGACGTTTGTATTCCTTTTTGCCTGTTTCACTTACTGCATTTTTATATTTTCTCCTTTCATCAATTAAATTCAATATTTCTTCTGTTACCCAAGGATTTCTACTAGCCCTCGTCTTTTTACCTACTTGATCCTCTGCTGCCTTCACTACTTCATCCCTCAAAGCTACCCATTCTTCTTCTACTGTATTTATTTCCCCCATTCCTGTCAATTGCTCCCTTATGCTCTCCCTGAATCTCTGTACAACCTCTGGTTCTTTTAGTTTATCCAGGTCCCATCTCCTTAAATTCCCACCTTTTTGCAGTTTCTTCAGTTTTAATCTACAGGTCATAACCAATAGATTGTGGTCAGAGTCCACATCTGCCCCTGGAAATGTCTTACAATTTAAAACCTGGTTCCTAAATCTCTGTCTTACCATTATATAATCTATCTGATACCTTTTAGTATCTCCAGGGTTCTTCCATGTATACAACCTTCTTTCATGATTCTTAAACCAAGTGTTAGTTATGATTATGTTGTGCTCTGTGCAAAATTCTACCAGGCGGCTTCCTCTTTCATTTCTGTCCCCCAATCCATATTCACCTACTATGTTTCCTTCTCTCCCTTTTCCTACACTCGAATTCCAGTCACCCATGACTATTAAATTTTCGTCTCCCTTCACAATCTGAATAATTTCTTTTATTTCATCATACATTTCTTCAATTTCTTCGTCATCTGCAGAGCTAGTTGGCATATAAACTTGTACTACTGTAGTAGGTGTGGGCTTCGTGTCTATCTTGGCCACAATAATGCGTTCACTATGCTGTTTGTAGTAGCTTACCCGCATTCCTATTTTCCTATTCATTCTTAAACCTACTCCTGCATTACCCCTATTTGATTTTGTGTTTATAACCCTGTAGTCACCTGACCAGAAGTCTTGTTCCTCCTGCCACCGAACTTCACTAATTCCCACTATATCTAACTTCAACCTATCCATTTCCCTTTTTAAATTTTCTAACCTACCTGACCGATTAAGGGATCTGACATTCCACGCTCCGATCCGTAGAACGCCAGTTTTCTTTCTCCTGATAACGACATCCTCCTGAGTAGTCCCCGCCCGGAGATGCGAATGGGGGACTATTTTACCTCCGGAATATTTTACCCAAGAGGACGCCATCATCATGTAATCATACAGTAAAGCTGCAAGCCCTCGGGAAAAATTACGGCTGTAGTTTCCCCTTGCTTTCAGCCGTTCGCAGTACCAGCACAGCAAGGCCGTTTTGGTTATTGTTACAAGGCCAGATCAGTCAATCATCCAGACTGTTGCCCTTGCAACTACTGAAAAGGCTGCTGCCCCTCTTCAGGAACCACACGTTTGTCTGGTCTCTCAACAGATACCCCTCCGTTGTGGTTGCACCTACGGTACGGCTATCTGTATCGATGAGGCACGCAAGCCTCCCCACCAACGGCAAGGTCCATGGTTCATGGGGGGGGGGGGGTGATCAATGCTATTACAAATATTTAATATCAAAAACAGTCTTGATCACAAATTATTTATTCCAGAGACCGGTTTCAACCACAACTGTGGTCATCTTCATATCAATGAGTAAGAACCTCCTCCTGCTGGTAAATCACTACAGTGCCAGTGTAATCACTACTGTGATTTACCACCAGAAGGAGGTTCTTAATCATTGGTCTGAAAATGACCACAGTTGTGGCCGAAACCGGTCACCAGAATAAATAATTTGTGATCAAGAGTGTTTTTGATTGTAAATATTAGTAATACATGACCTCAAGAAAGATCAGATCAGATTTAGGAGTAAGGTAAGAACAGAAGAAGCAATACTGATTTATTTTGTAAATGAATGGGAATATTAAGAAAACAAACACATCCATTTTTGACAGCATTGAGTTACATATGTGTTTGTGCTTTAAGGATGTAGCCCAATCAAGATGTAAAGAAATCCCATTTGTGCTGGAACATTTTGTTTTATTATGCAGCCATTGTTATCACATTCTCTCGAAGTGAAAGCCCACAGGTACAGAAGATTTGGGCTCGCTAAAAATTTTATACTATCAACTCAGTTTAAGGCAGGGAGAATAATCAATGTTCCTCTTACTCTTTTATTAATCTATTTTGTTATTCGTGGTAAGATGTCAGACAGTCGTGATGTTAGTGACAAATATCAGGGAGTAATGGAAAAAGAAAGAATGCTGTGGAGGTTCCAAAACATATATCCATATAGCGAGCAGAGTGAAAATGAAGCATATATAAATTGGAGAGGGAATAGATACCAACCAAAACGTAATGGTTAACCTGAAATTTAGTATTACTTCAAAATTAACGTTTAACTACCACAACGAACATAATAATGTAGAACGTTAAGTTCAACTGAATATGTCATTCTGTTTCCAGTTGTCAGATGAAAAGCATGGCAACTGAGATGATAGAGGGCAGCAAGACAGAACAAAAAATGAACAGGATGGAATCGTTCAAAGCCTCATAGAAGAAAAACAAGTGGCAAGAAAGGAGCCTAGAAGTGATAAGGAATTTAGTGGGAAGAAACCAAAATTGTAGTGATGCATTTGTTGGCTATCAAGGTCTGAAGGGAAAATTCAAGTTTGTAAAACTGCCTCCCAAAGTGTTGGTGATTTCAGCAATGTGCGAATATAGCAATACGTTAAAAGAAGGTAAATCTCCAAAAGATAAAGGTGGAAACCTGGAATGAATTCACAGTTGCGAAAATGGACAGCCAACAGCTGTATAATGGAGTGATGACAATGAAAATTTGTTCCAGAGTGGCACTCGAATCCAGATAACCCACTTATCAAGAGGGTCCTTGTCCCATGGGATATTGCATCGTAATTCAGAATAACACAGGCACTGGTGTGTTGTAAGAGGGGAAAATGCAACCCTGGCCGTGCAGAACCAGTAGCTTAAGAAGTGGAAATAAAAAGCACATCGACTCATTTCCAATCCGGGAAGCACATTATGCCAAAGAAAATTCTAATTATCTTGACCCCAAACATGTGCAGATTATGTGGCACATGTTCAAAACTATTAAAATGGATATCCAAGTTGATTATCAATTTTATTTGAAAACTTTCCATTTTAATTTGAAATCTGGAGAACCACAGGTGTATACAAGCAGTACATGTGAAGAGATTTGGATAAAAATCAAAAGTCCATCTCTGAATGATGCTGGTAAAAGGGCAGCAATAGCTGAGTCAATAGTGCACAAGAGGTGTGGTGATTAATTCTTCAAGAAATTACACGCAGTTACAGCAAAAACTGACACTGATTCTACCATTGCAGGCCTCTCGTTTGATTGTATGCAGTATTTGCAGTTACCTCAGATACCAATTCAATTTCCATTTAACTTGGGTCAGATTTCATTAAATATCTTTACTGTGCACGAGTTACAGAGTGCAAGGGCCATATATTACTTCTATCATGAAAAAGCTCTGATGAAGCCTGTTTTGGAGGCAAAAATAAAAACCATACACTGGTGAGGTTTGTTTAATGATTGTGGCAGAGTGAAGGTTTCAATTCATCGCCCATTACTTTCCAACTGGAGGGTAGTGCCACCTTCCACATGATAGAGATTTCAACAGATAAAGGGGAAAATTAGGAAGATGGATAGGATATATTTTGTGAAGAAAGATGCAAAATTAATAATTGACTCCCACGAAAAGCCGAATTTTGAAATGAAAATATCAAAAACAGGAGAGGTGCCAACGTTTAAGGAATGGTGGCCAAAATTGTACCTAAAGAATAATATTTCTGTCGAAAGTAAAGGAAGGGCTTCACACAGAAATAACTAACAGCACTGCCAGGTAACACAATTTGTGCAATTGTGTTGTTCACAAGTTAGCCCATTCATTGATGCTTCTGAAGATCACACATTCCAACTGTCTGATTAGACTGGAGTTCCACCAAGCCCAGTTGGGGTCATGTACCCATAAATGAGAAGAACATACCATCTAAGGCGATTTGTACCATTCCTACCAAAAGAAGGAATCATCAAGCGATTCTAATCTAACGTATACAACTGACCATATGTCAAAGAATGAACCATGAGTAGAGTATAATGCCAAAGACACTGGGAACTAGCCATAATTTGTACGATTTTTGCTTATATTGGCAAGAAACTCTGAGTTATGAACTGAGTTATGTGCATTTATTACAATATATTCTGAAAGGCCATATGTTCAATTCATAAATTTTAACAGAAAATCAATAAAATATATTAGGATTACTGGCACAGCATTGACATTCATTCCTCCACATTCATTTTAATGGAGTAGAAAAACATATTTTAAGCATAATATTAAGAAATAGAATAATATCTGAGTTATGTAGTGATTAATGTGCATTTATTGCAATATATACAGAATGGCTATGTGTTCACTTAACACATTTTATCAAAATGTTAAGCAAACATATTAGGATTTGCTGCAGAGCATTAGCCTTAATCCCTCCACATTAATCTTAACGGAGTAGAAAAAGAAAAATTTAGCATAATATTAAGACATGGAAAATGTATTCATTCGTCTGAAAAGTTTAGTATCTTGAAGATGTGGGATATTTCAACATTCCAATTCAAATGTGGAATTGCATTTCTTCAAGGTACTGGATGAGCAGTGTGATGCTCTTCCACTTTTACAGGTTCAAATAATGACAGCATCTGGAGTAAGTGTAGTTGCTGGGATATGGGTTGTTGTGGGAATGAAGAGAAACATCTCTGAAAATGAACTGAATAATGGGAAATACTAATTGTGAATTTATGGTACAGATTGCTTATAAATCATGCGACCCATCCTAGATTACTGGTCAAGTGTGTGGACCTATACCAGATATGGCTAACATGGGATACTGAACTTATACAGAGAAGGGCAGCATCTGTGACCACAAATTTGTTTAATCTATGGGAGAGTGTCGACACACTGAAGGAACTGAAATGGCAAACTCTTGAAGGCAGACATAAACTACCTCGAGAAAATCTGTTAACAAAGTTTTGAGAAAACGCTTTCAATGATTACTCTAGAAATATGCTACACCCCATACGTATTGCTCACACAGGGATTGTGAGGATAGCATTAGAATAATCACTTCATGCACAGAGACAGTCAAACAATGGTTATTCCCATGCTCCATACGAGAATGAAACGGGAAGTAACCCTATTAACTGGTAGAGTGGGACTTACCCTCTGCCATAGAGCCCATGGAGGTTTGCAGTAGGGCTACACAACCTAAAACTTTAAGTCGACAAACATTTTCAGCTACAGTAAGCACAGTAGGCCTTAGGAGCAATACGTAAATTACAATTCAAGGCAACAATGACAAATATATTTAGCAATTCGGAAAGTATATTTGTTTAGAAACGTCAACTTGCGCGATGGCCAGAGATATTGGACTACCTTAGTGGTCATGGTGTAATGTCTCTTGCAGCGGTCTCTCCACGATATTTTCAGAAATTTTATAAATTATATAACTCAGTACATATCTCGAAATATCTCTTCTTATCTTACCGATTATCAATGCAAAGTAGTTTCATGCCCAATTATTCCTTGGAGCGTTCATTTACTCCATGGAATAGCTTCTCTGCTATCTACGTTTTCTCTTATAAAAAGAATGAAGGAATTCTTGCCGATTAGTTGTGAAAGAAGGAGGATGTATATGTATGTATTGTTGAGCTATTCGCCATCTTGATGAGATTCTGTATGAGAAGGAATTTAATACATGACCTAAAGTAACTGTGTTCGCGTATTATTTAACTGATTATTATTGACAGTGTCTGCTTACTATGCTGTGTTGCACGGGATCAGTGGGGAACGTCTGATATACACTGGACGAACCTGCCGTTTTGTATGCTCAAGATATCCAGTTACTTCAAATAAATAGGCTAACACGGTCTTACCAGCAGATCTCCGGTCTTCCCCATGTGATCACCAAAAGTTAATAATTTTTACAAATGTTTTCAGGAGATCGACTGACAATTTTCGTCGCGCCGAGACTTCGAAATTACTTCACTGCCTTATAGAATTTAAGTTAAGCTCAATTTAATCAAGATAGAACAGTATTGAACTGTGTGCATGTGATAAGCCTGCTTTGTGAATGAAAATTCCCTTAACATACGCATTATTTTACTATCCTGATCAGTGAAGCTAAATCAGGCCGGTGTGAGAGAGGTTTTTTAAAATTTAGATCCCACAAAAAAATATTAAATTTGGCTTCACTGTGACAGCACACATTTTTGAGCATTACTTAAACATTGTGTGAATTTTATGTTGCATTTGCACGAGAGAAAAGAAGACGAGGCCTGTTCCAGAAGTCACAATTTCGCCACAACATACGAGAACGTCGTTCAGGCCAGACAATATACAATTAAATTTTTGTAGACAGAAATTTAGAATAACTATTTAAATGTCTATCGGGTTGAATCAGATTGATTGAGTGACTGTTGGGTTGAACTTTAGATAGGAAGTGTTTATTATAAGTGAGTATTATGCAAAGTTTAGGTCAGTGACATTATTAACTCAGATGTGAGTGAATTTATATATTTGTTGTTCTGTGTATTAATGGTTCTTACTAGGGCGGATTATAAAATGGCAATGCAACAGCTGAGCGAATCACAACAGCCCACAGCTGTTTCTGAGGTTAGTGAAACATTAGACGCTAGCTTAACTGAAGTAGTACCTAGTGGCAGCATTAGTCAGGCCCCACAACAGAGCTTAAGTGTTTCGATGTGATCTGAGCAGGACGAAATAAACCCATTGACTGTAATCATGCAGCAGTTAACACTGTTAGCCAAAAATGTGTAGTCAATATATATATACGATCACGTAGGAGGAGAAGGTACGGTCAATGTGGGAGAGGATGTCGAAGGGAATAGGGGCGTTGGGACGGACATAGATGGTGGCGCAGGTAACGGCAAGGCCGGGGAAGAAGAGACTAAGGATCAAGTGTTCAGTGGGGACGGGAAGGAGAGGTTGGAGCCGAATGGGGATCTGGCGGTGGTGACCAATGGCAACTCCGCCACGCGCAATTGGGAGGGGGTTATCGGAGCGGTGGAGGAGATAGGGTGAAGTGTGGATGGAGTGGTGGGGTTGGAGGAAGGTTTCATTGAGGAGGAAGGCATCCACGCGGTGGGTGGCAAGGGTGTGCAGGAATATTACAATTTTTTTTTTCTTTATTGTGATTTCATTCCCCTGCCCCATATGTCAGCAGCACAATCCGCCGCTCTTCAGCCGAGTGACATGTGACATGACAACTAAAATAAGAATAACAGAGTACATACATAAGGAGGTAAAAAAGGGGAACATAAAACAGAGTAAGGGGAGAAAATGGAGGTAAAAATACACTGACATGTAGATGTTCATTGGGGACAGTTAAAAAAGTCACCAGAAAGTTAAAAAACACAGTGGGCGATTCTTAAAACACAGAGAAGACTCTGGATGCGCACGCACAGGTTAAAAGGTGGCCACAGTATTAAAAACACTCCGAAACAACACACTTAAAACCCACTTGGAGCACACACGACGAAGAGTAAAACTACCAGGCGGGACCTGCCGAGGGAAAGGTCAGACAGGATGGAAAAGGAGGGGAGAGCATGGGGCAGCGGGGGAAGCGGCGGGTTGAAGAGAGGAGGGGCAACCGTGGGTTCATGAAGAGGCAGGAGACACATGGGGCGGGAGAGGAAAAGGGAAGACTGGGCAGGAGGGAGCGCAGAGACACTGAAAGAAGGCACAAGAGATGGAGGGGGAGTAGGAGGGGAAATCCGCTCAGAAAGAGGGAGGGGGAGGAGAGGGAGCCCTGAGGAGGAGGCAGGAAGAGGGGGTTAGAGTTGGTAGGAAGCGTAGATGTCAGGGCGAAGCTCATCATCCGGGAGTGGTAGACGGTGGAAGTTGTGTTGGGAAAGGAGATGGAGGGTATGGAGATGGAGAGAGGGAGGGACACAACGGTAAAGGCGCGGCAACTGGTCGGGAGTGGAGAGGAAGGGAGACACCAGGGGGTGAGGGGGATCAAGGCGGGGGACAATATATAGTGTGCGGATGTGTTCAAGGAAAAGGAGAAGGTGGGGGAATGGGATGAGGTCATAGAGGATGCACGTGGGGGATGGAAGGCGGACGCGGAAGGCGAGGCGGAGTGCATGGCGTTCGAGGATTTGGAGGGCGTTATAGAACCGGGGAGGGGCGGAAATCTAAGTGATGCTGGCAGAACAAAGGATGGGGCGGATCATGGATTTGTAGGTGTGGCGTATGGTGGAAGGATGCAGATCCCATGTCCGGCCGGACAGGAGTTTCAGGAGGCGGAGGCAGTTGTGAGCTTTGTGTTGGATGGTAAGGAGATGGGGAGTCTAGGTGAGGTGGCGGTCGAGAGTGAGGCCAAGGTATTTGAGGGTAGGAGTGAGGTGGATAGGACGGCCATAAACGGTGAGGTAGAAATCATGGAGGCAGAAGGAGCGGGTGGTGCGGCCTATGATGATCGCCTGGGTCTTGGAGGGATTTACACGAAGGAACCACTGGTTGCACCAAGTGGTGAATTGGTCAAGGTGGGTTTGGAGGGTACGTTGGGACCGTTGAAGGGTAGGATAAAGGGCTAGTAAGGCGGTGTCATCAGTGAACTGGAGAAGATGAACAGGAGGGGGAGGTTTGGGCATATCAGCAGTGTACAGGAGATAGAGGAGAGGGGAAAGGCCAGAACCTTGGGGCACGCTGGCAGAGGGGTAGAAAGTACGAGAGTTGGAATTGTGGATAGTCACATAGGAGGGACGATGGGAGAGGAAGGAAGCAACGAGACGGACGAAGTTGATGGGGAGAGCATAGGTCTGGAGTTTGAAAAGGAGCCCGGGATGCCAGACATGGTCATAGGCATTCTGGAGGTCAAGGGAAACAAAGATAGCAGAGCGACGGGAGTTATTTGGAGGGAAAGAAGATGGGTAAGGTTAAGGAGCTGGTCGTCAGCAGAGAAGGAAGGCCGGAAGCCACATTGGGTAAGAGGAAGGAGGCGGTGCTGGTTAAGGTGGCGGTGGATATGGCGAGAGAGGATGGCCTCAAAGACCTTACTGAACACGGAGGTGAGGCAGATGGGATGATAGGAAGAGGTAGCAGAGGGGGGTTTGTTAGGCTTAGGGAACAGCAGGACACGGGAAGTCTTCCACAGGTCAGGGTAAAATCCAGTGGAGAAGAGGATATTGTACAGGATAGCAAGGACAGACAGGAAGGATGGAGAGGATTCCCTGAGGTGACGGTAGGCGACGCCATCATGACCAGGGGTGGTGTTGCGTTGGGAGCGGAGGACGAGTGTGATGTCTTGCATGGTGATGGGAGTGTTGATGTCGGAGGGGGGTAGCCGATCCAAGTACTGGAAGCTAGGGGCAAGCGGGGGGACCGAGGTGTCAGTGCGGTCAAGGACAGTGGGGAAGAGGGAGTAATCAAAGTGGGGATCGTCAGGAATGGAGAAGACCTCGGATAGGTGGGAAGCAAAATGATTAGCCTTACTGAGGTTGTCAGGAAAGGGGCGATCGTCATGGAGGATGGGGTAATGCGGGGTGGGATGGCTACCAGTAAGGCGGTGGAAGGCTGGCCAGTACTTGGAGGAGTTGACAGGGAGGGTGGAGTTGAGGCGTGTGCATGTCTGACGCCAGTCCCGGCGTTTCTTTGCCGTAAGGAGGTTCCGGATATGTCGCTGTAATTGCCGGGGGCGGGTGAGAGTATCCCGATCACGAGTGTGGAGGAAGGAGCGGTAGAGCTTGCGGGATTCACGCAGAAGAAGGACGGCCTGTGGAGGAAGCGTAGGGCGGTGAGGGTGGATGAGTTTGGTAGGGACATGAGCCTCCACAGCGTCAGTGATGGTCTGCTGAAGGAAGGAAGAGGCATGGGTGATGTCATCAGGGTGGTGGAAAGTGAGGGGGTGGCTTTCGACATGTAAGGCAATGGATTCCCGGTAGGCATCCCAATTGGCACGGTGGTAGTCATGGACAGACTTTGGAGGGGCAGGTGGGCGGGTGGCTGCAGTGGCAGGACGGGTAGAGGAGATGGTGAGAAGGACAGGGAGATGGTCACTACCGACAGGATCGAGGACATCAACGGCAATGCGACCAAGGAGGTTGGGGGAAGCGAGGATAACATCGGGGGTGGAGTTACTTTCAGGACGGGTGTGCTGCGGGAGAGGAACAAGGTCACCATGGAGGGTGGCAAGGAACTGATGCCACCGCCGAAGGGTGGCAGGGTCACGGCTGTGGATGTTGAGGTCAGCGGCGATCACATAGGTGGAGAAGGTACGGTCAACATGGGAAATGAAGGCAAAGGGGAGAGGAGCTGCGGGGCAAATATAGATAGTGGCACAGGTGATGGTGAGGGAGGGAAAAAAGAGGCTGAGGAGAAGGTGTTCAGTTGGGTCATTGAGGAGGGGTTGTGGCCGGACAGGGAGATGCCTGAGGTGGCCGATAGCGACCCCGCCTCGAGTTAGGGGAAGGGGATTGTCAGTGCGGTGAAGGAGATAAGGGGAGATGCGGACCACATGGTGGGGTTGGAGGAAGGTTTCATTAAGGATGAAGGAGTCAACCTGGTGCTGGGAGAGGGTATGCATGAAGAGGTATTTGTTTGCAGGGAGGGAGCGAATGTTGAGGTAGAGGAGACGATACTGTTGACGAGCCATGTGAGTGGGTGCGGGAAGGGTGCAGGAAGGGGAGAGAGGGGCTTAGACGAGGGTCTCTAGGCGGGCGAAGGTAAAGTGGGCCTGGTTGTGGGAGTATGTGGCGTAGGTGTTTAAGTGGAAAACAGAGCGGGCAGCAAGGGAAATCTGCTGGAGTGTGTGGGGGCGCTGGAAGGGGTGGATGTTCTGCAGGACAACGGTGAGGAACCGGATGATGTCTTCTGCTGTAGGGGGAGGGCGGAGGGAATTGTTAGGGTGGATAGGTGGGTCAATGGGGCGAACGGGGACAGTGAGTTCAGGGTTGGTGGGAGGGGGCTTGGCTTTGCATTTGGAGGAATAGGTGGGGTGAGGTTCATTGCAGGTGTTGCAGGATGGGGGGGAGGCGAGGTTGGGACACTGTTTGAGGAAGTGGGAGGCTTTACAATGGGGGCGGGTGGGTCGGTTCTTGCAGTTTTGGGTGAGGTGGTCATTGTACAGAAGACAACACTGGCAGCAGTAGGATTGAGGAGGGGAACGGGACGGGTCAACAGGGTGGCGGCAGTTGAAAATCAGGGCTCCCTGCGTGAGGAGGTGGTCGATGGAGGAGGCGGACTCTGTAAAGATACGCATGAGGAAAGTAGGGCCAGAGGAGTTGTAAATACGGCGGGCAGAGCAGACTTCCAGGGAGGGGTGGGCATTCAGTTCCGCCAACACCTCAGCCTCTGTGACCACAGGGCTGAGTTTTGTGATGACGGCAGTGAGGGTCGGCGGACGACGAGGTGGTTGGGGTTGACGAGGAGAGGAGGATGTAAGGAACGTGGTGAGGGATGCGTGGGGCCCAAAGGTGATGCGGGGAAGGCGCCGGAGGAGATCAGTATGGAAGGACGGAGAGGGAGACTTGATGAGAACAGAGTCTGTGCGAGGGATAAGTTGGGTGATAGGTGCCCTGGGGATGTACTTCCGGATTTCAAGGGTGAGGGTGCAGGCATCCAGGAATTTCGGATCAGGGTTGGCTAGGACAAAGGTATACAGGGAGGGGGCTGGAGAGGAGGGAGGTGGGGTGGTATCCATAGCGGGGTCAGTGGAAGGTGGGGCGGACAGTGGCTTTTTGGAGGAAGGAGTAGAGGAGAGGTCGCCACTGGGCCGTTTGGAAGATTTTTTGGCGGGTGTTGCCTGGGAGGAGGGAGGAGGGACTGGATGGATGGGGAGGTGGTGGGAGGCAGGGCCCTCCTGTGAGGCAGTAGCACCGGATGAGAGGGTAGGGCGCTCTGTGGCGGCGACTGTGGCGCGGCGGGCGGAGAATCTGGCAGGGGAAGCAGTGGTAGTTGCAGGGGGGAGAGGAGGAAAGTCGTCTCGGCGGGCGACAGGAGCGGGAGGGGGGTTGGGAGCAGGGGCAGAGGCAGGAGCGGGAGAAGCAGCAGGGGCAGTAGCAGGGGTAGGAGCAGGAGTGACGTACAGGTGGGGATACATCGATGGAGAGGAGACAGATGGGGAGGAGACTGTGAGTAGGGGAGGTGCATGAGACGGGTGAATCCCAGAGGAAGCACTCCATGACGTTACAGTGGGGGCAGGTGAAGGAGAGGTGTAGATGATGGTGGTAGTTGGGGCGTCCATGATAGCAGGCGGCAGCGAACACCGGGAGACGGCGGCAACGGCGAGCACCGAGAGACGGCGGCAGAAGAAGCGGCGAGCACCAAGAGACGGCGACAGCGGCGGCGGCGGCGGCGGCGGAAGAAGCGGCGACCAGGTGGCGGCGGCAGAAGAGGAAGCGGCGAACACCGACAGACGGCGACCAAGCGGCGGCGGCGGCGGCGGGCAGCAGTGACAGCGTGCACACGGGCAACAACGCGACAAGTACGGTTGTGGCTCTTCCACGTCGAAGATACACCCTGAGAGTAGCCCAGGCAGTGCGAGTCCTCGATGAGGAAGTGAGGGAATCCAACCCTCGAATGAATATTACAATAAACTGAGTTGCGTATTGATTTATGTGCATTTATTGCACTGTATTCAAGAAGGCCATATGTTCACTTAGTAAATTTTAACAGAACATCAAGAAAATATATTAGGTTTACCAGCAGAGCATCTGCATTCATCCCTCCATAGAATAATGCTAGTGTTCACTGCAATTAGTCGGTGTTTGCTCCGCTATACAGGTACTGCAGAGCAGACGGCGACAGGAGGTGGAGGTGAAAGGCTCGCCATGTTTTCCCCGGCAGGCCTGCCGCGCTGACATCTGTCGGTGACGCCAAGCAACAGAGCTTTCAACCTACGGCCGATTATTCGATGTCGAAATAAGAAGCTCACCAGGAAATGGTTGCAAATAACAAAAACCTCCTTATCTACTGCAATTGAATATATTTAGCTTCTTAACAAAGGTGGTAAACTCATCCGTGTCTCTTTTTTATTTACAAAGACAATTTTTCACACTCAGCTATATTTGTGGTGACATGTTCGTTAAAAATGAGAAAGACATAAGTAGGGGTCTCACCTCCACCCTCACCTACCCTGGCCTCACCGTTGACCGTCACCTCACCTGGATACCTCATCTCCGCTCCATCCAATCCAAAGCCCACAACCACCTCCGACTCTTCAAACTCCTCTCTGGCTCTTCAAACTCCTCTCTGGCCGGACATGGGGGTTGCACCCCTCTACCATCCTCCACACCTACAAATCCTTCATCTGTCCCATCCTCTGTTATGCCAGTCCTACCTGGATATCTGCCCCCCCCAAATTCTATCAGTCCCTCCAGATCCTTGAGCTTCATGCACTCTGCCTCGCCTTCCTTATCCGCCTCCCGTCCCCCACGCGGATCCTCTATGATCTCATTAACATATCCGCATCCTCTACACCTCCCGCCGTCTTGAACCCCCTCACCCCCTGGTTGCTCCTCTCCTCTCCCATCCCCACCCCCTGCCACGTCTTCACCGTTGTGTCCCCCCTACCCTCCATCTCTACACCCTTCATCTCCTTTCCCAAGGTGGCTTCCATCAACTCCCCCTCCCGGATGATGCCCTCTCTCCCTCCATTTATCCTTCCTATCAACTCTGATCCTCAATCCCCCTCCTTTCCTCTGTCCGTTCCCTGGGCTCCCTCTTCCCCCCCCCCTTCCGTCCTGTTTTCTCCCCACTAAACCTCTCCCTACCTCTCTTCTCCCCCCCAGTCCTTTTGTATTCCCCTCCTCTGCCTCCCCCACTCCCTGTCGCGTCTGTCCCCCACCCCTCTTATGGGTCCTCATCCTCCTTCAGCTCCTTTCCCGGATCCCCCCTTCGCTTTTACTCTCCTTTCCCCCCTTTTTTGTTTTCCCATCTTCTGTCCAGTTTCCCCCCACCTGCTCTCGACTGTGGTGTCACATTTGCCAACTTTTTAGTGCAGTGTTCCAGTGACTATTCAGTGTTGTTTGTCTTTCTCGTGTTGCGAACAGAAACCATGCTGTCGCTAGGTGTGAATTTTATGTCCTTTGCGAACAGAATCCAGACTGTCGCCGTGTTTTTTTAATTGTCTATTGTTTTCCCTGTCTGCTTCGTATGTATTTTTACTAGCGTCATCATCCCTGTGTTGTTGTTTTAAGTTCCACGATTTCTTTTCGCCTTGTTACTCTCTAAGTCTCCGATTTTATCGCCTGTTTTTATTATTTGTTCTCTTCATCTTTGTCACAAAATCTGTCGGCTGAAGAGCGGCATACTCAGCTGCTGCCAGCCCGCCCCCTTGGGGGGGAATTGAAATTCAATAAATGAAAAAAAAAAAAAAAATTCAACAGTACCCCCACTCTGAAATACCTTGGCCTCACCCTTGACCGATACCTCACCTGGACCCCTCATCTCCTAACCATCCAGCAGAAAGCCCATTCCCTCCTCCGCCTGCTGAAACTCCTGTCCGGCCGGACATGGGGATTGCATCCTTCTACCATCCTCCCCACCTACAAATCCCTCATCCGTCCTATCCTCTGTTATGCCAGCGTCGCCTGGATCTCTGCCCCCACCCGCTTTTACAAGGCCCTCCAAATCCTTGAACGCCATGCGCTCCGCCTTGCCTTCCGTATCCGCCTTCCTTCCCCCACACGGCTCCTGTATGAACTGATCCCCTTCCCCCACCTCCTCTTGTTCCTCCAACATCTCCGCATCCTTTACATTGTTTGCAGGGTTGATCCCCCCCACTCTCGGGTTTCCTCCTTCCTCTCCACCCCCTGCCCATTGCCGCGCCTCTATCGCTGTATCCCTCCCTCTCTCCACCTCCACACCCTCCATCTCCTTCATCAGGGCAATTTCCAACGCCTCCCCCTCCCGGATGACGAACTTCGCCGTGACATATACCCTTCCTTCCAACTATAACCCGGCCTTGTTCCCCCCCCCTCCCCAGGGCCCCCTTCTCCTCTTTCCTCCTTCTCCCAGAGCGGATTTTCCTCCATACCCCCCCTCCCCTGAGACCCTGCACCCCATACTTGCCTCTCTCCTTCCCACAACCCTCCCTACCTGGCCCTGTTCCGCGCGCCCCCCATTCCCCTCCCCCATCTCTTCCCCTCCCTCCCTTCTTCAGGTCTCCCTCATCTCCTTGAACCTGGCAGATCCTCTGTATTGATCATCATCAGTGTGCCACATCAGTGTTGTGTTAAGTGCTGTTTCTCGTGTGCGTCAAGAGGTGTGATTTTAATTGTGTACTGCCTTGAGGTTCGCCGTCAGTGTTACGTTGTGTGCTATGCCATCCGTCAACACCTTTATGCTCCAGTCATACTGTGCCTTGTGTTCTTTTAATCGTCGCAGTGTGTGGCTTTTTGTGTGTGCTACTTTTAAACAGTTTTTTATCTCCATTTTACAGTCACCCCGTTTTTTTCTTTGTCTATTGCCTTCCATGATGTTCTCCCTTTTTATATCTATGTTCGCCTTCTTCTCTCCTTTGCTGTTTTTAAATGTCTTCTATTGTTTTGTTCTATGTCTTTCGGCTGAAGAGCAGCGCATATGCTGCTGCCAGCCCGCCCCGATGGGGAATTGAAATACAATAAATAAAAAAATAAAAATAAAAATAAAATAAAAGTAGGGGTACGCAGAGTCGAGTTCGCGATGCCGACGAGCGAGGACGATGCGCGCGCGGCCGGGGCAGCCGCCCCGGACGCGCTGGAGTCGGCCGCTGGTCGGTCGGTTGGGCCTGGCCCGCCGGACGCTCCAGCGGCCGCTCCACACAGGACGGATCCCAGGTTGACGACCCAGGCTACGGCACCGGTTCATGACAGGATAGAACGACGATCGACAGGCGCTATTCGACCGCAGAAAACTACACACCACACGACGAAACCGTATTCGGACGTCGGCCATACATCACATCACGAAGGACGCAGCAATGAAGACGACCGCCAGGACTACGCCAGAAGACTCGATATATGTCGGGAGGAGGACAAAGAAACGCTGAAGGACATACAACGCCTTATCCGCTATTCACGGGAAACACAAGAGCAGGATAACGACACCTGTCTGGCATCTCCATCTGTGGACTCAGATGTCGAATCACAGCATTCCCACCAAACGGTCGACGACGCGGAGATGGCAGCGGCCCTTCCAGCAGACAACGACAACGACTTCCTACACGTAGAGGGGGACTTTGCGCTCGTACACAACAAACGGAGCAGAAGCAACGCATTAGCCAAGGATTTAGCCAACCCGGCTAAGAGACGAACGGAGACCATCGCCACAACGAACCTATTCGCCCCACTGATACCTCAAGCTGCGCCTCTATCAACCACCAACAAGCCGCAGGCACAAACTTCTAATGCCGCAGAAGCCGTGGACAGAGACAAGAATGTGCTTCGCAAAGTACCCCCAGTCACAATTTATTACACAAAGGATTACGTTCACCTCAATGAAACGCTCAACGGACTTCTAGAGGGCAACCTTAAAGCTATATACCAAAAGGACCGCATCAAATACCACTTTGAGTCCTTCGAAGACCAAAGGCGTGCAATAAAATTCTTCACGAACCACAACTTCTCCTATTTTACACATCAAGCACCAGACGACAGGGAACTGAAAGTAGTTGTCAAACGCCTTCCGGCGGAAGTTACCGAAGAACAACTTCACTATGCCCTCAAGGAAAAAGGCTTCAAAGTGCTACAAGTCTACCAATTTAAGGAACGCGACGAGAAGACGAAACAATTGATACCGCAACCTGTGTACCGAGTCACCCTCCCATCCGGAAAAGACTGTGACAAGATATATGATGTCAAATACCTGCTCTACACACGAGTGATAATCGAAACCTATAATAGTAAAGAAGGACCAGTCCAGTGCCGACATTGCCAACGTTTCGAGCATACAGCGAATTACTGCAGCATGCCAGCACGCTGCGTCCGCTGCGGTGGATCCCATAAATCATCGAATTGTACCCATCCTAGGACGGCGCTCCCAAAGTGCGCCAATTGTGAACAAGAACATCCAGCGACCTTCTGTGGCTGCCCCAAATTTCAAGAACTCCTACGGAAATATACTAGAAGGACACCAAAGAAGTCGACCCCACAACGGCCTATAATTTTTAAGAACTCGCTCATGGCAGCGATTCCGGCCACCCAACAACAAGCGGCACCACTCCCTGTGGAAACAATCGCCTCTCGACCACAACCAGCACCCAGAGTGACTCTACGACAGACAAAACAACAGCGCTCGTACTCCGAAGCAATACATGCCCATCCGCCGACTCCAACACCAGCGGAGACGTCATCTGCCTGGTCGACCACCTTTACACCAGCGTTAACAGATATTCTTCAACTACTCACCGCCCTCCAGCAGAAGCTGACGTCTATCCTCTCACTTGTAGAAAGCGTACTGACAGCTTTTCAGACACCCTAAATGGATAGACGGCATCACGCGAGGAGTCTTAACTTCTGCATTTGGAATGCCAACGGCCTGAAACTGAAGAAAATAGAATTCACGGACTTCTTACATCGCCACAAGATAGACGTAGCATTTGTCTCCGAAACACATCTCCGCGAGTCAACCGACCTCCGCTTGAGGAACATGCACATCTACCGGACGGACAGACGGGACCAACGGGGTGGAGGGACCGCAGTTCTAATCAAAAAATGTATTCGTCACCACCAAGAACGTTTACCCCAACTCCAGACTTTAGAGGCCACGGCAGTAACAATCCACACAACGCTCGGAAACATTACCTGTATTGCGGCTTACCTTAGCCCGAACAAGCCTCTCCACCCAGAAGATCTTTACTCCGTTACAGAGGGTTATGACAAGACCCTCCTTGGAGGGGATCTTAATAGTAAACATGTTGCCTGGAATTCCCGTAAGACTAACCCAAAAGGACATATGTTGTTTGCACTGGCTGAGAATTTACATGTTTCCGTCCATGGACCACGGGAACCGACGAGGATACCTTACGTCCAGACACAAGACGCTGATGTTCTAGACATCGCCATAATCAAGAACATCAACCCAAATCTCCATTTGCGGACGCTGGATGATCTTTCGTTGGACCACAGACCGGTGTTAGGACTCATAGAGAGGGCTACTTTGCAACTCCCACTGCCGACGACAAGAACTTACGACTGGCAGCAGTTCCAAGCGTACCTCAACAACAATGTGCGACCAACCCAGGTTGTTACTACCAGAGAAGCGATTGATGTGGCAGTCGCAGTACTCACGAAGAAGATTACCAGTGCGAAACAACGTGCACTCACGGAGCACCTGCAACCAGAAGTCAATTATGACGAGTTTCCACCACCACTGCAGGAGCTTAAGACAAGGCACAATCGCTGTCGGAAGCGATGGGTCCGTTACCGCCATCCGGACGATAGACGGGAAACTCACAGACTAACCCGAGAACTCCGGCGGAAGGTTCAGGACTGGAAGCAACACACGTGGGAAATCAAAATGGACAACTTTCTATTACGCACCAAAGATGAATGGCGAATAGTTAAAAGTCTCAGACAGCAACAGCCCCCCAAAAGGGCAATTCGAGGACCCCATGGCCTCTTGTACGACTCACTGGCGCAGGCGGAGCTGTATGCGGATACATACCAGCAACAGATGACTACACCCCCCACGGAGGATGGAGATGATGCACTCCACCGTGCAGAGGAGGACACAGCGGCGGAATGGGTAGCTATTCGGGACGCCCCGACTAACACTATGCCCCAGCTGACAACGCCGGAGGAAATTCGGAGGATTATCAAGTATAGTAAACACACCTCACCTGGAGCAGATAGAATCAGCAATATGGAATTGAAACACCTCCCGAGAAAGCCTGTTGTGCTTCTCACCCGGATAGTGAACAGCTGCCTCAGGACTGGATACTTCCCAGAGGCATGGAAGATTGCCAAAATAGTGCCAATACCAAAACCGGACAAGGATCTCTCACACCCTGACAGCTACAGGCCCATAAGTTTACTGCCCACCCTGGGAAAGGTACTGGAACGTGTCCTACTGAAACGCATGCTGGACATCCTTGTGGCACACAACATCATCCGACTGGAGCAGTTTGACTTCCAGGCGAAGCTATCGGCTGAGTTACAACTACTGCGCATCACGGAATCTATCCAAGACAATTTCAACAAGAAACGACATACTATTGGAGTCTTTCTCGATATAGAGAAGCCTTACGATAAAGTATGGCGACGCAACTTGATCTTCAAGCTCCGACGTACCACTCCCCTACCAGATTGCTATTTAAAACTTCTTGACAATTTTCTTCAGGATCGCAGATTATATGTTCGCATTGATGACAAGAATCCAACAACACGGCCTGTCCTTGAAGGACTTCCACAAGGATCGGTCATCTCTCCACTGCTGTTTAATTTATATATTAACGGCCTCCCGACGGTGCCACATGTTACTGCCAGTTTCTATGCCGACAACACAGCGCTCCTGACTGCAGGCACCAGAATGGACCACCTCGTCACACGGATGCAGCGCCAACTAGATGTAGTGGACCACTGGACCCACATGAACAAAATAATGATCAATGCAGAAAAAACAAAAGTTATTGTCTTCACACGTTGGAGACCCATCGACAATGACCGCCTGCGGATATCAGACCAGCCACTCCCCTGGGCAACAACTGTAAAATACCTGGGAGTGCATCTAGACGACAAACTGTTGTAAAGTCATCACATTATGGAGAAGAAGACGTTTGGCCTCAAAATGTTGGGAGCTCTCCTCCCATTTCTGAAGAGCTCATACCTCAGCCAACGCACGAAACTCCAGTTGTACCACGCCACAGTCGAACCATCTATTTTGTATGGATCGACCTCTTGGGGTACTACGTGTGCAACTAACTACAAGAAGTTATAGGTTGTACAAAGCAGATGCCTACGATGGATCACAGGAGCCCAATGGTGGATCCGAAATCATGACATTCATCGAGCCTTAAGCGAATCTTACCTCTCAGACAAGGTCAAGGAGAAGGCACGAACCTTATTTCGGAAGTTGGACTTGATACGTGACAGTACACCACAACTCACCACATTAGGTGTGGTAGAACCCTTACGCAACCACAAATACAAAGTACCGAAGGCGATAGTATTTGAGCCTCCATAAATAATATCCCTACGGAATTCTCCATAATTTAAGGACATATCGTCCTTTAGCACTTCTACGCACATGTTTTCAAACACACACCAAAAGCAGCGAGTTAAAGGACCCTTCTGTGTGCCCAAACTAAAGCTGAAAGAAGAATAAATAAATAAAGAGAGAATTTTTACCCCTTCCATTCCCTACAGAAGTAAAAATCAACGAAGTTGATCAGACTTCAGCACCACCACAAAAAAAAAAAAAAAAAAAAAAAAAGTAAGGGTACGTGAATACAACAGTAAAAGGATCTATTTTTGGAGGGTTTGTGCCGTTAGGTGCGAACCGGCAATTAGATTGACGATGTTGTAAGGCGTTAAGTGCTGCGGCATGTCAATCAAAATGAGTTTCTGTGTTATTTTTTAATGATTTAACTACTTTAGTAGTTTCTTGAACGTTCTTGACTAGGAGCATAATATCAGCAATAAATCCCAAGCAGTTTAAGCTTTTATCAGTTTTCACACTTCCAGTTGTTATGTTCTTTGCGTTATTCTTGTAACATTCTCTCATTACATATTCCAGTGCTCAGTCGAACAGTAATGGTAATAGGCCTGTTTTTATGAGGAATGTTTCAGAATTTTTTTCTCTAAGCCTTATTTTCAATTTAGTGTTGTTTAGAGTAAGTTCTACTACTTTAATTAATTTTGGATAAAGTCTTAGATTTCTTAGAATTTTTAAAACTGGAGTTCCATGGAGACATTGGATGGCTTCTTAAAGTTTACAAACGTTATTGCCATAGATTTGTTCTGTCTCCTACAGCACACCATAATCAACTTTAAACTAATGATCTGCTCTTCACAATTTCTCCATGGTCTGAAACCTTCTAGATTTCCTCGTAACTCCTGTTTTAGTTGTACCTAAAACTTTAAGTCGACAAACATTTTCAGTTACAATAAGCACATTAGGCCGAGGGAGCAATACGTAAATTACAATTCAAGGCAACAATGACAAATATATTTAGCAATTCGGAAAGTATATTCGTTTTGAAACGTCTACTTGCACGATGGCCAGAGATATTGGACTACCTTAGTGGTCATGGTTATTGTTTATGACAATGCTGTGTACAAATTATCGAGTTAATAAGCACTTTAAAACAAATGAAAAGGCATTTGTGATAAGATTGTATAGAAAAACCGTCTCTAATTCGTGATTAATGGGTTAGCTTCGTAAAATAGAGGTATGAACCTGGACATCCATGATGCCCTTTTGTCTACAATAGCTAAAATTATCTTTTGCATTAAAATTTAAAAAAAATAGTAAGTCATAGCACTACATTGGTATGCAGTGCCAAATAAAACTATTTCTAGTAATACCACATTCGGCTGTGTACAATTAGTACATGTTCACAAAATATTTGTTGTCTTGAGAAATAATATATTATACTCTTCTTCTCGTAACATTGGCCGATTTAGCAAGAGATTGTAAAAATTTTTACTTATATACCAAACTTTGAAGTTTGAAGGTATCACAGATTTTTAGAAAATGGAGTGAACGATTATTCAAGACACGTACAGAAACCAGACTGCAGTTGCAAAAGTCATAGAATGTGAGAGGAAAGCGGTGGCTAAGGGGGAAAAGTGGGTTGTAGTGTACGACTGGTGTTATTCAGTCTGTACACTGAGTAAGGAGAAAAGGAAACCAAGGAGTAATTTGTGAGCGAAATTAAAGTTCTGGGACAAACAACAAAGGCATTGAGGTTTTCTAATGATATTGTATTTATCTCAGAGACAGCAAAAGGCTATGAAGAGCAGTTGAACGGAATGAACAGTATTATGGCAAAAAAAAAAAGCATTTCTTGTTGCTGAATAATGCAGCTAGCTACGAATACTTCCGAAATGTTACAAAATAATTTCACGTACTGAGACACTATATTGACATCTGCCATTTGGACCAGAAGAAAATTTGTGCCAGACCAGGATTCAAACACAGATTTGTCGCTTACCACAAGTGCTCGCCTTAAGAACTACAACTACCGGAGCACACTTCCAGTATCAATCGAAACTTACACGTGTCATATAGTCACAACCCTTATACTCACCTCGAAGAAATTGTCCACTTGGGACTGAAATTCGTAGACATTATGTACATGTACAGCCTACCAAATGGCCACAACTGTAGAAAAATTGGTCGACTTATTCGAGAGAAAGAGCTCCACAAATTGAGCAAGTCAGTAAAGTGTTGGTCTACCACTGGTCCTTATATTAGCAGTTATTTGGCTTGGCATTGATTGATAGATTTGTTGGATGTCCTCTTGAGGGATGTCGAGCCATATATTGTCCAGTTGGCGCTTTAGCTCATCAAAATCCTGAGCTGGTCAGATGGCCTCACCAATAATGTTACATACGTTTTCAGATGGGAGCGAACCTGCGACCTCACTGGCCAAGGAAGGGTTTTCAAGCATGAAGACAAGCAGTAGAAACTATCGCTATGTGCAGATGTGCATTATCTTGCTGAAATGTAAGCCAAGGATGCCTTTCCGTAGAGTGCTACAAATGGGTGCATAGAATATCACCCACATACGACTGTGCTCTAACAGTACTGTGGATGACAACCAAAGGGGTCCTACTACAAAATGAAATGGAACCGTGGACCGCGGCTCCACATTGACGGTCAGTGTGGTGGGTGACAGTCAGATTGGTATCCCATGGCTGTATGTAGCGCCTCCCGACACTTCTTTACTCCTCATCCAGGCTCAGTTACAAGTGGGATTCGTCACTTGAGACAATTCTACTCCAGTCAACGAAATTCCAGGTCTGATACGTGTTTCAAGACGCCCTGGACAGCTGTGGGATGCCAACCTGAACGTTGCCCACCATGTGGCCTGAGAACTATATGGTCTGGGGTGCCATGTCTTTTCATAGCAGAGCCCCACTGGTTGCCATCTGTGGCACCCATACAGTACAGAGATAAGTCGAGGAGATTCTATGCACCATTTTGTTTCCCTTCATAACAAGCCACCCTGGGCTTACATTTCAGCAACATTATATGCCTGTACACTGTGAGAGTTTCAAGTGCTTGTCTTTGTGGTTGTCAAACCCTATCTTGGACACCATAGCCGCTGGTTCTCTCCCCAACTGAGAATGTTTGGAGCATTATGGGCAGGGCAGGACCATCAAACCTGCTCAGGATTTTCATCTATTGATTTATGTCTCATTTTGCCATTTCATGCATAGTATTATTTTGTGTGTGTTACCTCGTGATTTTTACGGTAGAGGAATAGATACATCATTGATTGTTCCAATATTGTGTTTATACAGTGACCGTATATTTACAGTATATTCCTTCAAACATCTATACACATCTGAGAGAGCAGAATCCTCACTGGCCATTACAGAAGTGGTGAACATTACAAAATAGCTTCGCTTACTGCGGTTATACATTGATGTCAGATGTGTGTGACACGTGAAAATTTGTTCCTGTCTGGGACTTAAATCCCTAATGTTCACCACTGCTATAATTGTCAATGACAGTGCCTGTTCCTTCAGATTTGCATGCCGTTCTGAAGGGCATAGTATTGTGAAGACACAGATACTGTATAAACAGTTTCGAAGTGCCTTATTTCAGTGCCATAACTGGCCTTGGGAATCTGTGCCCATCTTCGCATGGCTGACGTTTCCAGTTACGTTTATGTATTCATCAACAGCATGTCGTCAGCTCCTGCACTATGTTCCAGTAGACTATGCTTTGTCTTGCATCAGTCCATATGTTTTTCTGCGACCTTAGCAAGACAAAGCGTTGTGCATTGGAACATATGAAATAATAGATATCATCAGAAGAGTGGCACACCCAAGGGGAGAACAAGTTAAAAGAAAAATCAATAATAAATGGTTTATATAAGAAACGGCTTCCATAGAACCAAAATTGCACGTAATGCATAATATAAAAATACACTGAACAATATATAGGAAAAAGCAACTTAAAAGAAGAATAACCCAAACCAAAATTTTTTAAAAACTCACATCAGGATGTCAAAGTAATTCTGATTCTTCCAATTTAACAAGAAGGTCACTTTTTTTGCCACTTTCTGGCATAATTCAGAATCTGGAGATCCCACAGCATGGGTGGTCGATGCCCTGTTGACTTAAAATTCTCAACAGAGGCAGAATGCTGCTTCATCTGGCCAAAGTCTTAAACCTCCCACCAGTCATAAGATTGTGCTGGGTTTTGTTGTGGACTTCTAGAAGAATTGTAAATTATCAAACATGGATATGGAGTTAATGATCACCTGTTTAATGATCAGCTGATTAGTAAGGATCAGAACTACCTTGACACCACGATGTCAATTTTTGAAATATTTACTTAGCCAGTTTCTTTACTTTAGTTATTCTGCATTGAAATTGCTTTTTTTTACTGTGTATTAATTTATGTATTTTTACATGATGCATTTCCAGCCAGTTTTTATGCTTCAGTTGGCTTTGTTTATGTTAAGTGTTTGATCAGTTTATTTGAGCCCTCAAATTGAACTCCCCTCAGGTAGCCCTTTTCTCTAAATGTTAATTCCTTTATATTTTTTATCCTGTAGATATATACATGCAATCTTTGTATTTTTCTAAAGCTACAAATTTACGTTTTAAATTTTAACTGCCAAACAGGATTTTGTCATTGTAATTCAAGTTTAGGTGGTAACACTTGCATATTTTACTTCACTTTCTCCTTCCTGCGGATCGTGTCACTCGCAATCTTGTGCACTACGCACGTGGCGTTATTAATTTGTAATGTGTTTCCTGTCAGTCTCATTATTTCACTGTAGTTGTTCGTTTGTCCAAAGCTTGTCTGCTAGTGACAGCTTCCCAACGTTTTGTGAACTTCTGCATGCCAGATAGTGCGCCTTCATTGTTGAGCTATCTGATTATTCGGGTTACCTCACTGAAAGCCCGTGTACTCTTATGGAATTATGGGCAGCTTGGCAGGGTTCATGGTGTTATTTTCTTTTAGAACTACTTCAGACGTTAGTTGAGTCCATGCCACATCGTGTTATGCCACCTCTACATGCTCGCAGGGGCCCCGCACCATATTAGGCAGGTACACCAGTTACTTTGCCCCTTCAGTTTATAATAGAAACATATACTTCCATAACGTAAATTAACTACTTTGTGCTCATTATCACATAGAAAACGTCCAACGAAGTCGGACATCCTGCCACTGTAACATAATTAACCACACTCTGAACATCTACGTCTACATTTATACTCCGCAAGCCACCCAACGGTGTGTGGCGGAGGGCACTTTACGTGCCACTGTCATTACCTCCCGTTTCTGTTCCAGTCGCGTACGGTTCGCGGGAGAATGACTGTCAGAAAGCCTCCGTGCGCGCTCGAATCTCTCTAATTTTACATTCGTGATCTCCTCGGGAGGTATAAGTAGGGGGAAGCAATATATTCGATACCTCATCCAGAAACGCACCCTCTCGAAACCTGGCGAGCAAGCTACACCGCGATGCAGAGCGCCTCTCTTGCGGAGTCTGCCACTCGAGTTTGCTAAACATCTCCGTAACGCTATCACGGTTACCAAATCACCCTGTGACGAACGCGCCGCTCTTCTTTGGATCTTCTCTAACTCCTCCGTCAACCCGATCTGGTACGGATCCCACACTGATGAGCAATACTCAAGTATAGTCGAACGAGTGTTTTGTAAGCCACCTCCTTTGATGATGGACTACAGTTTCTAAGGACTCTCAGAATGAATCTCAACCTGGTACCCGCCTTACCAACAATTAATTTTATATGATCATTCCACTTCAAATCGTTCCGCATGCATACTCCAGATATTTTACAGAAGTAACTGCTACCAGTGTTTGTTCCGCTATCATATATTCATACAATAAAGGATCCTTCTTTCTATGTATGCACAATACATTACATTTGTCTATGTTAAGGGTCAGTTGCCACTCCCTGCACCAAGTGCCCATCCGGTGCAGATCTCCCTGCAATTCGCTACAATTTTCTAATGCTGCAACTTCTCTGTATACTACAGCATCTTCCGCAAAAAGCCGCATGGAACTTCCGACACTATCTACTAGGTCATTTATATATATTGTGAAAAGGAATGGTTCCATAACACTCCCCTGTGGCACACCAGAGGTTACTTTAACGTCTGTAGACGTCTCTCCATTGATAACAACATGCTGTGTTCTGTTTGCTAAAAACTCTTCAATCAAGCCACACACCTGGTCTGATATTCCGTAGGCTCTTACTTTGTTTATCAGGCGACAGTGCGGAACTGTATCGAACGCTTCCCGGAAGTCAAGGAAAATGGCATCTACCTGGGAGCCTGTATCTAATATTTTCTGGGTCTCATGAACAAATAAAGCGAGATGGGTCTCACACGATCGCTGTTTCCGGAATCCATGTTGATTCCTACAGAGTAGATTTTGGGTTTCCAAAAACGACATGATACTCGAGCAAAAAACATGTTCTAAAATTCTACAACAGATCGACGTCAAAGATATAGGTCTATAGTTTTGCGCATCTGCTCGACGACCCTTCTTGAAGACTGGGACTACCTGTGCTCTTTTCCAATCGTTTGGAACCTTCCGTTCCTCTAGATACTTGCGGTACACGTCTGTTAGAAGGGGGGGGAAAGTTCTTTTGCGTACTCTGTGTAGAATCGAATTGGTATCCCGTCAGGTCCAGTGGACTTTCCTCTGTTGAGTGATTCCAGTTGCTTTTCTATTCCTTGGACACTTATTTCGATGTCAGCCATTTTTTTCGTTTGTGCGAGGATTTAGAGAAGGAACTGCAGTGCGGTCTTCCTCTGTGAAACAGCTTTGGAAAAAGGTGTTTAGTATTCCAGCTTTACGCGTTCATCCTCTGTTTCCATGCCATCATCATCCCGGAGTGTCTGGATATGCTGTTTCGAGCCACTTACTGATTTAACGTAAGACCAGAACTTCCTAGGATTTTCTGTCAAGTCGGTACATAGAATTTTACTTTCGAATTCACGCATAGCCCTCCTTACGCTAACTTTGACATCATTTAGCTTCTGTTTGTCTGAGAGGTTTTGGCTGCGTTTAAACTTGGAGTGAAGCTCTCTTTGCTTTCGCAGTAGTTTCCTAACTTTGTTGTTGTACCACAATAGGTTTTTCCCGTCCCTCACAGTTTTACTCGGCACGTACCTGTCTAAAACGCATTTTACGATTGCCTTAAAGTTTTCCCATAAACACTCCACATTGTCAGTGTCAGAACAAAAATTTTCGTTTTGATCTGTTAGGTTGACTGAAATCTGCCTTCTATTACTCTTGCTAAACAGATAAACCTTCCTCCCTTTTTTTATATTCCTATTAATTTCCATATTCAGGGATGCTGCAACGGCCTTATGATCACTGATTCCCTGTTCTGCACTTACAGAGTCGAGAAGTTCGGGTATGTTTGTTATCAGTAGGGCCAAGATGTTATCTCCACGAGTCGGTTCTCTGTTTAATTGTTTGAGGTAATTTTCGGATAGTGCACTCAGTATAATGTCACTCGATGCTCTGACCCTACCACCCGTCCTAAACATCTGATTGTCCCAGTCTATATCTGGTAAATTGAAATCTCCACCTAAAACTATAACATGCTGAGAAAATTTATGTGAAATGTATTCCAAATTTTCTCTCAGTTGTTTTGCCACTAATGCTGCTGAGTCGGGAGGTCGGTAAAAGGAGCTAATTATTAACCTAGCTCGGTTGTTGAGTGTAACCTCCACCCATAATAACTCACAGGAACTATCCACTTCTACTTCACTACAGGATAAGCTACTACTAACAGCGACAAACACGCCACCATCGGTTGCATGCAATCTATCCTTTCTAAACACTGTATGTGCCTTTGTAAAAATTTCGGCTGAATTTCTCTCTGGCTTCAGCCAGCTTTCTGTACCTATAACGATTTCAGCTTCGGTGCTTTCTATCAGCACTTGAAGTTCCGGTACTTTACCAATGCAGCTTCGACAGTTTACAATTACAATACCGATTGCTGCTTGGTCCCCGCGTGTCCTGACTTTGCCCCGTACCCTTTGAGGCTGTTGCCCTTTCTGTACTTGCCCGAGGCCATCTAACCTAAAAAACCGCCCAGTCCACGCCACACAGCCCCTGCTACCCGTGTAGCCGCTTGCTGCGTGTAGTGGACTCCTGACCTATCCAGCGGAACCCGAAACCCCACCATCCTATGGCGCAAATCGAGGAATCTGCAGCCCACACGGTCCCAGAACAGTCTCAGGCTCTGATTCAGACCCTGCACTCGGCTCTGTACCAAAGGTCCGCAGTAAGTCCTGTCGACGATGCTGCAGATGATGAGCACTGCTTTCATCCCGCTAGCGAGACTGGCAGTCTTCACCAAATCAGATAGCCGCCGGAAGCCAGAGAGGATTTCCTCCGATCCATAGCGACACACATCATTGGTGCCGACATGAGCGACCACCTGCAGATGGGTGCACCCTGTACCCTTCATGGAATCCGGAAGGACCCTTTCCACATCTGGAATGACTCCCCCCGGTATGCACACGGAGTGCACATGGGTTTTCTTCCCCTCTCTTGCTGCCATATCCCTAAGGGGCCCCATTATGCGCCTGTGTTTTGGAGAGATCATGAGTGCTGTGTATCACTGAAACTACATATTTTCGTACGACGCGTGTATAAATATGAAAAAAATCAATTACGGCCTGTTCGTTTGTAAGGTCTTGGTCCCTTCTGAAATCGCTGGTGAGAGTAGGAAAGTGGATTCACAAAATAATAGCGATTTTAATATTTGTGGCACAGTGTTTATCTTTCATCCCGTATGTTTGTGAAACTTGTCTGGTAATTACAGTAACTGCAGACGGAGTGTGCAGTACTCGCCACGTTCGTTTCGAGACAGATGCAGCTGATTTACGTGCATCTTATAACAGCAAAAGCCGAACTGCAGCACTCGTCTTCAAGCACAGAGGCGCCGTGGTATCCATCCCATCATTGTAGGTTAGAATATAGCCTACTTCATACATAAAATAGGTTCTGACCTAATCTAACCTCCTCGATCTCGTCAAAAACTAACGAATCAGGTGGGACACACAGTGACCAAGCTGTCAGACGATGTAGGAGGGCAACCTTTATCGACGGGGACTGACGACCGTTGTCGGTGGCAATGTGAGCGCAGCCTTATCGCACGTCCCACAATCTCCTGCACCACTGGTCCGTCACAAGTCAACACGGACGGCTTTCCATAGACGAAAACAAATTAATTTCTTCCTTCTATCGTCATCTGAATAGTGAAGCAATGGAGGACTGACCCCGAACCAATTGGAAGAAAAATGAAATTTCACGGCATTTATCCAGCACTTGACATCGTAACATGAAAGTCATAGAAGCTCTTTAGTTTTGAAATTTGTGGTAACTGAAGTTGATGATTGGATGGGTAGGGAAAGAAATAAACAGCAGAGTAAAAAATTATTGCGCTGCAGTTCTGTAAACTCGATAGTCCTTGTAAACAAAGCAAAAGCGTCACCTCTTTCCGAAGGGTAAAGTTTGGAAATACTACAGCTCGCGACTCTCGCGTTTTATTGCGAGAACTGTTGAAATCTGAGGGTTGGTTTGAGAGGAATGTGGAGTTGCGCTTGGGAGTTACCAGCATCACACATCTCACAACTCATGAGCATGCAGTCACCCACATCACACTCACTACACCGAGCGAGGCTGCGCAGTGGTTAGAGCGCTGGACTCGCATTCGGGAGGACGGCGGTTCAAACTCGTGTCCGCCAACCTGATTTAGGATTTCCGTGTTTTCTTCCCTAAATCGCTTCAGGCAAATGCCAGAATGGTTCCTTTGAACGTCACGGCAGACCCCTTTCCCGTCCTACCCTAATCCAATGCGACCAACGACCTCACTGTTTTGTCCCCTTCCCCTAAAACAACCAACACCCACTTACAATTATCTATCGTTTACTGGCTCGAATCACAGAATACAAGCTGTCCAAAATTGTCACATTGCTATCACATCACCATGAACGTTGCTGACATTGATATCATAACCAAAAATCGGCTTTCAAATATCTGTATCTTGAATTCCGTGTTCCTTTCAGGATGCTATGTTTGAGGTAACATGAATGATGTAGCAATTCCTGGTGCTTCCCAGGTGGTATCAACAACTCCTCCTCAGGAAAGGGAGCTGCACTGACCTACCTACTGGCATTTTCTTCTTACACACCCTCTAGCTTCAGGTAAAAAACAGCCCAGCAGAAATGCGTTGCTTGTTATTACCTTTTGCAAATTATTTGATTGCTGGACTTGCATACTGGCAGAATTTAGAGAAGTTCAGCATGTCAGTACTTCATGTCTAAGTACCGGCACTAGTAATATTGTATAAAGCATTACAGTAGCCATTACATAGTCCCTGTTGTTTTACCACTTAGTATGTTTATCCGTTTCAAACGGAATACTGAACAAATCGAATTCAGTAATTGTCCACAGACATACAAGTAAAATTGCGACACACGCCTCATAAAGTCTGTAGCTGTAATTCAATGACTCGTGAACTGCCGCCACGTATTTGTCAGCTTCTGTGAAAATTCAGACGCCCATATTTTTCCTTTCCTTCGCTGCTTTGCTTTCTGCATCACCAACAGTGCAGCTGACATACACAACTATCCTGTGTGGATATCACGGCTTTTCATTGCAAGTATTTCGCTACAATAGCGTTCTATTGCATATGTGTGTGTGTGTGTGTGTGTGTGTGTGTGTGTGTGTGTGTGTGTAGCTCTGTGAGGTTTGCGTCTAAGAAAGAGAATCGCTTGTGTTCCTTAGCTCATTATTCGTCCGACAGTACTGTCTTTCATTCGTACTGCGTAAAATCTTGTTCGTAAGTTCAGGCCAACTGTAGTGAATACTATCATTGTTCTGATGACTGGTCGTTCGCCTGTTGTTTGCTCCGGCGTACAGGCATTGCAGAGGAATTGGAGACAGGAGACGGAAGTTTTTCCCGGCAGCGTAACGAGCTGACATCTGTCGGCGACGCCAGGCAACAGTGCATTCAACGGACGGCCGTTTATTCGATGTCGCAATAATAAGCTTAACAGGAAACGTTTGGAAGTAAGAAAAGTCACCTTATCTGCGTCTATTGAGTATCGATTGTCTCTTAACAAAGGGGTAACCCCGTTCATGTCTCTTGTTTATTTCCAAAGACAGTTCTTCATACTCAGCAACACTAGTGATGATGCGTTCGTTAAAAAAGTGAAAGATATGCAACAAATTCCAACACATTCGAGGGTTGGATTCCCTCACATCTTCGTCGAAGAGTTTCACTGCCTGGGCTACTCTCAGGGTGCACCCTCGACGTGGAAGATCCCCACCCTTGCCTTGCCGTCTGCTCGTCGTCAGTACTGCTCGCCGCCGCCGCCGCCTGCCGGTGCTCGCCGCCGCCGCCGCCGCCGCCGCCGTCGTTTGGTCGCCGCCTGCCGGTCCTCACCGCCGCCGCCGTTTGGTCGCCGCCTGCCGGTCCTCGCCGCCGCCGCCGCCGCCTGGTCGCCGCCTGCCGGTGCTCGCCGCCGCAGCCGCCGCCGCCGCCGCCGCCGCCGCCGCCGCCTGGTCACCGCCGCCGCCGTCTGGTCGCCTCCGCCGCCGTCTGGTCGCCGCCGCCGCCGCCCTTCTCGCGCGCCGCCACCATGCCCCAACCCACCACCACTACCACTATCATTTTCACCTCTCCCTCCGCTGCTCCAACCACCATCACATGGAGCTCATCCTCCACCCCACTTCCCGTCCTTCCTTCTCTCCCTGTCCACCCCACCCCTGCGCCACTTTCGGCTGTACCCACCCCCAACTCCTCTTCCCCTATCACTGTCGCCCCATCGACAGCTACTGACTTTCCGCCGCTCCCCGCACCGCCTCCGACAGGCTCCAAGCCAGCACGGATCTCTGCTCGACGTTCCACAGTCTCAGTGACACCCACGCCCCCATCGTCTGCGTCTTCCGCTGCTCAGGGTGGTCCTGCTCCCCGCCATCTCCCCCTGCAACCCGTCCCCCTGCCCCCTCCCCACCCAGTGGTGTCCACGAAACCTTCCAAGCGCCCGAATGCTGACCCTTCCCCCGAAGTCTCCTCCAAAAAAACCCCCAATCCCCGTGACCCACCCACTCCCATGGACGCGGCCCCGACCCCCGCCCCCGCCACGCCTGCCACCCACACCTTTGTCCTCTCCAATCCTGACCCTCAATTCCTTGATGCCCGCTCCCTCACTCTCACCATCCGGAAATACTGCCCCAATGCTCCCATCTCCCAACTGATTCCTCGCAAGGACTCGTTCCTCATAAAATCCCCCAATGCTTCCTTCCACACCGACCTCCTCTCCCGCATCCCTCGTATCTAATTTGGCCAACGTGCAACCCTCACCCCCTACCACACCCCGTCCTCTCCCCGTCAGCCTCAACCTCCCCGACGTCCGCCGACCTTCACCGCTGTGATCACGAAGCTTAGCCCCGTGATCACGGAGGCTGAGGTGTTGGCGGAACTCAACTCCCGGCCCGACATCGAAATCCGCTCGGCCCGTCGCATCTTCAATGATGCCGGGCCGACTTTTCTCATGCGGATATTCACTGAATCCTCCTCCTCCATTGACCGCCTCCTCACCGAGGGAGCCCTCATCTACAATCAGCGCCATAAGGTGGACCCCTCCCATTCCCCAGTCCAATCCTACCGCTGCCAACGCTGTCTCACCTACAACGACCACGTTACCTCTGCCTGCAAGAACCCCCCTACTTGTCCCCACTGCAAAGCTTCCCACTTCCTCAAGCATTGCCCCAACCTCACCTCTCCCCCCTCCTGCAACACTTGTAATGAACCCCATCCTACCTACTCCTCGAAGTGTAAAGCGAAACCTCCTCCAGTAACCCCTGAGCTCATCGTCCCTGTGCGTCCTGTTGATGACCCCATCCACCCCAACAACTCGCTCTGCCCTCCCCCTACTGCTGAGGACATCATCCGTTTCACCACCATCCACCCCTTCCAGCGCTCCCACACTCTTTCCCAAATCGCCCTCGCTGCCCGTTCCATCTTCCATCTTACCACCTATGCCACTTACTCCCACAACCAGGCCCACTTCACCTTCACCCCCCTCACCACCCTCATCTAACTCTCCACTCCCATGGTACAACAACCGTACCGTATCCTGTACCACAACGTTCGCTCCCTGCCCACCCACAAACTCCTCTTCCTCCACACCCTACGTCAGCATCGCGTGGATGCCTTCGTCCTCAATGAAACCTTCCTTCAGCCCCGTATCTCCATCTCCACTGCCCCTTACACCCTACATCGCACCGATAACCCGTACCCTCTGGCGCGTGGCGGAGTTGCTATAGGCCACTTCAAGCACCTCCCAGTCCGGCCCCAACCTCTCCTTAACAATCCTGCCGAGCATCTCACCCTCAGCCTCTCATTCCCCGCCCTTACCATCACCTGTGCCACCATTTATGTCCGCCCTCGCACCCCCATCCCATACGATTTCCTGGCCCACATTGACCGCACCTTCTCCACCTACGTGATTGCCGCCGACCTCAATATCCACAGCCGCGATCCTGCCGACCTCCGGCGGTGGCATCAGTTTCTCACCACTCTCCAGGGAGACCTGGTTCCCCTGCCCCAGAACACCCGGCCCGCATCCAACACCACTCCTGATGTAGTCCTTGCCTCTCCCAACCTTCTTGGGCGCATCACCGCGGATGTCCTTGACCTCATTGGCAGTGACCATGCCCCTGTCCTCCTCACTATCTCTACCGGTCGCCATCCCCGCCACACTCCTCGCCCTGACGTCCCTCCTAAACTTGTCCATGATTACTCCCGTGCCAACTGGGATGCCTACCGGGATTCCATTCACACCCAGGTTGACAGCCACGCCCTTACCCTCCAGTCTCCTGATGACATCTCTCGCACTGCTGCCTTCCTGCACCAGACCTTGTCTGATGCCGTCGCCACCCATATCCCCACCAAAGCCATCCACCCTCACCGCCCTGCCCTTCCACCACAGGCCGTCCTTCTCCTTCGGGAGTCCCGCCGCCTCTACCGCTCTTTTCTCCGCACTCGTGACCGGGATACACTTACCCGCCACTGGCAATTACAGCGACACATCCACAACCTGCTTGTTGCGAAGAAACGCCGAGCCTGGCGCCAGACATGTACACACCTCAACACCACGCTCCCCATCAACTCTTCCAAGTATTGGTCTGCTTTCCACCGCCTTACTGGGAACCGCCCCACCCCCCAGTACCCTCTCCTCCTTAATGACCGTCCCTTTCCTGACAACCTCAGTAAGGCCAACCACTTTGCCTCCCACCTCTCTGATGTTTTTTCCATCCCAGATGATCCCCACTTTGATTATTCCCTCTTCCCTGATGTCATGGACCGTACGGATACCTCTGTTCCTCCCCTTGCTCCTAGCTTCCAGTACTTGGGCCACACCCCACCATCTGCACTTAACACTCCCATCACTACACAGGACATCAGCCTCACACTCCGCACTAAACGCAACACTGCTCCCGGCCACGACTGCGTTACCTACCGCCACCTCAAACACTGCCCTCCCTCCTTCCTTTCCCTCCTTGCCACCCTCTACAATGTCATCCTTGCCACTGGCTTCTATCCCGACCTGTGGAAAACCTCCCGTATCCTGATGTTCTCCAAACCCAATAAGCCTCCATCTGATGCCTCTTCCTATCGTCCTATCTGTCTCACGTCGGTGTTCAGCAAGCTCTTGGAATCCATCCTTTCCCTGCGCATCCATCTGCACCTCCACCAAAACCACCTCCTCCCAAACACCCAATGTGGCTTTCGCCCTTCCTTCTCTGCTGATGACCAACTCCTCCGCCTCACTCATCTCCTCTCCCTCCAGCTTAACACCCGTCGCTCCGCCATTTTTGTCTCACTTGACCTTGAAAAGGCCTACGACCGTGTCTGGCATCCCGGTCTCCTGTTTAAACTCCAAACCTACGCCCTTCCTCTCAACTACATCCGTCTGGTGGCCTCCTTCCTCTCCCGCCGCCCCTCCTACGTTACCATCCATCATGCCAATTCCCGCACCTTCTACCCCTCTGCCGGTGTGCCCCAGGGCTCTGTCCTCTCCCCTCTCCTCTACCTCCTGTACACGGCAGATATGCCCCAACCCCCCCTCCAGTGCACCTCTTGCAATATGCTGATGACACCGCCTTCCTCGCCCTCGCTCCTACCCTCCAACGGTCCCAACGCCTTCTCCAGAATCACCTTGACCTTTTTGCCGCATGGTGTAACCAATGGCTCCTGAAACTAAATCCTTCCAAGACCCAGGCAATCATCGTAGGTCGTACCACTCGCTCCTTCCGGCTCCTGGATTTCTCCCTTACTGTCTGCGCACGTCCTGTCCGTCTCACCCCCACCCTCACCTACCTTGGCCTCACCATTGACCGTCACCTCACCTGGATCCCTCATCTCCGATCCATCCAATCCAAAGCCCACAACCGCCTCCGCCTCCTCAAACTCCTCTCTGGCCGGACATGGGGGTTGCACCCCTCTACCATCCTCCACACCTACAAATCCTTAATCCGTCCCATCCTCTGTTATGCCAGTCCTGCCTGGATCTCTGCCCCCCCCAAATTCTATCAGTCCCTCCAGATCCTTGAGCGTCATGCACTCCGCCTCGCCTTCCGTATCCGCCTCCCGTCCCCCACGCGGATCCTCTATGATCTAATTCCTTTTTCCCATCTGCTCCTATTCCTCGCACATATCCGCATCCTCTACACCTCCCGCCGTCTTGAACCCCCTCACCCCCTGGTTGCTCCTCTCCTCTCCCATCCCCACCCCCTGCCACGTCTTCACCGTTGTGTCCCCCCTACCCTCCATCTCTACACCCTCCATCTCCTTTCCCGAGGTGGCTTCCATCAACTCCCCCTGCCGGATGATGCCCTCTCTCCCTCCGTTTATCCTTCCTATCAACTCTGATCCTCCATCCCCCTCCTTTCCTCTGTCCTTTCCCTGGGCTCCCTCTCCCCCCTCACTTCTGTCCTGTTCTTCCCCCCACTAAACTTCTCCCTACCTCCCTTCTCCCCCCCTAGTCCTTTTGTATTCCCCTCCTCTGCCTACCCCACTCCCTGTCGCGTCTGCCCCCCTCCCCTCTTCTGGGTCCTCATCCTCCTTCAGCTCCTTTCCCGGCTCCCCCCTTCGCTTTTACTCTCCTTTCCACCCCTTTTTTCGTTTTCCCCTCTTCTGTCCAGTTTCCCCCCACCTGCTCTCGACTGTGGTGTCACATTTGCCAACTGTTTAGTGCAGTGTTCCAGTGACTATTCAGTGTTGTTTGTCTTTCTCGTGTTGCGAACAGACACCATGCTGTCGCTCGGTGTGAATTTTATTTCTTTTGCGAACAGAATCCAGACTGTCGCCGTGTTTTTTAATTGTCTATTGTTTTCCCTGTCTACTTCGTATGTATTTTTATTAGCGTCATCATTCCTGTGTTGTTGTTTTAAGTTCCACGATTTCTTTTCGCCTTGTTACTCTCTAAGTCTCCAATTTTATCATCTGTTGTTTTTCTTATTTGTTCTCTTGCTCTTTGTCACAAAATCTGTCGGCTGAAGAGCGGCGTACTAAGCTGCTGCCAGCCCGCCCCCTTCGGGGGGAATTGAAATTCAATAAATGAAAAAAAAAAAAAAAAAGCAACAAATTCCGACATTCGAGGGTTGGATTCCCTCTCTTCTTCATCGAAGAGTTTCACTGCCTGGGCTACTCTCAGGGTGCACCTTCGACGTGGAAGATCCCCGCCGTTTCCCTGCCGTGTCGTCTGCTTGCCGTCCATACTGCCTGCCGGGGCTCGCCGCCGCCGCCTGGTCGCCGCCTGCCGGTGCTCGCCGCCGTCGCCGTCTGCGCCGCCGTTTGGCCGCCTTCCGGTCCTCGCCGCCGCCGCCGCCGCCGCCGCCGCCGTCGCCTGCCGGGGCTCGCCGCCGCCGCCGCCGCCGCCGCCGCCGCCTACCGGTCGCCGCCGTCGCCGTCTGGTCGCCGCCGCCGCCCTTCTCGCGCGCCGCCGCCATGTCCCAACCCACCACCACCACCACTATCATTTTCACCTTTCCCTCCGCTGCTCCAACCACCATCACATGGAGCTCCTCCTCCACCCCACTCCCCGTCCTTCCTTCTCTCCCTGTCCACCCGACCCCTGCACCACATTCGGCTGTAACCACCCCCAACTCCTCCTCCCCTATCACTGTCGCCCCATCGACAGCTACTGACTTTCCGCCGCTCCCCGCACCGCCTCCGACAGGCTCCAAGCCAGCACGGATCTCTGCTCGACGTTCCACAGTCTCAGTGACACCCACGCCCCCTCCGTCTGCGTCATCCGCTGCTCAGGGTGGTCCTGCCCCCCGCCATCTCCCCCTGCAACCCATACCCCTGCCCCCTCTCCACCCAGTCGTGCCCGCGAAACCTTCAAAGCGCCCGAATGCTGACCCTTCCCCTGCAGTCTCCTCCAAGAAAACCCCCAGCCCCCGTGACCCACCCACCCCCATGGACGCGGCTCCGACCCCCTCCCCCTGCACCGCCTGCCACCCACACCTTTGTCCTCCCCAATCCTGACCGTCAATTCCTTGATGCCCGCTCCCTCACCCTCGCCATCCGGAAATACTACCCCAATGCTCCCATCTCCCAACTGATTCTTCGCAAGGACTCGGTCCTCATCAAATCCCCCAGTGCTTCCCTCCACACCGATCTCCTCTCCCGCATCCCCCGTATCTAATTTGGCCAACATGCAACCCTCACCCCCTACACCCCGTCCTCTCCCCGTCAGCCTCAACCTCCCCGGCGTCCGCCGACCTTCACCGCTGTGATCACGAAGCTTAGCCCCGTGATCACGGAGGCTGAGGTGTTGGCGGAACTCAACTCCCGGCCCGACATTGAAATCCGCTCGGCCCGTCGCATCTTCAATGATGCCGGCCGACTTTTCTCATGCGGATATTCAACGAATCCTCCTCCTCCATTGACCGCCTCCTCACCGAGGGAGCCCTCATATACAATCAGCGCCATAAGGTGGACCCCTCCCGTTCCCCCGTCCAATCCTACCGCTGCCAATGCTGTCTCACCTACAACGACCACGTTACCTCTGCCTGCAGGAACCCCCCTACTTGTCCCCACTGCAAAGCTTCCCACTTCCTCAAGCATTGCCCCAACCTCACCTCTCCCCCCTCCTGCAACACTTGCAACGAACCGCATCCTACCTACTCCTCGAAGTGTAAAGCGAAACCTCCTCCAGTAACCCCTGAGCTCACCGTGCCTGTCCGTCCTGTTGGTGACCCCATCCACCCCAACAACTCGCCCCGCCCTCCCCCTACTGCTGAGGACATCATCCGTTTCACCACCATTGTGCTCCAAAACATCCACCCCTTCCAGCGCTCACACACTCTTTCCCAAATCGCCCTCGCTGCCCGTTCCATCTTCCATCTTACCACCTATGCCACATACTCCCACAACCAGGCCCACTTCACCTTCACCCCCCTCACCACCCTTGTCTAACTCTCCACTCCCATGGCACAACAACCGTACCGTATCCTGTACCACAACATTCGCTCCCTGCCCACCCACAAACTCCTCTTCCTCCACACCCTACGTCAGCACCGCGTGGATGCCTTCGTCCTAAATGAAACCTACCTTCAACCCCATCTCTCCGTCTCCACGGCTCCTTACACTCTACACCGCACCGATAACCCGTACCCTCTGGCGCGTGGCGGAGTTGTTATAGGCCACCTCAAGCACCTCCCTGTCCGGCCCCAACCTCTCCTTAACAATCCTGCCGAGCATCTCACCCTCAGCCTTTTCTTCCCCACCCTTACCATCACCTGTGCCACCATTTATGTCCGCCCTCGCACCCCCATCCAGTACGATTTCCTGGCCCACATTGACCGCACCTTCTCCACCTACGTGATTGCCGCTGACCTCAATATCCACAGCCGTGATCCTGCCGACCTCCGATGGTGGCATCAGTTTCTCACCACTCTCCAGGGAGACCTGGTTCCCCTGCCTCAGCACACCCGGCCCGAATTCAACACCACTCCTGATGTGGTCCTTGCCTCTCCAAACCTCCTTGGACCCTCACCGCGGATGTCCTTGACCTCATTGGCAGTGACCATACTCCTGTCCTCCTCACTATCTCTAACGGTCGCCAACCCCGCCATGCTCCTCGCCCTGACGTCCCTCCTAAACTTGTCCATGATTACTCCCTTGCCAACTGGGATGCCTACCGGGATTCCATTCACACCCAGGTTGACGGCCACGACCTTACCCTCCAGTCTCCTGATGACATCGCTCGTGCTGCTGCCTTCCCGCACCAGATCTTGTCTGACGCCATCGCCACCCATATCCCCACCAAAGCCATCCACCCTCACCGCCCCGCCCTGCCTCCACAGGCCGTCCTTCTCCTTCGAGAGTCCCGTCGCCTCTACCGCTCTTTTCTCCACATTCATGACCGGGATACACTTACCCGCCACCGGCAATTACAGCGACACATCCGCAACCTGCTTGTTGCGAAGAAACGCAGAGCCTGGCGCCAGACATGTACACGACTCAACACCACACTCCCCATCAACTCTTCCAAGTATTGGTCTGCCTTCCACCGCCTTACTGGGAACCGCCCCACCCCCCAGTACCCTCTCCTCCTTAATGACCGTCCCTTTCCTGACAACCTCAGTAAGGCCAACCACTTTGCCTCCCACCTCTCTGATGTTTTTTCCATCCCAGATGATCCCCACTTTGATTATTCCCTCTTCCCTGATGTCATGGACCGTACGAATACCTCTGTTCCTCCCCTTGCTCCTAGCTTCCAGTACTTGGGCCACACCCCACCATCTGCACCTAACACTCCCATCACTACACAGGACATCAGCCTCACACTCCGCACTAAATGCAACACTGCTCCCGGCCACAACTGCGTTACCTACCGCCACCTCAAACACTGCCCTCCCTCCTTCCTTTCCCTCCTTGCCACCCTCTACAATGTCATCCTTGCCACTGGCTTCTATCCCGACCTGTGGAAAACCTCCCATATCCTGATGTTCTCCAAACCCAATAAGCCTCCATCTGATGCCTCTTCCTATCGTCCTATCTGTCTCACGTCGGTGTTCAGCAAGCTCTTGGAATCCATCCTTTCCCGGCGCATCCATCTGCACCTACACCAAAACCACCTCCTCCCAAACACCCAATGTGGCTTTCGACCTTCCTTCTCTGCTGATGACCAGCTCCTCCGCCTCACTCATTTCCTCTCCCTCCAGCTTAACTCCCGTCGCTCCGCCATTTTTGTCTCACTTGACCTCGAAAAGGCCTACAACCGTGTCTGGCATCCCGGTCTCCTGTTTAAACTCCAAACCTACGCCCTTCCTATCAACTACATCCGTCTGGTGGCCTCCTTCCTCTCCCACCGCCCCTCCTATGTTACCATCCATCATGCCAATTCCCACACCTTCTACCCCTCTGCCGGTGTGCCACAGGGCTCTGTCCTCTCCCCTCTCCCCTACCTCCTGTACACGGCAGATATGCCCCAACCCCCCCCATCCAGTACACCTCTTGCAATATGCTGATGACACCGCATTCCTCGCCCTCGCTCCTACCCTCCAACAGTCTCAACGCCTTCTCCAGAATCACCTTGACCGTTTTGCTGCATGGTGTAACCAATGGCTCCTGAAACTCAATCCTTCCAAGACCCAGGCAATCATCGTAGGTCCTACCACTCGCTCCTTCCGGCTCCTGGATTTCTCCCTTACTGTCTGCGCATGTCCTGTCCGCCTCACCCCCACCCTCACCTACCTTGGCCCCACCATTGACCGTCACCTCACCTGGATACCTCATCTCCGCTCCATCCAATGCAAAGCCCACAACCGCCTCCGACTCCTCAAACTCCTCTCTGGCCGGACATGGGGGTTGCACCCCTCTACCATCCTCCACACCTACACATCCTTCATCCGTCCTGTCCTCTGTTATGCCAGTCCTGCCTGGATGTCTGCCCCCCCCCCAAATTATATCAATCCCTCCAGATCCTTGAGCGTCATGCACACCGCCTCGCCTTCCGTATCCGCCTCCCGTCCCCCACGCGGATCCTCTATGATCTCATTCCTTTCCCCCATCTGCTCCTATTCCTCGAACATATCTGCATCCTCTACACCTCCCGCCGTCTTGAACCTCCTCACCCCCTGGTTGCTCCTCTCCTCTCCCATCCCCACCCCCTGCCACGTCTTCACCGTTGTGTCCCCCCTACCCTCCATCTGTACACCCTCCATCTTCTTTCCCAATGTGGCTTCCGTCAACTCCCCCTCCCAGATGATGCCCTCTCTCCCTCCATTTATCCTTCCTATCAACTCTGATCCTCACTCCCCCTCCTTTCCTCTGTCCTTTCCCTGGGCTCCCTCTTCCCCCCCACCCTTCCGTCCTGTTTTCTCGCCACTACACCTCTCCCTACCTCCCTTCTCCCCCCAGTCCTTTTGTATTCCCCTCCTCTGCCTCCCCCACTCCCTGTCGCGTCTGCCCTCCAGCCCTCTTCTGGGTCCTCATCCTCCATCAACTCCTTTCCCGGTTCCCCCCTTCGCTTTTACTCTCCTTTCCCCCCCTTTTTTCCCATCTTCTGTCCCGTCTCCCCCCACCTGCTCTCGACTGTGGTGTCACATTAGCCAACATTTTTAGTGCAGTGTTCCAGTGACTATTCAGTGTTGTTTGCCTTTATCGTGTTGCGAACAGACACCATGCTGTCGCTCGGTGTGAATTTTATGTCTTTTGCGAACAGAATCCAGACTGTCGCCGTGTTTTTTAATTGTCTATTGTTTTCCCTGTCTGCTTCATACGTATTTTTCTTAGCATCATCATCCCTCTCTTGTTGTTTTAAGTTCCACGATTTCTTTTCGCTTTGTTACTTTCTAAGTCTTCGATTTTATCGCCTGTTTTTTATTATTTGTTCTCTTGATCTTTGTCACAAAATCTGTCGGCTGAAGAGCGGCATACTAAGCTGCTGCCAGCCCGCCCCCTTCGGGGGGAATTGAAATTCAATAAAGAAAAAAAAAAAAAACAACAAATTCCATTCGAGGGTTGGATTCCCTCACTTCTTCGGCGAAGGCTTTCACTGCCTGGGCTACTCTCAGGGTGCATCTTCGACGTGGAAGATCCATTTCCTTGCCGTGTCGTCTGCTTGCTGTCACTACTGCTCGCCGTCCGGTCCTCCTCGCCGCCACCGCCGCCGCCTGCCGGTGCTCCCCGCCGCCGCCCTTCTCGCGCGCCGCCACCATGTCCCAACCCACCAGCACAATCATTTTCACCTCTCCCTCCGCTGCTCCAACCACCATCACATGGAGCTCATCCTCCACCCCACTTCCCGTCCTTCCTTCTCTCCCTGTCCACCCCACCCCTGCGCCACTTTCGGCTGTAACCACCCCCAACTCCTCCTCCCCTATCACTGTCGCCCCATCGACAGCTACTAACTTTCCGCCGCTCTCTGCACCGCCTCCGACGGGCTCCAAGCCAGCATGAATTTCGGCTCGACGTTCCACAGTCTCTGTGACACCCACGCCCCGGCCGTCTGCGTCATCCGCTGCTCAGGGTGGTCCTGCCCCCCGCCATCTCCCCCTGCAACCCATCCCCCTGCCCCCTCTACACCCGGTCGTGACCACGAAACCTTCAAAGCGCCCGCATGTTGACCCTTCCCCCGAAGTCTCCTCCAAAAAAACCCCCAATCCCCGTGACCCACCCACCACCATGGACGTGGCCCTGACCCCCGCCCCCACCACGCCTGCCACCCACACCTTTGTCCTCTCCAATCCTGACCCCCAATTCCTTGATGCCCACTCCCTCACCCTCGCCATCTGGAAATACTACCCCAATGCCCCCATCTCCCTTCTGATTCCTCGCAAGGACTCGGTCCTCATTAAATCCCCCAATGATTCCTTCCACACCGATCTCCTCTCCCGCATCCTCTGTATCCAATTTGGCCAACATGCAACCCTCACATCCTACCACACCCCGTCCTCTCCCCGTCAGCCTCAACCTCCCCGACGTCTGCCAACCTTCACCGCTGTGATCACGAAGCTTAGCCCCGTGATCACAGAGGCTGAGGTATTGGCAGAACTCAACTCCCAGCCCGACATTGAAATCCACTCGGCCCATCGCATCTTCAATGATGCCGGGCCGACTTTTCTCATGCGGGTATTCACATAATCCTCCTGCTCCATTGACCGCCTCCTCACCAAGGGAGCCCTCATCTACGATCGCCATCATAAGGTGGACCCCTCCTGTTCCCCAGTCCAATCTTACCACTGCCAAAGCTGCCTCACATACAATGACCATGTTACCTCTGCCTGGAATAACCCCCCTACTTGTCCCCACTGCAAAGCTTCCCACTTCCTCAAGAACTGCCCCAACCTCACCTCTCCCCCCTCCTGCAACACCTGTAACAAACCACATCCAACCTTCTCCTAGAAGTGTAAAGCGAAACCTCCTCCACTCACCCCTGAGCTCACCGTCCCTGCTCGTCCTGTTGATGATCCCATCCACCCCAAACACTCGCTCTGCTCTCCGCCTACTGCAGAGAACGTAATCCGTTTCATCACCATTGTGCTCCAAAACATCCACCCCTCAGCGCCCCCACAGCCTTCCCCAGATCGCCCTCAATGTCCGTTCCATCTTCCATCTTATCACCTATGACACCCACTCCCACAACCAGGCCCACTTCACCTTCACCCCACTCACCACCCTCGTATTGCTCTCGCCTCCCATGGTACAACATCCCTAACATATCCTGTACCACAATATTTGCTCCCTGCCCACCCACAAACTCCTCTTCCTCCACACCATCCATCAGCACAACATGGATGCCTTTGTCCTAAATGAAACATTCCTTCAACCATGTATCTCCATCTCCACACCTCCTTACACCCTTCACCGCACCGATATCCCATACCCTCTGGCGCATGGCAGAGTTGCTATAGGCCACCTCAAGCACCTCCCTGTCCGGCCCCAACCTCTCCTTAACAATCCTGACGAGCATCTCACCCTCAGCCTCTTCTTCCCCACCCTTACTGTCACCTGTGCCACCATTTATGTCCGCCCTCGCATCCCCATCCCGTACGATTTCCGGGCCCACATTGACCGCACCTTCTCCACCTACATGATTGCCACTGACCTCAATATCCACAGTCGTGATCCTGCCAATCTCCAGTGGTGGCATCGGTTTATCACCACCCTCCAGGGAGACCTGGTCCCCTCCCCAAGCACACCCGACTCGAACCCAACACCACTCCTTATGTGGTCCTTGCCTCTCCCAACCTCCTTGGGCGCATCACCGCAGATGTCCTTCACCTTATTGGCAGTGACCATGCACCTGTTCTCCTCATTATCTCTAGTGGTCGCAATACCCGCCCCGCTCCTCACCTTGACGTCCCTCCTAATCTTGTCCATGATTACTCCTGTGCCAACTGGGATGCCTACCGGGACTCCATTCCACCCAGGGTGACGGCCACGACCTTGCCCTCCAATCTCCTGATGACATCTCTCGCATTGCCGACTTACTGCACCAGATCTTGTCTGACGCCATCGCCACCCGTATCTCCATCTAAGCCATCCACCCTCACCGGCCCACCCTGCCTCCACAGGCCATCTTAATTCGATAGTCCCGCCACCTCTACCGCTCTTTTCTCCGCACTCGTGGCCGGGACACACTTACCCGCTACGGCAATTACGACAACATATCTGCAACCTGCTTACTGCGAAGAAACGCCATGCCTGCCGCCAGACATGTACACAACTCAACACCATGCTCCCAATAAACTCTTGCAAGTATTGGTCTGCTTTCCACTACCTTACTGGAAACCTCCCCACCCCCCAGTTCCCTCTCCTCCTTGATGACCGTCCCTTTCCTGATAACCTCAGTGCGGCCAACCACTTTGCCTCTCAACTCTCAGATTTTTTTCAATACCAGATGATCCCCAATTTGATTATTCCCTCTTCCCTGACCTCATGGACCGTATGAATACCTCTGTTCCTCCCCCTCCCCTATCTTCCAGTACTTGGGCCACACACCACCATATGAACTTGACACTCCCATCAGTACACAGGACGTCTGCCTCACACTCCGCACTAAACGCAACACTGTTCCTGGCCACGAGTGCATTACCTGCCGCCACCTCAAACACTGTCCTCCCTCCTTCCTTTCAGTCCTTGCCACCCTCTAAAATATCATCCTTGCCACTGGTTTCTACCCTGACCTGTGCAAAACCTCCTGTATCCTGAAGTTCTCCAAACCCAACAAGCCTCCATCTGATGCCTCTTCCTAACGTCCTATCTGTCTCACATCGGTGTTCAGCAAGCTCTTGGAATCCATCCTTTCCCGGATCATCCATCACCACCTCCGCCAAAACCACCTCCTACCCAACACCCAATGTGGCTTTCGACCTTCCTTCTCTGCCGATGACCGACTCCTCCACCTCACTCATCTCCTCTCCCTCCAGCTTAACTCCTGTCGCTCCGCCATTTTCGTCTCCCTCGACCTCAAAAAGGCCTACGACCATGTCTGGCATCCTGGTCTCCTGTTTAAACTCCAAACCTACGCCCTTCCTGTCAACTACATCCGTCTGATGGCCTCCTTCCTCTCCTGCCGCCCCTCATATGTTACCACCAATAATGCCAATTCCCACACCTTCTACCCTTCTGCTGGGGTGCCCCAGGGCTCTGTCCTCTCTCCTCTCCTCTACCTCCTGTACATGGCAGATGTGCCCCAACACCCTCTCCAGTACACCTCTTGCAATATGCCGATGACACTGCATTCCTCGCCCTCGCTCTTACCCTCCAACGGTCCCAACGCCTTTTCCAGAATCCACTTGACCTTTTTGCTGCATGGTGTATCCAGTGGCGCCTTCTGTATACGCCTTCTGTCCCCCACGTGGATCCTCTATGACCTCATTCCTTTTCCCCATCTGCTCCTATTCCCCGAACATATCCACCTACTCTACACCTCCCACTGCGTTGATTCCCCTCACCCCCTGATGGCTCCTCTCTTGTCCTGTCCCCACCTCCTGCCACGCCTTCACTGTTGTGTCCCCTCTACCCTCCATCTCTACACCCTTCATCTCCTTTACCAAGGTGGCTTCCATCAACTCCCCCTCCTGGATGATGCCCTCATTCCCTCCATATTTCCCTCCTATCAACTCTGATCCCCTCACCCCCTGGTGGCTCCTCTCTTGTCCTGTCCCCACCTCCTGCCACGCCTTTACTCTTGTGTCCCCTCTACCCTCCATCTCTACACCCTTCATCTCCTTTACCAAGGTGGCTTCCATCAACTCCCCCTCCTGGATGATGCCCTCTTTCCCTCCATATTTCCCTCCTATCAACTCTGATCCTCACCCCCCCCCCCGTCCTTTCCTCAGTCCATTCCCTGGGCTCCTTCCCCCCCTTCCATCCTGTTTTCTCCCAGCCAAACCTCTCCCTACCTCCCTTCTCCCCCCCCCCTGCCGAGTCCTTTTGTATTCCCCTCCTCTGCATTCCCCACTGCCTGTCGCATCTGCCCAGCACCCCCCACCCCTCCATTGGCTCCTTTCCCCCCTCCATCCCCTTCGCTTACCCTCTCCATCCCTTCTTTTTATTTTCCCATCATCTGTCCATCATCTGTCTCGGCTGTGGTATGTCACATTTGCCAACTTTATAGTGCAGTGTTCCAGTGAATGTTCAGTGTTATTCGCCTTTCTAGTGTTGCAAAGAGAAACCATGCTGTCGCTGGGTGAGAATTTTAAGTCTTTTGCGAACAGAAACCAGACTGTCGCCATATGTTGTTAATTGTCTGTATTTTTTTACCCGTCTGCTTCGTATATATTTTATTTACGTCATCATCCCTTTGATCTATGTTTTAAGTTCCACGATTTTTTCGTCATGTTACTATTTAAGTCTCTGGTTTTATCGCCTGTTTTTATTATTTATTATCTTCATGTTTTTAAAACAAAGTCTGTAGGAAAAAATACAAATTCCATCTCTGGCGGTACCTCAAAAGAGTACCGCCCTTCAGTCACGGCATAGCCACTTATCGAAGTGTTAGGTGTTCCAGGACCTGCCAGCCTGCCATCCCAGCAGCCTCTGCGGTCACCTCCCGCCAGCAGCAGCGGAGTGGTGATTCGTCCCCAGGCAGCATTTCGTCCGTCTTTATGAGCTCCTTGTATTCTTCTTTAGTTTTGTCCAGTCCTGTCCTGTTCTTTTCCTTATTTTCTCGTTGTAATCATGACAACCACCACTACCACCACCACCACCACTACCACCACCACCACCACCACCACCGCCATTGTATATACCTCTCCCTCTGCCACCACCACCACAATTACGTGGTGTGCCCAATTGGCCCCCCCTCATTCCATCCCCCAAGCTACTCACCCTATCTTCTCCTTCTCCTGAAGGAGGGTGCCCTTCTGTTCTATCGTTGGTACATGATCGACCCCTCCTATTCCCCTCCTCAGTCCATCTGCTGCCAAAGGTGCCTGCACTACAATGCACACCGAACATCAGGGTGCTGCAAGGACCCCATTTGCCCACGCTGCAAACAGGCGCACTTCCTCAGGCACTGTCGCAACCTCCAGTCCCCTCTCTCCTGCAACACCTGCAACCACCCGCATCCCACCTACTCCCAGAAATGCAAGGCCCACCCCCCCCCCCCCCCGCATACTCCTGAAATAACCGTCCCCATCCGTCCTCTGGACACCCCCACCCCTCCTGGCAACTCCCTCCATCCCCCCCCACCCCCACTGCTGAGGACATCATCTGGTTTGTCACAATCGTCCTCCAGAATGTCCACCCGTTACAGCGCCCCCTCACCCACCAGCAGATATCCCTCGCCACCCAATCCGCCTTCCACCTTAATACTTATGCCACCTATTCCCACAACCAATCCCACTTCACCTTCTCCCACCTCGGCACCCTTGTGTAAATTCCTATCATAGCGCGACAGCACTGTATCTAGTTTAACAACATCCAGTCCCTACCCACCAAGAAGAACCTCCTCATGCACACCCTCACGACCCACAGTGTGCACTCCTTCCTCTTAAACCAAACCTTTCTACAGCCTCAGCATACTGTCCACACTTCTCCCTACCTCCTCAACTGCTCCAATAATTGTCCACCACCGCCAGATCCCTATTCGGCTCCTACCCATCCTTCCCAATCTCACAGAACACCTGATCCTTAGTCTCTTCTTCCCCGGCCTCACTGTTACCTGCGCCACCATCCATGTCTACCCTAACGCCCCTATTCCTTTTGACTTCCTTTCCTACATCGACTGCACCTTCTCCTTCTACGTAATCGCCGCCGACCTCAACATTCATAGTTGTTCCGCCTAACCTCCTTGGCTGCATAGCAGTTGATGTCCTGGACCCCATTGGTCTGTCCTCCTCACCGTTTCAGACGGTCGTCACCCCCGCCCTGACCCTCGTAATGACCCTCCCCCAAAGTATGTCGATGATTATTCCAATTCCCCTTTACTCCCACTGGCCGTCCTTCCCCTCCGTGAATGCCGACGTCTCTACCATGCCTACATTCACACGTGTGACCTGGACACACTACGACGCCACTGGCAACTACAAAGACACGTCCAAAACTGGCTCAAGGCTAAGAATCGCCGCGACTGGCGACAGAAATGCACCTGTCATAATGTTACACTTCCTATCAACTCGTCCAAGTAGTGGTCTGCCTCCCCCCCCCCCTCCTGTACCATCCTCTCCCTCATCATGACCAACATTTCCCTTACAACCTTAGTAAGGCCAATCACTTTGCCTCCTACCTGTCCAATCCCTTTACCCTCCCTTACGATCCCCAGTTCGATTACTCCCTCTTCCCAAATGTCCGCGATCGAACTGACACCTATGTCCTCCATTCGCCCCTGGTTTCCAGTACTTGGACAACATTACACCCAACAAACTCAATGCCCACATCACTACTCAGGATTTCATCACTACACTCTGCACGAAACACGACACCACTCCCGGTCACGATCATGTTATCTATCGCCACCTCCGTGAAGCTCCCACCTCCTTTCTCTCCACCCTAGCCAGACCTCCCCTTATCCTGATGTTCCTCAAACCCGACAAATCGCCATCCGCTGTCACCTCCTACCATCCCATCAGCCTTACCTCAGTCTTTAGCAAGGTCCTGGAATCCATCCTTAGCCGACACAACCACCAGCATCTCCGCCATCGCAGCGTCCTTTCTGTTACCCAAGTGTGGCTTTCGACCATCCTTCTCTACTGACGACCTTCTCATTCACCTCACTCATATCCTCTCTGAACAGCTCATTTCCTGTCACTCCTCCACTTCCTCTCCCTCGACCTGGAACGCGCCTACGACGGTGTGTAGCAGTCTGGTCTCCTCTTTCAGTTCCAAATCTTTGCACTTTCTATCAACTACGTCTGTCTGATTGGGTCCTATCTTTCCCAACGTCCTTCCTATGTCACCATCCATAACACGGATTCCTACACCTTCTACCCCTCCGCCGCTGGGCCCAAGGTTCTATCCTCTCCCCTCTTCTATACCTTTTGTATACGGCGGATATGCCGCCACCTTCACCCCCCATCCACCCTCTCCAGTACTTCGATGAAACAGCCTCTCTTTCCCTCACCCCCAACACTTTCTCCAATCGCATCTTGACTGGTTGACCGTTTGGTGTAACCAGTGTTGCTCAAGGTCTATCCTTCCAAAACCCAGGCGATCATTGTAGGCAAAACCACCACTTCCTTCAGTCTCCTAGACTTATAACTCACCATTTATGGCCGTCGTATCGTCCTCACCCCCACCATGAAGTACCTTGGCGTCACCCTTGACCATCACCTCTCCTGGACCCCCATCTCTGGACAATCCATGCCAAAGAACACTCTCGACTCTGTCTCCTCAATCTCCTTCCTGGCCGCATTCTCCACACCTATAAATCCCTTATCTGCCCTATCCTCTGCTACACTCATCCCACCTGGATCTCTGTCCCTCCTACCTTTTACAAATCCCTTCAAATTCTAGAACGCCATGAGCACCACCTCGCCTATCGCATCTGTCTCCCGTCCCCCACGCGGATCCTATATTATCTTATTCTGATCCCGCACCTCCTTCTCTTCCTCGAATGGATACGGATCCTCTACATCTCCTGCAAACTTGATCCCCCTCACCCGCTTGTCTCTCCCATCCTCTCCCACCCACATCCTGTGTCGCACCTTCATTCCCACATCCTACCTGCACTCCATCTTTCCACTCAACATACCCTCTCTCAAGGTGGCTTCCACCAACTCCCCCTCCTTGATGATGCCCTCATCCCCTCCATCTACCCCTCCTGCCACCTTTGATTCTTCCATACCACATCCGGTGTTTTTTCCCAATGGCACTCTCTCTTCCTTCTCTCCCTCCTCCTTTCCTTCCTCCCTCCTCCCCCGGGCTTCCCCTACCCCCTTTACTTTCTTTCCTGCCACTCCCATCTCCTCTGCCACTGGCATCTATGCACTCCCCTCTCCCTCCTCTCCCCTTTTTCCCCTTTTGGCAGGTTCCCGGACCCGTACACGTATAGTGAACTTTTGCGCACCAGAGATCATCACCTAGTGTTTGTGTGTGCCGTTGTGTTTGTCCTCAAGTGTTCCAGTGTTTAATAGTTTGTGCTCCAAAGTTTGCGTGTGTCATCTGCCATCTCTGCGCATGTCCACGTGTCTCAACATTTTTAATTTGGACTCTGTGCTTGTGAACGGCTCCGTGTGTTTTAATTTTACGTTTGTATATCCACCATGTCTGTTCTGTGATTGTCTTAATTTGTATCATTAGTTTTATCTGTGTCTGAAGAGCGGCGTAGTATGCTGTTGGTGGCCTACCTGTATAAGGTGTGAAATTAACAATAAAGGGGAAAAAAGCAAATTCCTTCCAGGCCCTATAAATCCCTCCAAATCCTCGAACACCATGTGCTCCGCCTCACCTTCCGCATCCACTTTCCATCCATCACGCGCATCCCTCACCCCCTTTCCCCACCTCCTCCTTCTCTTGAACACATCTGTACACTGTATATTGTCCGCCGCGTTGATCCCCCTCACCCCCTGGTATCTCCCTTGCTCTCCACCCCCAATCCGTTGCCGCACGTTTACCGTTGTGTCCCACCCTCTCTCCATCTCCACACCCTCCGCCTCCTTGCCCAACGCAACTTCCACCATCTACCCCTGCCAGATGATGCGCTTTGCCCTCACAACTACCCTTCCCACCAACTCTAACCCCATCTTCCTGCCTCTTCTTCAGGTGTCCCTCTCCTCCCCCTCCCTTCTCCAGAGCGGCTTCCCCATCCTACTCCCCCTCCCTCTCTTGTGCTCCCCTTCAGTGTCTCTGCACTCCCTCCTGCCTTGTTTTCCCGCTTCATCTCCTGCCCCACCAGTCTCCTGCCCGCTGACGCCCCTACTCTTTTCATCCCACCACCTCCCTTGCTGCCCCTTGCTCTCCCCTCCTTCTCCATCCTCTCTGGCCTCTCCCTCAGCAGCTCCCGCGTGGTAGTTCTAATCTTCATGGTGTGTGCTCCAAGTGGGTTTTAAGTGCGTTATTCTGGAGGGTTTTTAATACTGTGGCCGACTTTTAATCTGTGCGCGTGCCTTACGTGTCTTCTTTGTGTTTTTTAACCTTATGTCGACTTTTTTAATTGTCACCCCATGAACATCTCCATGTCAGTATCTTTTTACCTCCATTATCTCCCCTTGCTCTGTTTTAAGTTCCCCATTTTATCGCCTTATGTGTGTAACATTTTATTCTTGTCATAGTTGTCATGTCACTCGGCAGAAGAGCAGTGGATTGTGCCGCTGACAGGCCTTCCCTGCCCATATAGGACATTGGAATGAAAAAACAATAAAGAAACCACTCCATCTTCAGGCCACCCATCCTGCTGCCAACCACGCCCGACAGCGCTTAACTCCTGTCATCTCACGGGAACCAGTGCATCCACTGCGGCAACGCCGTTCCCACAGTAAAGAAACAAAGCAACAAATTCCTATACATGAAACCATTAAATGTTTACGAAATTTTGGAGGGCTTCTGCTGTGTTGTGCGAGCTGTCAAATAGTTCGTGAATGTTAGATTTTGGGGTGCCAGTTACAGTAACACGTATGCAATCACCCATTCTTGTTTATTTTTCGAATGCACTACAAAACTCATCCCTTCCCTCCAGCTACCATGCATGGAGAACTGCATCACGCCAGTACATGGTCTGAAGACGACAACGACAACAACAACAACGGTCGTTTTGAAGATGGTTGCAGATGCATATGTTATTTCTGGTTGTGTAACTGTTCTACAATGTTTTAAATTTACAACTACAGACAGGCTTTTTTGTTGTATGCGTTTTTGCTAATCTAATTTTCCTTGATGGGGTTTTTATTCTACTTTGTCATGTTTGTTTCGCATTTTGATTTCCAGTTATGATGTCACCTAAATATTTAAATTGATCAACGATTTTGATTTCCTGTTCTTCCACTGAAATTTTGTGGATCAGCTGTCATAATTTGTTTTTTCAAATGATATTCTGAGGGTGACTTTCTGTGATATTTCTTAGAGGTGTAAATAGTTTAGTGGTTTCTTGAACATTCGTGATTAGGAGAGTAAGATCTGTAGCAAATCCCAAGCAGTTTCAACTTTTACCATTTGTCAAACTTCCAGTTCTTATATTCTTTGCCTTACTTTGTACCATTCGGTCATTACATATTCCAGTGCACAGTCGAACACTAATGGTGATAGGCATTCACCTTGTCTTAAACCTCGTTTTATGAAGAATGGTTGAGAAATTTTTTCTCTAAGCTTTACTTTCAAATTCACGTTGTTTGGAGTAAGTTCTGCTAGATTCATTAATTGCATCAGAATTCGGAGTAACACAGGCGCTGGAGTATTGTAAGAGGGGAAAATGTCATCCTGGCGGTGCAAAACTAGTGGCTTAGGAAGTGGAAATGAAAAATCACATCAACTCATTTCCAGTCCAGAAAGCACATTACGCCAATGAAGAACAGAATTATCTGGACCATAAACGTGTGAAGATTATGTGGCTGATGTACAAAACTTTTGAACTCCATATTCAAGTTGATTATCAGTTTTATTTGAAAATTAAGTATGGACATTTTAATTTAAAATTTGGGCAACCACAGGTGTATGCGAGCAGTACATGTGGAGAGCCTCAGATAAATATGAAAAGTCCATCTCTGAATGATGCTGCTAAAAGGCCAGCAAAGCTGAGTTAATAGTGCACAAGAAATTACATCCAGTTACAGCAAAACCTGACTGATTCTACCATTGCAGGCCTCTCGTTTGATATAATGCAGAATTTGCAATTACCTCAGATACAGAGACAACTTACATTTCACTTGTGGCAGCTTTCACTAATTTCTTACATCCGCAGAATTACAAAGTGGAACAGCCAGGTTTTTGTCTCTATCATGAAAAGGAATAGCACGAAAAAGCTCTGATGAAGCTTGTTCATTTCTTTTTAATTATATTAATGAAAATGTTGGACAATGTGTTAAAGACATTCACGCATTCTCTGACTGTTGTGGAGGGCAAAATAAAAACCATTCAATGGTGAGGTTTGTTTAATGCTTGTGGCACAGGGAAGGTTTCAGTTTATCAACCATTACTTTCCAACTGGAGGGTAGTCCTACCTTGCACATGATAGGCATATCAACAGACGAAAAGGAAAATTAGAAAGGTTGATAGGATATATGTTCTGAAAGAATATGCAGAATTAATAACTGAATCCCGCACAAAGAGGAATTTTGTAGTGAAAGTATCAAAAACATAAGAGGTTCCAAATTTTAAGGAGTGGTGGCCAAAATTCCATAGAAACACTAATATTTCTGTTCAAAGGAAAGGAAGGGCTTCACACTGAAACTAACAGCTCTTTTATATAACACAATTTGTGCAATTCTGTTGTTCTCAAGACACTCGTGGTGTTGTTAAAGTTAAGCCATTCATTGATGTGGCAGAAGAGCACACATTCCAACTTACTGATCAAACTGCAGTTCTACCAAGCCCTGTAAATCAGGCTCAATTGGGCTCATGTAACGGTAAATGAGAGGAACATGCACCATCTAAGGCGATTTCTACCATTCCTCCCAAAACAAGACATCATAAAGAACTTCTATTCTAACATATACAATTGGCCATATGTCAAAGAATCAACCACGAGTGGAGTATAATACGAAAGACAATGGGAATTAGCCATACTATACTTGATTTTTGCCCATATTACAATAAACTGAGTTACGTATAGATTTATGTACATTTATTGCACTGTATTCAAGAAGGCCATATGTTCACTTAATAAATGTTAACAGAACGCCAAGAAAGTATATTAGGTTTACCAGCAGAGCATTTGCATTCACCCCTCCATAGAATAATGCTAGTGTTCACTGCAATTAGTCTGTGTTTGCTCCGCTATACAGGCACTGCAAAGCAGACGGCGACAGATGGAGGTGAAAGGCTCGTCATGTTTTTCCCGGAGCGCACCGCGCTGACATCTGTTGGCGACGCCAAGCAACAGGGTATTCAACCGCCGGCCGATTATTCGATTTCGAAATAGGAAGCTTAACAGGAAATGGTTGGAAATAACAAATACCTCCTTATCTACTGCAATTGAATATATTTTGTATCTTAACAAAGATGGCAAGCTCATCCGTGTCTCTTTTTTATTTACAAAGACAATTTTTCATACTCAGCAATATTTATGATGACATGTTGTTTAAAACTGAGAAAGTAAAAATGTTGGGTGAACATCTAGAGGGTTGGATCCCCTCCTTCGAAAGCGTCAGATTGCAAAGCCTGAGCTACTCTCAGGGTGGAATCTCCGTCTTCGAAGATTGTGTGTGTTTGTTTGTTTGTTTGTCTGTCTGCCTGTCTGTGTGTCTGCCCGCTGTTCGTCCGTCCGTCCGTCCGTCCGTCCGCCTGCTGGCTGTCCATCGCCGTCGTCGTAACCGTTGCCGCCGCCGCCGCCTGCCGCCGCCTGCCGCCGCCTGCTGTTCGTCAGTCTGTTCGCCGCCGACGCCTACGCCGCCTGCTGTTCGTCCGACGCTGCCCATCGCCGACGCCGACGCCGCCTGCTGCACGTCCGTCTGTCCGTCGCCGTTCGTCTGCAATGAGTACTCCCACCTCCACCGTCATCTACACCTCCCCCTCCCCCTCTCCCACGGTCACTTCCTGGAGTGCCGCCTCTGACCTCCCTCCTTCCACCTCCCCCTCCCTTCCCCCACTTACACACCCCCTTATCTCCTCCCCTGCTGTATACCCACACCTCTACTCCCTTCCCCCAGCCTCCGCACCCTCAACAGCTCCCACTCCTACCCCCGCCCTCACGTACGCATCTGTTGCCGCCTCTGCTGCCGCCCCTCAGGTGGTTGGCTTCCCCTCTCTCACCGACCCCGTCGCTTCGTCTTCTGCATCTCCCGCACGCATCACGTTGCGCCGAGCCACCATCGCCGCCACTGAACCAGCTGCTTCTCCCGGTGCCTCCACTACGCCACAGGGATCTGCCACCCGCCACCTCCCTCTCCTCCCCGTCCCTCTCCCCTCCTCCCAGCCTCCAGTCTCCAAAAAACCCCAAAAGCGCGTCCTCACCGACTCTGCTCCCGCCACTTCCCACAAGAAATCAACGCCACCTCCCCCTCCCCCTGCCGTCACCATGGACACCACCCCTCCTCCTGCCACCCCTACCTTGGCCCCCACCCTCCACACCTTTGTCCTGTCCACTCCCGATCCTAAGTTCCTCGACGCTCGTACCCTCACCAAGGAAATACGAAAGTACTTACCTGGTGCTCCCATCTCCCAACTCATTCCCCGCAGGGACTCAGTCCTTATCAAGTCCCCATCCCCATCATTTCACACAGACCTCCTGCGAAAACTCCCACGAGTTATGTTTGGCCCCCGCGCCTCTCTGACACCCTTCCTTTCCGCTTCCACTCCTCGTCAGCCCCAGCCTCCCCGTCGCCCCCCCACCTACACCGCTGTGATCACCAAGCTCAGCCCGGTGATCACAGAGGATGAAGTGTTGGTAGAACTGAACTCCCACCCGGACTTGGAAATCCGCTCTGCCCGCCGTATCCACAATGCCTCTGGTCCCACCTACCTCATGCGGGTATTCTCCGAGTCTGCCCCGTCCATAGACCATCTCCTCACCCAGGGTGCCCTGATATACCACCGTCGCCACCCTGTTGAATCCTCCAAATCCCCTCCCCAATCCTACCGTTGCCAACGGTGCCTGATGTACAATGACCACCTGACTCCCAACCTCAAAAACCCCCCCACATGTCCCCATTGCAAGGCCTCCCACTTTCTCAAGATCTGCCCCAACCTCGCTGCTCCTCCTTCCTGTAATACCTGCAATGGCCCCCATCCCACATACTCCCACAAGTGTAAAGCTAAACCCCCTCCAGCCACCCCTGAACTTACAGTCCCAGTTCGTCCCGTCGATCCTCCTGTCCATCCTAACAATTCCCTCTGTCCACCCCCCACGGCCGAGGACATCATCCGGTTCATTACCGTTGTACTCCAAAACATTCACCCTTTTCAGCGCCCGCACACCTTCCAACAAATATCCCTTGCTGCTCGCTCTGTTTTCCACCTGAACACTTTCGCCACTTACTCCCACAACCAAGCCCACTTCACCTTCACCCGCCTCGACACCCTAGTTTAAGTCTCTTCCCTTCCCTCTCTTCCCCCCCCCTCCTTCCCGTCATGGCGCGGCACGAGTCTCGCATCCTCTTCCAGAACATTCGCTCCTTCCGCTCCAACAAATACCTCCTCATGCACACCCTCTCCCACCACCAGGTCGACACCTTCCTCTTGAACGAAACCTTTCTCCAGCCCCACCATTCTATCCGCACCTCCCCCTATATCCTCCACCGCACTGATGCTCCTGGTCCTCGTGCGCAGGGTGGAGTCGCGATTGGCCACCTTAAGCATATCCCCGTCCGGCCACAACCTCTCCTCAATGACCCCACTGAACACCTTATCCTTAGCGTCTTCTTCCCCTCCATCACCATTACCTGTGCCACCATCTATGTCCGCTCCACTGCTCCTCTTCCTTATGACTTCATCTCACACATTGACCGCACCTTCTCCACCTATGTGATTGCCGCCGACCTCAATGTCCATAGCCGCACTCCTGCTGCCCTTCGGCGGTGGCATCAGTTCCTCTCCACAATCCAGGGTGACCTTGTTCCCATTCCCCAGCACACCCGACCCGAAAGTAACACCACCCCCGATGTTGTCATTGCCTCCGCCAACCTCCTTGGGCGTATCACTGTCGCCGTCCTTGACCCCACAGGTAGCGATCACCTCCCTGTCCTTCTCACCATAACGTCTGCCAACCGCCCCCCTCCGGCTCCGCAACCTGCACCCCCTCCCAAGGTCGTCCATGACTATCGCCGTGCCAACTGGGATGCCTACCGGGACTCCATCTCCACCCAGGTCGAAAGCCACCCTCTTACCTATCGCCATCCTGACGACATCATCCGCGCCTCGTCCTTCCCTCAGACGGTAATTACTGACGCCGTGGAGGCCCATGTTCCTACTAAAACCATCCACCCACACCGTCCCACTCTCCCTCCGCGGGCTGTCCTCCTCCTCCGTGAATCCCGCCGCCTCTATCGCTCCTTCCTCCGCACTCGTGACAGGGATACACTCCAACGCCACCGGCAAATACAGCGACACGTACGGAACCTTATTACAGCAACGAAACGCCGGGACTGGCGCCAGACCTGCACACGACTCAATGCCACCCTCCCTATCAACTCCTCCAAGTACTGGTCTGCCTTCCATCGTCTTACTGGTTCCCTTTCCGCTCCCCACTACCCCCTTCTCCATAACGATCGCCCCCTTCCAGACAACCTCAGTAAGGCCAACCACTTCGCTTCCCACCTTTCCGAGGTCTTCTCCATCCCCGATGATCCCCACTTTGATTATTCTCTTTTCCCCACCGTCATGGCACGTGCTGATACCTCAGTCGCTCCACTTGCTCCTAGTCTCCAGTCCTTGGGGCAGTTGCCCCCCTCCGACGTCAACACTCCCATCACAGCACAAGACATTAAACTTCTCCTCCAGTCCAAACGCAACACGGCCCCTGGTCACGACTGTGTCACCTACCGTCACCTTCGAGAAAGCCCCTATTCCTTCCTAACTGTCCTCGCCCATCTCTATAATGTCATCCTCTCTACTGGCTTCTACCCTGACCTGTGGAAGACCTCCCGCGTCCTCCTCTTCCTCAAACCCAACAAACCCCCTTTTGCCGCCTCTTCCTATCGTCCCATCTGCCTCACCTCCGTCTTCAGTAAGGTCCTTGAATCCATCCTCTCCCACCGTATCCATCGGCACCTTGCTCAACACCACCTCCTCCCCCTTACCCAGTGTGGCTTCCGACCCTCCTTCTCTGCTGACGACCAACTCCTCAACCTTGTTCACCTTCTGTCCCTCCAGCTCAACTCACGTCGCTCCGCCATTTTTGTTTCCCTTGACCTCCAAAATGCCTATGACCGTGTATGGCATCCCGGTCTCCTATTTAAACTCCAAACCTACGCCCTGCCTATCAATTTTGTCCGTCTGGTCGCTTCCTTCCTCTCGCACCGTCCTTCCTATGTCACCCTCCACAACACCAACTCCCGTATCTTTTATCCCACGGCTGGCGTCCCCCAGGGTTCTGTCCTCTCCCCTCTCCTTTATCTCTTGTATACAGCTGATATGCCCAAGCCACCCCCACCAGTTCACCTTCTCCAATATGCTGATGACACCGCCTTCCTGGCTCTCTATCCTACCATTCAACGGTCTCAACGTACCCTCCAAACCCACCTTAACCAGTTCACCACTTGGTGTAATCAGTGGCTCCTCCGTCTCAACCCCTCCAAAACCCAGGCAATCATCATAGGCCGTACCACTCGCTCCTTTCACCTCCAAGATTTCTACCTCACCCTTTATGGTCGTCCTATCCAACTCACCCCCACCCTGAAATACCTTGGCCTCACCCTTGACCGACACCTCACCTGGACCCCTCATCTCCTGACCATCCAGCAGAAAGCCCATTCCCGCCTCCGCCTGCTGAAACTCCTGTCCGGCCGGACATGGGGATTGCATCCTTCTACCATCCTCCACACCTACAAATCCCTCATCCGTCCTATCCTCTGTTATGCCAGCGTCGCCTGGATCTCCGCCCCCACCCGCTTTTACAAGGCTCTCCAAATCCTTGAACGCCATGCGCTCCGCCTTGCCTTCCGTATCCGCCTTCCTTCCCCCACACGGCTCCTGTATGAACTGATCCCCTTCCCCCACCTCCTCTTGTTCCTCCAACATCTCCGCATCCTTTACATTGTTCGCAGGCTTGATCCCCCCCACCCTCTGGTTTCCTCCTTCCTCTCCACCCCCCGCCCATTGCCGCGCCTCTATCGCTGTATCCCTCCCTCTCTCCACCTCCACACCCTCCATCTCCTTCATCAGGGCAATTTCCAACGCCTTCCCCTCCCGGATGACGAACTTCGCCGTGACATATACCCTTCCTTCCAACTATAACCCGGCCTTGTTCCCCCCCCCCCTCCCCAGGGCCCCCTTCTCCTCTTTCTTCCTTCTCCCAGAGCGGATTTTCCTCCATCCCCCCCTCCCCTGAGACCCTGCACCCCATACTTGCCACTCTCCTTCCCACATCCCTCCCTACCTGGCCCTCTTCCGAGCGCCACCCATTCCCCTCCCCCATCTCTTCCCCTCCCTCCCTTCTTCAGGTCTCCCTCATCTCCTTGAACCTGGCAGATCCTCTGTATTGCTCATCATCAGTGTGCCACGTCAGTGTTGTGTTTCGTGCTGTTTCTCGTGTGCGTCAAGAGGTGTGATTTTGTGTACTGCCTTGAGGTTCGCCGTCAGTGTTACGCTGTGTGCTATGCCATCCGTCAACACCTTTATGCTCCAGTCATACTGTGCCTTGTGTTCTTTTAATCGTCGCAGTGTGTGGCTTTTTGTGTGTGCTACTTTTAAACAGTTTTTTATCTCCATTTTACAGTCACCCCGTTTTTTGTATATTGCCTTCCATGATGTTCTCCCTTTTTATATCTATGTTCGCCTTCTTCTCTCCTTTGCTGTTTTTAACTGTCTTCTCTTGTTTTGTTCTATGTCTTTCGGCTGAAGAGCAGCGCATATGCTGCTGCCTGCCCGCCCCGATGGGGAATTGAAATACAATAAAGAAAAAAAAAAAAAAAAAAAAAAAATGTTGGGTGAAACCAGTAGTGAACTCGTTTGTTTTAATTTTTGGAAGGGTCGTGCCGTTAGGTGCGAACCGCGAATAACATAGATATACTAGTGATGGGCTAAACTGCGATTTTCCGATATCAGTGATTTCTGTCAATGCTACTTTTCAGTATCTGTTATTCTTAACTGTGATTTGTCGCAGTTAAGAGTCGCAGTTACGGAACCTAAGTCGCGTATCCCTCCGCCACTGCTATTTCTGCTACTTCCGCGACTTCTGCGATTTCTGCTACTTCTGCGATTTCTGTGACTTCTGCTACTTCTGCGATTTCTGTGACTTCTGCTACTTCTGCGATTTCTGTGACTCCTGCGATTTCTGCGACGTACCACCGTATGAAAAAGTTACATCTGTCCACACAGAAAATTGCATCTCAACAAACCTGTCATTGGTAAGTATGTTTTACGTTTATTCTTCCGCTGGCTTTAATTTTGTATTAAAGAAACAACTGTGAAAATATTAATAATGTAATTAATATGTAAGTAGCCGCACAGTACCGTAATAGTTCGTGTTTAGAAAATGAATTCTAACATATTGTTATGTTCATAGGTACCTGAACTACATTTCAGTCACTCAGTAAAGAGATAATTCAAAATATCATTGTCAACAGATCCGAAGAAATTGCCAGTCTTTAGACCGTTTTCGTCAGACGAGAGGTTAGTTTCTATGCGTTTTGATGGACTTAATTACTTCAGTGAGATCGTTCTTGCGAATGTGATATAGCAAATATTAGCAATCTACTCTGTCAATTATATTGCTAGTAATTACTGACAGCAAAAATTGTTTAATAATCCTTGTGTTTTTGCAGACGCAGTTCTGACTGATTACTGGTTGCTGTACATATCTATCCACATCAAGGCTGTTGAGAGAGACTCGTGAAGATTCAAGACAGCTCTTAGAGGATTTGCAGTTTAAAAGTGAAATAATTATGAAATAAGTGTGCGACTGATTAAAGTGTTTTATTGAAGTTGTTGTGCGATTTTAAAGGAATAATAAATGTTAAATAAATTGAGTGAATAATAAAAATCTCATTTTCCACATGTTAAGCCGTCCTATATCCATAATTTTCCGCCACTTATTTATTGGTAAACACTTGTTGGATACAGATGTGCCGCCCCCCCCCCCCCTTTCTCCACAATCTTGGTGTGACACTGACATGTAACATATCCCAAAGTCTACAATATGCATTTTGAGGCTGTTGTTATGAAAGTGGGGAAGTACAGATCTTCCAGTTAAATCAGGAATAGCTTAAGTGCATTACTTGAAAGTGACACAGGAAAAGCTTACTTATGTAGGTGGTAGTAGTGTCGGCAAAAAGTTCTTGTGTGTGAAGTTGCCATGTAGAACACCAGGTGTAAAACTTTTCTCCCGAGTCTTGAACTGTGTCGGAACAAAAGTGAGGCATTCATATGACTGTTTTCATTTCTCTACACTTATACAGATGTCTGAGTTCTGCTGTGTTAACATTGCAAAGTCCTGTAGGCATGTGGAGTATTAACCAAAACTGTCATATTGGAAGCAGAATCAAACACATTTGTTACGTTACTTGATATTTTCAGGAGAAAAAGGCAATGTTGCTTCTTATTAATATAATACATTCAGAGTCACAGCAGTATTTGACCAACCATAACTGATGCTGAATGTGCATGTCGTCATATAATATGAAGGGCTTATTTCAATAGTGGTACAAGTCCATTACCAACACTTTTCTGTCTATAATGCTTCTGAAATTAGTGATCCAAACAAACATAAATAAAGGTTCATCTCTAGCAAGAAGCCATATGCTTGAATATTTCTGGTATCTCAACTGCAGATTTTTCAGCGCTCATTTAACTTTACGACTCTATATCTCAAAATTAACAAAAATGGACTTGTACCACTATTGAAATAAGCCCTTCATATGCACACACAGCACATCGATCTCGTGAGGCACAAGGCTCTCATAACGAAGTACGTACGTCGGTCAACAGATGACACAAGGAAAAGTATGTTAACTGCGCTTTTTAGTTGCTACTTGCGACTCTTAGTTGCGATTTGTCACAGAAATCGCTGTTTGACCACAGTCTAATATAACAGTCGCGACACTTCGCCTCGATTTTGTTGCCTACAGCGCCAGCAGCGCCCCAAGCGGCTGGTAGGTTACACTGTGAGTTCGGCGCGATCGTGAAGGAGAATAGTGGTTGTTTATTTTGATTTTTACAATGGCTTTTACTGGCGGGAGCGTTTGTAGCGCAATAAATTGCACCGACAACAGAAAGAAGACACCAAAGCTGTCTTTTTTTAGGTTTCCTAAGGATCCTGAGAGGTATAACCATCATGTTACTAAACTGTATCGTCAGGATTCACTTGCAAACTATATGTGTATAAATGATGAATGTTCCGTTTTAGGAGCAGAAAATGGCTTGTTAATAGCAGGCGAGAAGACCTCATGAAGAAAGACCCAGTGTACTTGTATAGTAATATTAGGTTTTGTTCGCTACATTTCGAACAAAACCAGTTCATGAACGCAGACAACAACAAACTCGTGTGGAATGCAGTACCCACCCTGTTTGACATTCCAAATAAGCCACCTCAGCTGACGATGAAGAGGAAACTGCCACAAAGATTCGACAGTCAATCTAAAGCAGTAAAACAGTCCTATGACACAGAAGCAGCTGGTTCAGCTCACCATGTATCAGTGCCAGATTCGTGTGAATCGTCAACACAGACCTGCTTTGACGATGAAGTGGTTAGATTAAGTGCAGCTGTTCGTGTCTTGCAAAAGCGTGTGAAGTGTCAGAATGTGCAAATCGCTAGACTTCGAGCGAAACTATTACGGGACAAGGAAAGTGCCTACAGACAGCGACAGAAATTGTATCAGAAGGAGCAAGTGAACAAGGACAAACGAATGTTAAAGACTATAGGATCCCGATATTTAAAAAAAGATGCCCTTGACTTGTTGTTAAGCCAGATTAGCATGCCATTGAAAGAGAAACGTGCTGCAAGATGGAAAGACGAAAATAAGCTGTTTGCTCTAAATTTACTATATTACAGCACTCAGGCATACAGGTTTTTATCAGAATGTTTTATGCTTCCATCAGTGCGTACACTACAAAGGTATGTGGAAGGCATACAAATAAAATGTGGGATAAGTGACAATATATTCCATCTTTTAAAGCAAAAGGTGCAACATTTTTCTGATAATGATAAACTTGTGAATATGTCATTGGATGAAATGTCGCTAATGGCAAATTTGACATATGACAGCACTTCTGACACTGTTATTGGTTTTGAGGACTTGGGGTTTACACGCACAGCTAAAATTGCCAACATTGTGTTGGTGATAATGATTAATGGCATTTTTTCATGTTTCAAACAACCATTGCTTTACTGTTTTTGTAAAGGAACAGTGGGAGCTATTCATTTGACTGCTATATTTTATGAAGTAGTCAAAAGACTTAAGGAAATTGGCTTGGTTGTGAAGACCTGTGTGACTGATCAGGGTTCAAATTTTGTGGACTGGAGAAAGAGACTGGGAATTACACAAGACAATCCAAGTTTGGTATATGAGGAGCAGAAGATCTATTTCTTCTATGACACCCCACATTTGTTTAAGAGCATCAGAAACAACCTATTTAGGTATGACATAATTCATACATCAAATGATGGTTTGGTTGGTACTGCTTCTTGGAAGGACATTTCTCAGCTCTATTCAAATGACTTGCACAGGAAATACAAGTTAGCTCCCAAGCTGACTAAAAAAGCTGTCGAACTGCCAGCTTTTTCAAAAATGAAAGTGGGTACTGCAGTTCGTGTGTTAAGCCATACAGTGGCAGCTGGTATTGGCACACTTGTGTTTTGTGGTAGTATGCCATTATCTGCAACTGGCACTTCAGACTTTTGTCAGAAAGTTAATGACATTTTTGATATCTTTAATACATACAGTGTGAAAGGGCCTGTGCATCTAAGGAACTGTATTAGGAGTGATTCAGAGCATCTGGATGTTCTACATGTGATGAAGCCATGGATTCACTCTTGGAAATTTGTAGGCTCTGATGGAAAAGATTACTCCCTGAGGATAAAATGTGTAAAGGGGCTTCTAAGCAATATATGTGCTTTGGAAATGCTTGCTGCCGAGGTACTGACTGGAACAAAATTGTACTTATTCTCACGTAAAATTAACCAAGACACATTGGAAAACTTTTTTTCAACTATAAGGCAGAGAGGTGGTTTTTGCAGCAACCCATCTCCAAGGCAGTTTTGTGCTGCATTTAACAACTGTACACTAAGCAAACTGATAAATTCTTCTAATGTGGCAAGCAGTAATTGTGAAGGAATTGACTGGGGTCAGGCAATACTGGACATGAAATCTGCTCAAACATTAAAGGTCCCACAGTTGTTATGCAGTAGTGATACAAGTTCTGCAACAAAGCTACCAAATGTGGAAGTTCCAGCAGACCTTGGAGAACAAAACAGTATGAGATATGTGTTTGGTTACATCTTGAAGAAACTTTTTTCTTTACATAATTGTGTCAAGTGCAGGAATCTACTTGTAGACAACAGCCAGGACTTAGATGCAAATGACAAATTTTATTGCCATTTCAAAAGTTACGAAGACAATTTTGGAAGCTTGGTTATTTGCAGTGAAAATATTTGTTTATTTTTTAGGGATTGTGAAAATCAGATGGCTTCAGTTTTTGATGAACATTCTCACAAGAAAAACTGTGGTGAATTATATGTGAACTTGTTGATGGCTGTCCCAAGTTTTCCTCTTGGATGTTGTGAAGAAACTAAGCTGCTGTTAATCAAGTTATTTGTTAAAGTGAGACTCGTTTACAGGCTGAAATATTGGAATCAAGACGTAGTTTCTAACAACAAGAAAGCAAATAAGAAACTGAAGAAGTTGGCTCATTTGGGCTGCTGATTTCTTTGGTATGTATTTCGTTCACTTCTGTTGTTAGTCACTTAATTTCCCTTGCTTCTTTCGTGTGATGACATTATTTTGTCAGCACCTTCTTCACTGACAGATTGTTTGAAAATTATACAAATATTTGGTTTTTCGTGAAATGTAGTGTAATCAGCTCATTATAGTGTTTTCAGCATATTCTTCCCACTATTTGGCAGTTGCTTGTCCCACTTAGAATAATAAAAAGATGAAGGTCGTACTTGTGGCAACAGGCGAAAATGACAAACAAACGCAGTAGGCCTACAGAACGATAAACGAGCTGTCGATCGTTTTTGCAAGTAGAGGTACATGTCTGTGCTTCTGACATGTGAATCTGTGTGTTTATATTCTTTTGATATGAACGTGGTAAGCTGCAATTCTGTCCAATGTCACAAGTGTTTCTTCACGAATGTGTTGTAGCTTGCCACTCTATTCATGATTTTTGTCCGTGCTGGCGCTTATTTTAGAATCATTTTTAGAAACATATATGCCTTCTGATACCACACAAACCCTTGGAGGCAAGAAAATAACTCAAATAATGCGGAAATTACGTAGGAAATGGATGTAAACAAACATTATGCTTACGACGCGTCTGACGTTCACCTTACCTACCGCTTGGAGCGCTAGTGTCGCTCCATCTGTCAAACGGCAACAACTTTTACAGCAGTGAGTGTCGCGACTGTTATATTAGACTGTGGTTTGACTCGGTAGCGAATAGCGTAGTATGAACTTTGCTCAACAGATGGCAGTGCTAACTGCGCCTTTTAGTTGCTACTTGCGACTCTTAGTTGCGACTTGTCACGGAAATCGCAGTTAGACTCCATAGCGTACCGCAGAGAAGGACGTAGTACGAACTTCGACCAACAGATGCCACTGTTAACCACGCTTTTTAGTTGCTACTTGCGACTCTTAGTTGCGACTCGTCACTGAAATCGCAGAAAGCAGTGCTAAATTCGACCAATAGATGGCTCACGTCTTTGAATATGAAATACTATTTGCGACTGCTAACTGTGACTGAAATCGCAGTTAGATTCTGTAAAGTTGCTACTGTGATATCTGTGACTTCTCAGTCACTGTGATTTCTAACAGATACCCGATTTCCTGCCCACCACTAATAGATACTGTAATGAGGCCTAAAGCAGTGATGCATGTTAGTCACAATTACGTGTTTGTAAGTAGACGGTCCTACGATTATTATTTACAATTTTTGGAGGGTTCGTGCCTCTAGGTGCGAACCGGCAAATACATTGATAATGGTATAAGGCGTAAAGTGGCGAGGGATGTTAGTCAAAATTACGTGTCTGTAAGTGCACGGTTTTATTTTAATTTACTGAATGCACTAGAGAGCTCCCCATTTCTCTCCAGCCACCATGCATGGAGAGCTGCATCGAGCCAGTACCAGGACTGAAGGCGCCAACAACCCTTGTCCTGAAGATGTTATGTCCTGAAGATGTTATTTCTGGTCGTTTGATTGTTTTGTAATGTTTTAAATTTGCAACTACAGACAGCCATTTTTTGTTGTATGTCTGTGTGACTTAAATATATTCACATTTCAGCAACAGCCTTACCAGATTTTGATCTGTGAGTTCTCCGTCAACATCTAGGAAATTTTAAGAACCTGATTTGTTAGGTTTGGTTTTTGTTGTGTTATTTGCACCGATCTGTAAGATATATTTGCCTTTTTCACAGTCCAAACGTTTATGAAATGCTTCTGTCATGGTTTCAGCACTTTCTTTGTTACTGTGTGTCTTCTATCTTTATTCTCAAATATTACCGTTAATAGTTAGTACTACTGCAGTTGTTTCCCAAGCATTTTGCAGTAACTCCTGGAAGTTGTTTTGTTGTTTTGAGGCTGATAGTTTTTTGTTTCTTCTTGTAATAGATATCAGTTCACCTAGGTCATTTCTTAATTTGATGATTTGTTTTATTTGGTGCTACTTCTCATTTTTAATCAGCTGAGGTGGGTTGGAACTCATTTTCTTTAAAGGTGTGAATTTGATTTTAATTTCAACTATATAGTGGTCTGAGCCTGTGTCTTCAACTCTCATTGAAGTCATAGTGTAATTTTGTAGATACAGGTCTACTCAATAAGCGGTGGCAGGAGAAAACATATACAAATATTGTAGAAATACTCAAGTTTAGGAGCCAGTGGCTCCTTCTTCTTGTAGAAGCATTGAAGGGGAAACAAGAGGGGTGAAGGATAAGGCTGGTGAGGTTTGGGAAAAGTGTAGTGTCTGAGAAAGCCACCCAGAACACTGGGTCTGGGGAGACTTACCCAGTGGATGAGAAGGAGGAAGTCTTTCCTTCCTCTGGTTCAATCTATGTCATACCAGGAAGAGAGAGCTGTGTTTAATGCAGAGAACTAGCTGTAATCAAGACTTTAAAATCGCCCATGGACAATATTGTAATTATCTTGACTTTCTCATCAAAACATAAAAAAAAAAATTATGGATTAAAACACTTGATCCCTCAGTTACCAAATGTGGAGCACTGTTACCCATGAAACAAATGACATGTAAAACAAATGATGATCAACTCCTTAATCACAATAGCCACAAGGAACCACTTTTCTTGATGTTCATCTTATAATCTCTTTTCGAGACACTATTCCTTCCATTCAACTTACCCTGCAAGACCTTTGCCAACAGTGACAGAACTATACTGTCATTGGCAAACCTTAAACCCACAATTTCTTCTTCATGAACTATAATAACATGTCCAAATTTTTATCAGTGTCCTTGACAGCTTGTTCAGTGCACAGATTGAATGACACGGTGAATAGACTACAATCCTGCCTCAGTTCCTTCTCAACCACTGTTCTACTTTCACACCCTTTGCCTTTTACAACTGCTGTTGTAGATTATGATCTATCTGTCCATTTATTGCCTAATAACTTACGAAATACAGCATATGCATAGCTGTAAAAAAACTACCAGGAAATATCTACAAGATGAGTGAATAGGCAGTAATACATGAAATTACTTTTGAATACATTGTGGGATTATGCAGTGATCAATGCTATTATAAATATTTAATATCAAAAACAGTCTTGATCACAAATTATTTATTCCAGAGACCAGTTTCGACCACAATTGTGGTCATCTTAATATCAATGAGTAATAACCTCCTCCTGCTGGTAAATCACTACAGTGCTCATTTACTACCAGAAGGAGGTTCTTAATCTTTGGTCTGAAAATGACCACAGTTGTGGTCGAAACTGGTCACCAGAATAAATAATTTGTGATCAAGAGTGTTTTTGATTGTAAATATTAGTAATACATGACCTCAAGAATGATCAGATCAGGTTTAGGAGTAAGGTAAGAACAGAAGAAGCAATACTGATTTATTTTGTAAATGAATGGGAATATTACAAAAACAAACACATCCATTTTTGACAGCATTGAGTTACATATGTGTTTGTGCTTTAAGGATGTAGCCCAATCAAGATGTAAAGAAATCCCTTATGTCCTGGAACATTTTGTATTGTTATACAGCCATTGTTATCACATTCTCTCGAAGTGAAAGCCCACAGGTACAAAAGATTTGGGCTCGCTAAAAATTTTGTACTATCAACTCAGTTTAAGGCAGGGAGAATAATCAATATTCCTCTTACTCTTTTATTAATCTATTTTGTTATTGGTGGTAAGATGTCAGACAGTCGTGATGTTAGTGACAAATATCAGGGAGTAACGGAAAAAGAAAGAATGCAGTGTAGGTTCCAAAACATATAGCCATATAATGATCAGAGTGAAAATGAAGCATATATAAATTGGAGAGGGAATAGATACCAACTAAAACGTAATGGTTATATCAGCACGTGTGTCTTAACCTGAAATTTAGTATTACTTCAAAATTAACGTTTAACTACCACAGCGAACATAATAATGTAGAACATTAAGTTCAACTGAATATGTCATTCTGTTTCCAGTTGTCAGATAAAAAGCATGGCAACTGGGATGACAGAGGGCAGCAAGATAGAACAAAAAATGAACAGGATGGAATCGTTCAAAGCCTCATAGAAGTAAAACAAGTGCAAGAAAGAAGCCTAGAAGTGATAAGGAATTTAGTGGGAAGAAACCAAAATTGTAGTGATGCATTTGTTGGCTATCAAGGTCTGAAGGAAAGATTCAAGTTTGTAAAACTGCCTTCCAAAGTTGTTGGTGATGTCAGCAATGGGTGAATATAGCAATATGTTAAAAGAAGGTAAATCTCCAAGAGGTAAAGGAGGAAACCTGGAATGAATTCACAGTTGCGAAAATGGACAACCAACAGCTGTATAATGGAGTGATGACAATGAAAATTTTTGCCAGAGTGGCACTCGAATCCAGATAACCCACTTATCAAGAGGGTCCTTGTCCCATGGGACATTGCATCGTAATTCAGAATAACACAGGCACTGGTGTGTTGTAAGAGGGGAAAATGTAACCCTGGCCATGCAGAACCAGTGGCTTAAGAAGTGGAAATAAAAAGCACATCGAATCGTTTCCAATCCGGGAAGCACATTACGCCAATGAAGAATCTAATTATCTTGACCCCAAACATGTGCAGATTATGTGGCACATGTTCAAAACTATTAAAATGGATATTCACGTTGATTGTCAATTTCATTTGAAAACTTTCCACTTTAATTTAAAATCTGGGGAACCACAGGTGTATACGAGCAGTACATGTGAAGAGATTTGGATAAAAATCAAAAGTCCATCTCTGAATGATGCTGGTAAAAGGGCAGCAATAGCTGAGTTAATAGTGCACAAGAGGTGTGGTGATTAATTCTTCAAGAAATTACACACAGTTACAGTAAAAACTGACACTGATTCTAGCATTGCAGGCCTCTCGTTTGATTGTATGCAGAATTTGCAATTACCTCAAGTACCAATTCAATTTCCATTTAACTTGGGTCAGATTTCATTAAATATCTTTAATGTGCACGAGTTACAGAGTGCAATGGCCATATGTTACCTCTATCACGAAAAAGCTCTGATGAAGCCTGTTTTGGAGGCAAAAATAAAAACCATGCACTGGTGAGGTTTGTTTAATGCTTGTGGCAGAGTGAAGGTTTCAATTCATCACCCATTACTTTCCAACAGGAGGGTAGTGCTACCTTGCACGTGATAGAGATTTCAACAGATAAAGGGGAAAATTAGGAAGATGGATAGGATATATTTTGTGAAGAAAGATGCAGAATCAATAATTGACTCCCACGAAAAGATGAATTTTGAAATGAAAATATCAAAAACAGGAGAGGTGCTAACGTTTAAGGAATGGTGGCCAAAATTCTACAGAAAAAATAATATTTCTGTTGAAAGTAAAGGAAGGGCTTCACACAGAAATAACTAACAGCACTGCCAGGTAACACAATTTGTGCAATTCTGTTGTTCACAAGTTAGCCCTTTCATTGATGCATCTGAAGATCACACATTCCAACTGTCTGATTAGACTGGAGTTCCACCAATCCCAATTGGGGTCATGTACCCATAAATGAGAAGAACATACCATCTAAGGCGATTTGTACCATTCCTACCAAAAGAAGGAATCATCAAGAGTTTCTAATCTAATGTATACAACCGACGATAAGTCAAAGAATGAACCATGAGTAGAGTATAACGCCAAAGACACTGGGAACTAGCCATAATTTGTACGATTTTTGCTTCTATTGGCAAGAAACTCTGAGTTATGAACTGAGTTATGTGCATTTATTACAATATATTCAGAAAGGCCATATGTTCAATTCATAAATTTTAACAGAACATCCAGAAAATATATTAGGATTACTGGCAGAGCATTGGCATTCATTCCTCCACATTCATTTTAATGGAGCAGAAAAACATAATTTAAGCATAATATTAAGACATAGAATAATATCTGAGTTATGTAGTGATTTATGTGCATTTATTGCAATATATACAGAAAGGCCATTTTATCAAAATGTTAAGCAAACATATTAGGATTTGCTGCAGAGCATTAGCCTTAATCCCTCCACATTCATCTTAACGGAGTAGAAAAAGAAAATTTTAGCATAATATTAATACATGGAAAATGTATTGTATCGTCTGAAAATTTTAGTATCTTGAAGATGTGGGATATTCCAACATTCCAATTCAAATGTGGAAATGCATTTCTTCAAGGTACCAGATGAGTCATGTGATGCTCTTCCACGTTTACAGTTTCAAATAATGACAGCATCTGGAGTAAGTGTAGTTGCTGGGATATGGGTTGTTGTGGGAATGAAGAGAAACATGTCTGAAAATGAACTGAATAATGGGAAATACTAATTGTGAATTTATCGTACAGCCTTGTATATACGTTTCTGTGTTTTCTAAAATGTGTTTTGTGCTTGGAATGCTTGAAGTGTAACAAGTCTACTAAAGAGATTGCTTATAAATCAATTATGCGACCCATCTTAGATTACTGGTCAAGCATGTGTACCTATACTAGATATACTTATATACTGAACTTATACAGAGAAGGGCAGCATCTGTGACCACAAATTTGTTTAATTCATGGGAGAGTGTCATATACACACTAAAGGAACTGAAATGGCAAACTCTTGAAGACAGACATAAACTACCCCAAGAAAATCTGTGAAAGTTCTGAGAAAAAGCTATAAACGATTACTCTAGAAATATGCTACACCCCCCCATGTATTGCTCATGCAGGGATTGTGAGTGTGTCAAACAATGATTATTCCCATGCTCCATTCGAGAAGGAAACAGGAACACTACTATAGTGGAGCATACCCTCTGCCATAGACCCCATGGAGGTTGGCAGTAGGGCTACACAACCCGAAACTTTAAGTTGACAAACATTTTCAACTACAGTAAGCACATTAGACCATAGGAGCAATACGTAAATTACAATTCAAGGCACAAATGACAAATATATTTAGCTATTCGGAAAGTATATTTGTTTAGAAATGTCAACTTGCATGATGGCCAGAGATAATGGACTACCTTAGTGGTCATAGTTAACGTTTATGACAATGCTGTGTACAAATTATCCAGTTAATAAGCACTTTAAAACAAATAAAAAGGCATTTGTGATAACATTGTATAGAAAGACCATCTCTTATTTGTGATTAATGAATTAACTTCGTAAATTAGAGGTATGAACCTGGACATCCATGACGCCCTTTTGCCTACAATAGCTAAAAGTGTCTTTTTTATTAAAATTTTCAAAAAATAGTAAGTCATGGCACAAAATGGTATGCAGTGCCAAATAAAACTCTTTCTAGTGATACCACATTTGGCTGTGTACAATTAGTAAATGTTCACAAGAGATTTGTTGTCTTGAGAAATAACATATTATGCTCTTCTTCTCATAGCATTGCCGGATTTAGAAAGAGATTGTAACAATTTCTACTTATATACACTCTTTGAAGTTTGAAGGTATCACAGATTTTTAGAAAATGGAGTGAACAATTATTCAAGACTGGTACAGAAACAAGACTGCAGTTGCAAGAGTCACAGAATGTGAAAGGAAAGCAGTGGGTAAGTGGAGAAAACTGGGTTGTAGTGTACCACTGGTGTTACTCAGGCTGTACATTGAGTATGGAGTAAAGGAAATCAAGGAGAAATTTGTGAGGGAAATTAAAGTTCTGGGACAAACAACAAAGGCTTTGAGGTTTTCTAATGATATTGTAGTTCTCTCAGAGACAGCAAAAGGCTATGAAGAGCAGTTGAATGGAATGAACAGTGTGTTGAAAAGCGGTCATATGAAGAACAGTGACAAAAATAAAACTAGGGTACAGCTATGTAGTTGAAACAAACCAGCTGATGCTGAGGGAATTAGACTAGAAAATGACACACTGAAGTAGTATACGCCTTTACCAAATTAGGTGGCAAAATAACTGATTCTGGCTGAAGTGAAGAGGATATAAAATGTGATAACAAAAAAAAAAGCATTTCTTGTTGCTGAATGATACAGCTAGCTATGAATACTTCCGAAATGTTACAAAATAACTTCATGTACTGAGACACTATATTGACATCAGCCATTTGGACCAGAAGAAAATTTGTGCCAGTCCGGGATTCAAACCCAGATTTGTTGCTTACCACAAGCGCTCGCCTTAAGAACTACAACTACCTGAGCACACTTTCAGTATCAATCGAAACTTACACGTGTCACATAGTCACAACCCTTATACGTGCACAATTCATGATTCCCACATGGGGAAAAACCTCTAAGATAGAAAAAAAACAACTCACCTTGAAGAAATTGTCCACATGGGGCCGAAATTGATGAATGTTATATACATGTACAGTCAACCAAATGATCACAAATGCAGAAAAATTTGGACGACTTATTCAAGAGAAAGAGCTTCACAAAAGGAGCAAGTCAGTAATGTGTTGATGCGCCATTGGTCCTTATATAAGCTGTTATTTGGCTTTGCATTGATTGATAGATTTGTTGGATGTCCTCTTGAGGGATGTTGAGCCATATACTGTCCAGTTGGCATCACCAATAATGTTACATATGTTTTCAGATGAGGAGCGATCCTGTGACCTCACTGGACAAGGAAGGGTTTTTAAGCATGAAGACAAGCAGTAGAAAGTGTCGCTGTGTGGAGATGGGCATTATCTTGCTGAAATGTAAGCCAAGGATGCTGCTCTATCAGCCACTGCAGATCAGATGGTGACAGGAGACAGGTGGTAAAAGGATCGCCATATTTTTCCCGGCATCGTGCCGAGCTCACATCGGTTAGTGACACCAAGCACCAGTGCAAGCAATGGAGAACCTTTTATTTGATGTCACAATTAGAAACTTTATCTATGTTTATTGCTTACTTATAGTTTGTTAACAAAGTTGGTATAAGTGCTGAAGTTTATTAATTATTTGCAAAGAGAATTCTTCACACTCAGCAACACTTGTGGTGATGCATTGATTAAAAAAATTAAAAAAAAAATCCAATAGAAAGCTCACAACCGCCTCTGACTCATTCAAATCCTTTCTGGCTGGACATGAGGTTTGAACCCCGCTACCATCCTCCACGCCTAGAATTCCTTAATTCATCGTGTTGTTGTTTTTGTGGTCTTCAGTCCTGAGACTGGTTTGATGTAGCTCTCCATGCTACTCTATCCTGTGCGAGCTTCTTCATCTCCCAGTACCTACTGCAACCTACATCCTTCTGACTCTGCTTAGTGTTTTTGTGGCGGTGTTCGTAGCGACAAACACTTGGCTGTGGAAATGGCTTACGAAGTCACCGCCACACTTTTAATAGCGGGCCGACCGGTCCGCTGGAACAGGGAACAGAAAGATGAAAGCCCAAACACTCATATTAAATAAAAGTCGGTACTTGTCTTTTATTAAGGAAGATACAGTAACACAGTAGTGAACTCGGTGTCTACAGAAATCTGTCTAGTTCGAGTCGAAGCGGCTTGGTCAGCATCGGCTGACGACAAACAACAACTCTGCTGCGATGAACACACAACTGACTAGCAAGTACACAATTCGGTGACGAGTACACAACTGAGCGGCGAATGCAGAACTGTCCTAGCGCTCGCGACTCCAGCGCTTAAGAAGCCAGAAGCCAGCGGTGGCGCGCGCAGACTTGCGGCGATTTCCTGTATCGCTGGCGCTGCTTATGCGGACGGCGTCCGGACTTTGATGCTGCCAACCTTTTGGCAGCGGGCTCGGTTGGCATTACTGGCTAGGACATAACACTCCTCCCCCCCAAATCGCCGCACCGTCGTTGAATAATGACGTGGCGAGCGTCGACGGCGGGGGAGGGGTCTGGCCGCAGGCGTAGCAGAAGAGACCGGGGCGGAGACTGTCGTCGGTGGCAGTCCCCGGTCCGCACCCCAGCATTGGCTGCGCGGGGCCTCGGGAAACACCGACTGAAAACCGAGGTCAGGGTGCACGCCTGTGACCACGGGCGCAGCTTCTGGTACTGGACGCGATGGGGCGTCGGGACCCACGAAGAGAGGCAGGGTCTCCTGACGCTGCGTCGACGGCTGCTGAGTGGGCGCCGGGCAAGGCACTGCGGTGTCAGACTCCTTGGGGGTGCCCAAGGAAAGCGGCTGCAGGACAGGCTGCACAGCCACCGCTGAGGGGTCGACGTCCATCTGCTCCGAAGGCGGTGGCGACTGAAGAGGGACCGCAGGCGCCGGAGCGACCACCTGGGGCGCTCCCGAATGAAGCTGCGCGGGAGGCATCAACGGGACGGGCTGTCGGCGTGGTAGCGGCGACGGCTGCTGCTGCTGCTGCTGCCCTGGGGGCGGCAGCGAAGTCGGAAGGCACGGCTGGAACCCGCCGCGGACCAAATCTGTGGACAAAGAACGAGCGGCAGAATCCGGGCGGCCAGCGCGGCGCAACTGGTTCTGATGCCTCCTGTGCACCCCAGAGGCACCTTGAACAGTATAAAAACCTCGACCCTGGACACTTATCACGGTACCACGTTCCCAACGACGGCGACCGTGATAAACTCTGAAAAAAACGGCGTCGTTGCGCTGAAAACGCGTGCGATGCTCAGAAGCGGCGGGTCGATCCGGGGGGTGCAACAACCGTAGTAGGGTGCGATGACGACGGCCGTGGAGAAGCTCCGCAGGCGAAGGGCCGTCGCGTGGCGTGGTCCGGTACGACGACAGGAACGTGATGAGGGCCTGCTGACGAGAGTGCGTAGCACGAAGGCGGTCCATATGATCCTTGAATGTGCGTACAAAACGTTCCGCTGCACCATTCGATTGAGGGTGGAACGGCGGAGTAAGAACATGGCGAATGCCATTGGCAGAACAAAAACTTTCAAATTCAGCAGAGGTAAATTGTGGACCATTGTCAGACACTAAAACTTCTGGAAGACCCTCAATACAAAAAATTGAAGTCAACGCCTGTATAGTTTGTGCAGACGTTGTAGACTGCATGGGCACAACAAATGGAAAATTACTAAATGCATATATCACGATGAGCCAACGAGAATTCCAATATGGACCAGCGAAATCAATATGTACTCGCTGCCAGGGACCGGCAGGGCGTGCCCACTCAAAATAGCGTTGAGGCGGAGCAGCTTGGTGTTCGGCACACGTCGAACAATCTGTAGACATCTGCGTAATCTGCTTATCAATGCCGATCCATGCACAATGACGGCGGGCAAGCTGCTTGGTGCGGACCACTCCCCAATGACCTTGATGCAACAAGTCGAGGACCTTTGATTGGAGCACTTGGGGAACCACTACACGAAGCTGGTCATTCTCGGTGCGTAACAGCAAAACTCCGTGCGAAACAGACAACAGATGACGTTGCGGATAATAGCGACGAACCACAGGATCCGATATGTCCTTTGCCTTGGACGGCCAACCACGTTGAACAAAACGTAATAGTAAACTCAGATGAGGATCCGTAGCTGTCTCACGTGCCACCTGACGATAATCAATCGGAAAATCCAGGAGGGATTGATGCTCATCGGCGTCAATCTGATGGCAAGAATCTTCAGAGGAATCGAAGACATCATCCGCAGCAATCGGCAATCTAGAAAGCGCGTCAGCGTTTGCATGCTGAGCTGTAGGGCGATACAGTATCTCATACTGGTATTGTGATAACAAAAGAGCCCAACGTTGTAGTCTTTGAGCTGTCCGCTGAGGAACTGGTTTAGACGGATGAAACAGTGACGTCAGGGGCTTGTGATCTGTTACTAAATAGAATGGTCTACCATAGAGGTAGTGATGGAATTTTGTGACACCGAACACAATAGCCAACGCTTCCTTGTCCAATTGGCTATAATTACACTGAGCTTTGTTTAGCAATTTAGATGCGAACGCAATAGGACGTTCGGTGTTACCGACTCGGTGAGACAACACAGCACCGAGGCCGAAAGAAGAGGCATCACAAGCTAACACCAGAGGCTTGTTAGGGTCGTAATGGACCAGACAACGATCATTCAATAAAGCCTCTTTAAGCTGCTGAAAGGCTGATTGGCAATCAGCTGACCACACAAACGGAACATTCTTACAGCGGAGACGATGCAACGGTGCAGCAATCTGTGATGCATTAGGTATAAACCTAATATAATATGTCAATTTGCCAAGAACTGCTTGCAATTCATGCAGATTGCGAGGGGCGGGCAAATCACGAATAGCTGCTAAATGTGACTGGGAGGGATGAATGCCTTGAGCATTAATAACATGTCCCAGATACTCCATCTCCGTAAGGAAAAATGAACATTTATCGATGTTGCAACGTAGGCCTGCCTGAGACAACACTGTAAACAAACACTCCAAATTACGGAAATTTTCAGCAGGCGTCCGACCGGACACAACAATATCGTCCAAATAGTTGCAACATGATGGCACATTAGCCAGAAGTTGTGACAAAAAACGCTGAAAAACAGCTGGAGCTGACGCACAACCAAAAGGCAAACGCAGAAAACGGAACAACCCCAACGACGTGTTTATGACAAAATACTGTTGTGATTGCTCGTCGAGGGGCAATTGCAAATATGCTTCACGGAGATCAATTTTGGAAAAGAAACGAGCTTCCCCTAACTTATCCATCAGCTCGTCCGATCTAGGCAAAGGAAAAGAATCAATGACAGTCTGAGGATTAACTGTCGACTTAAAATCAGCACACAAACGTAACTTGCCAGACGGTTTCTTTATAATAACTAAGGGAGAAGCCCACTGGCTCGCTGAAACGGGTTGAATAACACCGTTGTTTTGCCAACGACGAAGTTCATCTTCTACAGGTGCCCGGAGGGCGTGAGGCACTGGACGAGCATGACAAAATCGAGGCTGAGCATTATCTTTTAACGTAATATGAGCGGCAAAGTTCGCAGCACAACCTAGTTCGTCTTTAAATATGTCACTGTATCGTTTACACAAATCGGTTATGCTGTCTTGAGGAACAACAACAGAATTAATTTGCAACACATTGTCTTGGATAGACAGGCCAAACAAGTCAAAACAGTCTAATCCGAAAATGTTTACACTGTCTGTAGCGCGGAGCACTGTGAATGAAACTGTTTTTGTATTGCCACGGAATGTGGCTGGAACGCTACATACACCTAACACAGGAATTTGTTCTCCACTATAAGTAGCCAAAGAATGTTTTGCCGCTGAAAGTTTAGGGCGGCCGATAGCCGCATACGTAGCACTATTTATGAGAGTCACAGACGCACCAGTGTCTAATTGAAAATTGAAGGTCTTATCCTGGATGCGTAGCTTCACAAATAGTTTATTACACTGTCTCTGGATCGGTGCAGTGGAGGCGGAAGACACAAAATCAGCGCGTTTAGCGCGTGTTCGCTGCTTACGACATCTCGTGGGTTGGGCGGGTGGAACAACAACTCCCGCTTCACTTGCAGTCTGTACATTACTTTTTACAGCGTTTGAATTACGCCTGGGTCGCATAGCAGAGGGCTGGGTGGGTGGCTTATTGCGAACAAGTTTATTACCCACACGAACCGTGGAAGAGTCTTTAAACGCGACCTTCTGGGCGGGCTGGCTTTGAAGAACATGAATATCCATGGGCTGGGCAGCACTAGAATTGTTCTTGCGTTTACGCAAACAAACAGTCTGGATGTGGCCTTTCCTTTGACAAAAGTGACAAACCGCGTTTCTTAACGGGCAACGTTCACGAGGATGAGCAAGAACACACTTAGGGCAAGACTTAACTCTATCATTTTGCACACGCGGCTGACGAATGTGTTTAACATGACGCGGCCGGCTAGTGTTTACAGTCTGACTCTGCCGGTGGGGCCGCGGGCGTGACACAACTTGCTTAGCACAGGCAATTTGAGAAATACTTGGCTGATCTAACTCACACTCAGCATAGTCAAAAGTATCTTGGGCTTCAATGATGTTCATCACAGTCTCTAATGACGGGTCAGGCAACTTTAAGATAGCAGCACGAATACGAGAATCTGCAATGTTTTGAGTAATAGCGTCTCGTAACATGACATCACTGTAGGAAGCTCCACACACACAATTAAATCGGCACTGACGGGTGAGGCCCCGTAAATCTGTTAACCACTGTTTATTAGATTGATGTGGCAGTTTCTTTAATCTGAAGAACTTGAATCTGGCTGCTGCCACATGAACTCGCGACTCGAAATACTCAGCAAGCTTGTTAACAACAACGTCATAGTCTAAAGCTTCTGGCTGGGATTCCGGGAACAACTTACAAAGGAGTCGATAGGTTTCCACGCCTGCAGTGGAAATTAAATAAAGCTGCCGCTCAGTACCTGTGATTTTGTAGACTGACATGTGCGCCTGCAACTGTGCGAAATATTCTCGCCATTCTTCTCTGGATTCATTAAAAGCCCGGAACGGTGGTGCTGCCTGTGCTTGTTCCTTTTGTGTTGGAGGATTAGCCGCTTGTTTGGCGATTGCTTCCACCAGACTTTGTATTTGCTGACTCTGTAACAAGATCAACTGTTGTAATTCGGCAGACATAGTGAACACAAATTAAACCAGCCCCCAAAAGTTTATCGCTATAATTAGTATAACAAGAACAAGTTGAACCAGCCCTGCACACGAGTTCGGAAGACCTCGTCGCCAGTTTTGTGGCGGTGTTCGTAGCGACAAACACTTGGCTGTGGAAATGGCTTACGAAGTCACCGCCACACTTTTAATAGCGGGCCGACCGGTCCGCTGGAACAGGGAACAGAAAGATGAAAGCCCAAACACTCATATTAAATAAAAGTCGGTACTTATCTTTTATTAAGGAAGATACAGTAACACAGTAGTGAACTCGGTGTCTACAGAAATCTGTCTAGTTCGAGTCGAAGCGGCTTGGTCAGCGTCGGCTGACGACAAACAACAACTCTGCTGCGATGAACACACAACTGACTAGCAAGTACACAATTCGGTGGCGAGTACACAACTGAGCGGCGAATGCAGAACTGTCCTAGCGCTCGCGACTCCAGCGCTTAAGAAGCCAGAAGCCAGCGGTGGCGCGCGCAGACTTGCGGCGATTTCCTGTATCGCTGGCGCTGCTTATGCGGACGGCGTCCGGACTTTGATGCTGCCAACCTTTTGGCAGCGGGCTCGGTTGGCATTACTGGCTAGGACATAACAAGTGTATTCATCTCTTGGTCTCCCCCTACGATTTTTGCCCTCCACGCTGCCCTCCAATACTAAATTGGTGATCCCTTGATGCCTCAGAACATGTCCTACCAACCGATCCCTTCTTCTGGTCAAGTTGTGCCACAAACTCCTCTTCTCCCCAATCCTATTCAGTACCTCCTCATTAGTTATGTGATCTACCCATCTAATCTTCAGCATTCTTCTGTAGCACCACATTTCGAAAGCTTCTATTCACTTCTTGTCCAAACTATTTATCGTCCATGTTTCACTCCATACAAATACTTTCAGAAACGACTTCCTGACACTTAAATCTATACTCGATGTTAACAAACTTCTCTTCTTCAGAAACTCCTTTACTAATTTAAGTGTCTCATTTCCTAATCTAATACCCTCAACATCACCCGACTTAATTCGACTACATTCCATTATCCTCGTTTTGCTTTTGTTGATGTTCATCTTATATCCTCCTTTCAAGACACCATCCATACCGTTCAACTGCTCTTCCAAGTCCTTTGCTGTCTCTGACAGAATTACAATGTCATCGGCGAACCTCAAAGGTTTTATTTCTTCTCCATGGATTTTAATACCTACTTCGAACTTTTCTTTTGTTTCCTTTATGGCTTGCTCAATATACAGATTGAATAACATCGGGGAGAAGCTACAACCCTGTCTTACTCCCTTCCCAACCACTGCTTCCCTTTCATGTCCCTCGACTCTTATAACTGCCATCTGGTTTCTGTACAAATTGTAAATAGCATTTCGCTCCCTGTATTTTACCCCTGCCACCTTTAGAATTTGAAAGAGAGTATTCCAGTCAACATTGTCAAAAGCTTTCTCTAAGTCTACAAATGCTAGAAACGTAGGTTTGCCTTTCCTTAATCTTTCTTCTAAGATAAGTCATAAGGTCAGTATTGCCTCACGTGTTCCAGTATTTCTATGAAATCCAAACTGATCTTCCCCGAGGTCGGCTTCTACTATGTTTGCCGTTCGTCTGTAAAGAATTCGTGTCAGTATTTTGCAGCTGTGGCTTATTAAACTGATTGTTCGGTAATTTTCACATCTGTCAACACCTGCTTTCTTTGGGATTGGAATTATTATATTCTTCTTGAAGTCTGATAGTATTTCGCCTGTCTCATACATCTTGCTTACTGTATGGTAGATTTTTGTTAGGACTGGCTCTCCCAAGGCTGTCAGTAGTTCTAATGGAATGTTGTCTACTCCAGGGGCCTTGTTTTGACTCAGGTCTTTCAGTGCTCTGTCAAACTCTTCACGCAGTATCGTATCTCCCATTTCATCTTCATCTACATCATCTTCCATTTCCATAATATTGCCCTCAAGTACGTCGACCTTGTATAGACCCTCTATATACTCCCTCCACCTTTCTGCTTTCCGTTCTTTGCTTAGAACTGGGTTTCCATCTGAGCTCTTGATGTTCATACAAGTGGTTCTCTTATCTCCAAAGGTCTCTTTAATTTTCCTGTAGGCAGTATCTATCTTACCCCTAGTGAGATAAGCCTCTACATCCTTACATTTGTCCTCTAGCCATCCCTGCTTAGCCATTTTGCACTTCCTGTCGATCTCATTTTTGAGACGTTTGTATTCCTTTTTGCCTGCTTCATTTACTGCATTTTTATATTTTCTCCTTTCATCAATTAAATTCAATATTTCTTCTGTTACCCAAGGATTTCTACTAGCCCTCATCTTTTTACCCACTTGACCCTCTGCTGCCTTCACTATTTCATCCCTCAAAGCTACCCATTCTTCTTCTACTGTATTTCTTTCCCCCATTCCTGTCAGTCATTCCCTTATGCTCTCCCTCAAACCCTGTACAACCTCTGGTTCTTTCAGTTTATCCAGGTCCCATCTCCTTAAATTCCCACCTTTTTGCAGTTTCTTCAGTTTTAATCTACAGGTCATAACCAATAGATTGTGGTCAGAGTCCACATCTGCCCCTGGAAATGTCTTACAATTTAAAACCTGGTTCCTAAATCTCTGTCTTACCATTATATAATCTATCTGATACCTTTTAGTATCTCCAGGGTTCTTCCATGTATACAACCTTCTATCATGATTCTTAAACCAGGTGTTAGCTATGATTAAGTTGTGCTCTGTGCAATATTCTACCAGATGGCTTCCTCTTTCATTTCTTAGCCCCAATCCATATTCACTTACAACGTTTCCTTCTCTCCCTTTTCCTACACTCGAATTCCAGTCACCCATGACTATTAAATTATGTCTCCCTTTACTATCTGAATAATTTCTTTTATTTCATCATACATTTCTTCAATTTCTTCAGCATCTGTAGAGCTAGTTGGCACATAAACTTGTACTACTGTAGTAGGTGTGGGCTTTGTATCTATCTTGGCCACAATAATGCGTTCACTATGCTGTTTGTAGTAGCTTACCTGCATTCCTATTTTCCTATTCATTATTAAACCTACTCCTGCATTACCCTATTTGACTTTTTGTTTATAACCCTGTAGTCACCTGACCAGAAGTCTTGTTCCTCCTGCCACCGAACTTCACTAATTCCCACTATATCTAACTTTAACCTATCCATTTCCCTTTTTAAATTTTCTAACCTACCTGCCCAGTTAAGGGATCTGACATTCCACGCTCCGATCCGTAGAATGCCAGTTTTCTTTCTCCTGATAACGACATCCTCTTGGGTAGTCCCCGCCCGGAGATCCGAATATGGGACTATTTTACCTCCACTGCCTTTCCCACTTCTTGCGTCCACCCAGCCCTCCTTTTTTCTATGTCCCCTCCCTCCATTGGCTCCCCTCTTTTTTTCCTCTCCTCCCGCTTCCCCCCTCATACAGTAAAGCTGCATGCCCTCAGGCATCCTGGTCTCCTGTTTAAACTCCAAACCTACGCCCTTCCTGTCAACTACATCCGTCTGTTGGCCTCCTTCCTCTCCTGCCGCCCCTCATATGTTACCACCAATAATGCCAATTCCCACACCTTCTACCCTTCTGCTGGGGTGCCCCAGGGCTCTGTCCTCTCTCCTCTCCTCTACCTCCTGTACATGGCAGATGTGCCCCAACACCCTCTCCAGTACACCTCTTGCAATATGCCGATGACACTGCATTTCTCGCCCTCGCTCCTACCCTCCAATGGTCCCAACGCCTTTTCCAGAATCCACTTGACCTTTTTGCTGCATGGTGTATCCAGTGGCGCCTTCTGTATACGCCTTCCGTCCCCCACGTGGTCCTCTATGACCTCATTCCTTTTCCCCATCTGCTCCTATTCCCCGAACATATACACCTACTCTACACCTCCCACTGCGTTGATTCCCCTCACCCCCTGATGGCTCCTCTCTTGTCCTGTCCCCACCTCCTGCCACGCCTTCACTGTTGTGTCCCCTCTACCCTCCATCTCTACACCCTTCATCTCCTTTACCAAGGTGGCTTCCATCAACTCCCCCTTCTGGATGATGCCCTCATTCCCTCCATATTTCCCTCCTATCAACTCTGATCCCCTCACCCCCTGGTGGCTCCTCTCTTGTCCTGTCCCCACCTCCTGCCACGCCTTTACAATTGTGTCCCCTCTACCCTCCATCTCTACACCCTTCATCTCCTTTACCAAGGTGGCTTCCATCAACTCCCCCTCCTGGATGATGCCCTCTTTCCCTCCATATTTCCCTCCTATCAACTCTGATCCTCACCCCCCCCCCCCCGTCCTTTCCTCAGTCCATTCCCTGGGCTCCTTCCCCCCCTTCCATCCTGTTTTCTCCCAGCCAAACCTCTCCCTACCTCCCTTCTCCCCCCCCTGCCGAGTCCTTTTGTATTCCCCTCCTCTGCATTCCCCACTGCCTGTCGCATCTGCCCAGCACCCCCCACCCCTCCATTGGCTCCTTTCCCCCCTCCACCCCCTTCGCTTACCCTCTCCATCCCTTCTTTTTATTTTCCCATCATCTGTCCATCATCTGTCTCGGCTGTGGTATGTCACATTTGCCAACTTTATAGTGCAGTGTTCCAGTGAATGTTCAGTGTTATTCGCCTTTCTAGTGTTGCAAAGAGAAACCATGCTGTCGCTGGGTGAGAATTTTAAGTCTTTTGCGAACAGAAACCAGACTGTCGCCATATGTTGTTAATTGTCTGTATTTTTTTACCCGTCTGCTTCGTATATATTTTATTTACGTCATCATCCCTTTGATCTATGTTTTAAGTTCCACGATTTTTTCGTCATGTTACTATTTAAGTCTCTGGTTTTATCGCCTGTTTTTATTATTTATTATCTTCATGTTTTTAAAACAAAGTCTGTAGGAAAAAATACAAATTCCATCTCTGGCGGTACCTCAAAAGAGTACCGCCCTTCAGTCACGGCATAGCCACTTATCGAAGTGTTAGGTGTTCCAGGACCTGCCAGCCTGCCATCCCAGCAGCCTCTGCGGTCACCTCCCGCCAGCAGCAGCGGAGTGGTGATTCGTCCCCAGGCAGCATTTCGTCCGTCTTTATGAGCTCCTTGTTTTCTTCTTTAGTTTTGTCCAGTCCTGTCCTGTTCTTTTCCTTATTTTCTCGTTGTAATCATGACAACCACCACTACCACCACCACCACCACTACCACCACCACCACCACCACCACCGCCATTGTATATACCTCTCCCTCTGCCACCACCACCACAATTACGTGGTGTGCCCAATTGGCCCCCCCTCATTCTATCCCCCAAGCTACTCACCCTATCTTCTCCTTCTCTTGAAGGAGGGTGCCCTTCTGTTCTATCGTTGGTACATGATCGACCCCTCCTATTCCCCTCCTCAGTCCATCTGCTGCCAAAGGTGCCTGCACTACAATGCACACCCAACATCAGGGTGCTGCAAGGACCCCATTTGCCCACGCTGCAAACAGGCGCACTTCCTCAGGCACTGTCGCAACCTCCAGTCCCCTCTCTCCTGCAACACCTGCAACCACCCGCATCCCACCTACTCCCAGAAATGCAAGGCCAACCCCCCCCCCCCGCATACTCCTGAAATAACCGTCCCCATCCGTCCTCTGGACACCCCCACCCCTCCTGGCAACTCCCTCCATCCCCCCCACCCCCACTGCTGAGGACATCATCTGGTTTGTCACAATCGTCCTCCAGAATGTCCACCCGTTACAGCGCCCCCTCACCCACCAGCAGATATCCCTCGCCACCCAATCCGCCTTCCACCTTAATACTTATGCCACCTATTCCCACAACCAATCCCACTTCACCTTCTCCCACCTCGGCACCCTTGTGTAAATTCCTATCATAGCGCGACAGCACTGTATCTAGTTTAACAACATCCAGTTCCTACCCACCAAGAAGTACCTCCTCATGCACACCCTCACGACCCACAGTGTGCACTCCTTCCTCTTAAACCAAACCTTTCTACAGCCTCAGCATACTGTCCACACTTCTCCCTACCTCCTCAACGGCTCCAATAATTGTCCACCACCGCCAGATCCCTATTCGGCTCCAACCCATCCTTCCCAATCTCACAGAACACCTGATCCTTAGTCTCTTCTTCCCCGGCCTCACTGTTACCTGCGCCACCATCCATGTCTACCCTAACGCCCCTATTCCTTTTGACTTCCTTTCCTACATCGACTGCACCTTCTCCTTCTACGTAATCGCCGCCGACCTCAACATTCATAGTTGTTCCGCCTAACCTCCTTGGCTGCATAGCAGTTGATGTCCTGGACCCCATTGGTCTGTCCTCCTCACCGTTTCAGACGGTCGTCACCCCCGCCCTGACCCTCGTAATGACCCTCCCCCAAAGTATGTCGATGATTATTCCAATTCCCCTTTACTCCCACTGGCCGTCCTTCCCCTCCGTGAATGCCGACGTCTCTACCATGCCTACATTCACACGTGTGACCTGGACACACTACGACGCCACTGGCAACTACAAAGACACGTCCAAAACTGGCTCAAGGCTAAGAATCGCCGCGACTGGCGACAGAAATGCACCTGTCATAATGTTACACTTCCTATCAACTCGTCCAAGTAGTGGTCTGCCTCCCCCCCCCCCTCCTGTACCATCCTCTCCCTCATCATGACCAACATTTCCCTTACAACCTTAGTAAGGCCAATCACTTTGCCTCCTACCTGTCCAATCCCTTTACCCTCCCTTACGATCCCCAGTTCGATTACTCCCTCTTCCCAGATGTCCGCGATTGAACTGACACCTATGTCCTCCATTCGCCCCTGGTTTCCAGTACTTGGACAACATTACACCCAACAAACTCAATGCCCACATCACTACTCAGGATTTCATCACTACACTCTGCACGAAACACGACACCACTCCCGGTCACGATCATGTTATCTATCGCCACCTCCGTGAAGCTCCCACCTCCTTTCTCTCCACCCTAGCCAGACCTCCCCTTATCCTGATGTTCCTCAAACCCGACAAATCGCCATCCGCTGTCACCTCCTACCATCCCATCAGCCTTACCTCAGTCTTTAGCAAGGTCCTGGAATCCATCCTTAGCCGACACAACCACCAGCATCTCCGCCATCGCAGCGTCCTTTCTGTTACCCAAGTGTGGCTTTCGACCATCCTTCTCTACTGACGACCTTCTCCTTCACCTCACTCATATCCTCTCTGAACAGCTCATTTCCTGTCACTCCTCCACTTCCTCTCCCTCGACCTGGAACGCGCCTACGACGGTGTGTAGCAGTCTGGTCTCCTCTTTCAGTTCCAAATCTTTGCACTTTCTATCAACTACGTCTGTCTGATTGGGTCCTATCTTTCCCAACGTCCTTCCTATGTCACCATCCATAACACGGATTCCTACACCTTCTACCCCTCCGCCGCTGGGCCCAAGGTTCTATCCTCTCCCCTCTTCTATACCTTTTGTATACGGCGGATATGCCGCCACCTTCACCCCCCATCCACCTTCTCCAGTACTTCGATGAAACAGCCTCTCTTTCCCTCACTCCCACCCTGCAAGCTCCCAACACTTTCTCCAATCGCATCTTGACTGGTTGACCGTTTGGTGTAACCAGTGTTGCTCAAGGTCTATCCTTCCAAAACCCAGGCGATCATTGTAGGCAAAACCACCACTTCCTTCAGTCTCCTCGACTTCTAACTCACCATTTATGGCCGTCGTATCGTCCTCACCCCCACCATAAAGTACCTTGGCGTCACCCTTGACCATCACCTCTCCTGGACCCCCATCTCTGGACAATCCATGCCAAAGAACGCTCTCGACTCTGTCTCCTCAATCTCCTTCCTGGCCGCATTCTCCACACCTATAAATCCCTTATCTGCCCTATCCTCTGCTACACTCATCCCACCTGGATCTCTGTCCCTCCTACCTTTTACAAATCCCTTCAAATTCTAGAACGCCATGAGCACCACCTCGCCTATCGCATCCGTCTCCCGTCCCCCACGCGGATCCTATATTATCTTATTCTGATCCTGCACCTCCTTCTCTTCCTCGAATGGATACGGATCCTCTACATCTCCTGCAAACTTGATCCCCCTCACCCGCTTGTCTCTCCCATCCTCTCCCACCCACATCCTTTGTCGCACCTTCATTCCCACATCTTACCTGCACTTCATCTTTCCACTCACCATACCCTCTCTCAAGGTGGCTTCCACCAACTCCCCCTCCCTGATGATGCCCTCATCCCCTCCATCTACCCCTCCTGCCACCTTTGATTCTCCTCTACCACATCCGGTGTTTTTTCCCAATGGCACTCTCTCTTCCTTCTCTCCCTCCTCCTTTCCTTCCTCCCTCCTCCCCCGGGCTTCCCCTACCCCCTTTACCTTCTTTCCTGCCACTCCCATCTCCTCTGCCACTGGCATCTATGCACTCCCCTCTCCCTCCTCTCCCCTTTTTCCCCTTTTGGCAGGTTCCCGGACCCGTACACGTATAGTGAACTTTTGCGCACCAGAGATCATCACCTAGTGTTTGTGTGTGCCGTTGTGTTTGTCCTCAAGTGTTCCAGTGTTTAATAGTTTGTGCTCCAAAGTTTGCGTGTGTCATCTGCCATCTCTGCGCATGTCCACGTGTCTCAACATTTTTAATTTGGACTCTGTGCTTGTGAACGGCTCCGTGTATTTTAATTTTACGTTTGTATATCCACCATGTCTGTTCTGTGATTGTCTTAATTTGTATCATTAGTTTTATCTGTGTCTGAAGAGCGGCGTAGTATGCTGTTGGTGGCCTACCTGTACAAGGTGTGAAATTAACAATAAAGGGGAAAAAAGCAAATTCCTTCCAGGCCCTATAAATCCCTCCAAATCCTCGAACACCATGTGCTCCGCCTCACCTTCCGCATCCACTTTCCATCCATCACGCGCATCCCTCACCCCCTTTCCCCACCTCCTCCTTCTCTTGAACACATCTGTACACTGTATATTGTCCGCCGCGTTGATCCCCCTCACCCCCTGGTATCTCCCTTGCTCTCCACCCCCAATCCGTTGCCGCACGTTTACCGTTGTGTCCCACCCTCTCTCCATCTCCACACCCTCCGCCTCCTTGCCCAACGCAACTTCCACCATCTACCCCTGCCAGATGATGCGCTTTGCCCTCACAACTACCCTTCCCACCAACTCTAACCCCATCTTCCTGCCTCTTCTTCAGGTGTCCCTCTCCTCCCCCTCCCTTCTCCAGAGCGGCTTCCCCATCCTACTCCCCCTCCCTCTCTTGTGCTCCCCTTCAGTGTCTCTGCACTCCCTCCTGCCTTGTCTTCCCGCTTCATCTCCTGCCCCACCAGTCTCCTGCCCGCTGACGCCCCTACTCTTTTCATCCCACCACCTCCCTTGCTGCCCCTTGCTCTCCCCTCCTTCTCCATCCTCTCTGGCCTCTCCCTCAGCAGCTCCCGCGTGGTAGTTTTAATCTTCATGGTGTGTGCTCCAAGTGGGTTTTAAGTGCGTTATTCTGGAGGGTTTTTAATACTGTGGCCGACTTTTAATCTGTGCGCGTGCCTTACGTGTCTTCTTTGTGTTTTTTAACCTTATGTCGACTTTTTTAATTGTCACCCCATGAACATCTCCATGTCAGTATCTTTTTACCTCCATTATCTCCCCTTGCTCTGTTTTAAGTTCCCCATTTTATCGCCTTATGTGTGTAACATTTCATTCTTGTCATAGTTGTCATGTCACTCGGCAGAAGAGCAGTGGATTGTGCCGCTGACAGGCCTTCCCTGCCCATATAGGACATTGGAATGAAAAAACAATAAAGAAACCACTCCGTCTTCAGGCCACCCATCCAACTGCCAACCACGCCCGACAGCGCTTAACTCCTGTCATCTCACGGGAACCAGTGCATCCACTGTGGCAACGCCGTTCCCACAGTAAAGAAACAAAGCAACAAATTCCTATACATGAAACCATTAAATGTTTACGAAATTTTGGAGGGCTTCTGCTGTGTTGTGCGAGCTGTCAAATAGTTCGTGAATGTTAGATTTTGGGGTGCCAGTTACAGTAACACGTATGCAATTACCCATTCTTGTTTATTTTTCGAATGCACTACAAAACTCATCCCTTCCCTCCAGCTACCATGCATGGAGAACTGCATCACGCCAGTACATGGTCTGAAGACGACAACGACAACAACAACAACGGTCGTTTTGAAGATGGTTGCAGATGCATATGTTATTTCTGGTTGTGTAACTGTTCTACAATGTTTTAAATTTACAACTACAGACAGGCTTTTTTGTTGTATGCGTTTTTGCTAATCTAATTTTCCTTGATGGGGTTTTTATTCTACTTTGTCATGTTTGTTTCGCATTTTGATTTCCAGTTATGATGTCACCTAAATATTTAAATTGATCAACGATTTTGATTTCCTGTTCTTCCACTGAAATTTTGTGGATCAGCTGTCATAATTTGTTTTTTCAAATGATATTCTGAGGGTGACTTTCTGTGATATTTCTTAGAGGTGTAAATAGTTTAGTGGTTTCTTGAACATTCGTGATTAGGAGAGTAAGATCTGCAGCAAATCCCAAGCAGTTTCAACTTTTACCATTTGTCAAACTTCCAGTTCTTATATTCTTTGCCTTACCTTGTACCATTCGGTCATTACATATTCCAGTGCACAGTCGAACACTAATGGTGATAGGCATTCACCTTGTCTTAAACCTCGTTTTATGAAGAATGGTTGAGAAATTTTTTCTCTAAGCTTTACTTTCAAATTCACGTTGTTTGGAGTAAGTTCTGCTAGATTCATTAATTGCATCAGAATTCGGAGTAACACAGGCGCTGGAGTATTGTAAGAGGGGAAAATGTCATCCTGGCGGTGCAAAACTAGTGGCTTAGGAAGTGGAAATGAAAAATCACATCAACTCATTTCCAGTCCAGAAAGCACATTACGCCAATGAAGAACAGAATTATCTGGACCATAAACGTGTGAAGATTATGTGGCTGATGTACAAAACTTTTGAACTCCATATTCAAGTTGATTATCAGTTTTATTTGAAAATTAAGTATGGACATTTTAATTTAAAATTTGGGCAACCACAGGTGTATGCGAGCAGTACATGTGGAGAGCCTCAGATAAATATGAAAAGTCCATCTCTGAATGATGCTGCTAAAAGGCCAGCAAAGCTGAGTTAATAGTGCACAAGAAATTACATCCAGTTACAGCAAAACCTGACTGATTCTACCATTGCAGGCCTCTCGTTTGATATAATGCAGAATTTGCAATTACCTCAGATACAAAGACAACTTACATTTCACTTGTGGCAGCTTTCACTAATTTCTTACATCCGCAGAATTACAAAGTGGAACAGCCAGGTTTTTGTCTCTATCATGAAAAGGAATAGCACGAAAAAGCTCTGATGAAGCTTGTTCATTTCTTTTTAATTATATTAATGAAAATGTTGGACAATGTGTTAAAGACATTCACGCATTCTCTGACTGTTGTGGAGGGCAAAATAAAAACCATTCAATGGTGAGGTTTGTTTAATGCTTGTGGCACAGGGAAGGTTTCAGTTTATCAACCATTACTTTCCAACTGGAGGGTAGTCCTACCTTGCACATGATAGGCATATCAACAGACGAAAAGGAAAATTAGAAAGGTTGATAGGATATATGTTCTGAAAGAATATGCAGAATTAATAACTGAATCCCGCACAAAGAGGAATTTTGTAGTGAAAGTATCAAAAACATAAGAGGTTCCAAATTTTAAGGAGTGGTGGCCAAAATTCCATAGAAACACTAATATTTCTGTTCAAAGGAAAGGAAGGGCTTCACACTGAAACTAACAGCTCTTTTATATAACACAATTTGTGCAATTCTGTTGTTCTCAAGACACTCGTGGTGTTGTTAAAGTTAAGCCATTCATTGATGTGGCAGAAGAGCACACATTCCAACTTACTGATCAAACTGCAGTTCTACCAAGCCCTGTAAATCAGGCTCAATTGGGCTCATGTAACGGTAAATGAGAGGAACATGCACCATCTAAGGCGATTTCTACCATTCCTCCCAAAACAAGACATCATAAAGAACTTCTATTCTAACATATACAATTGGCCATATGTCAAAGAATCAACCACGAGTGGAGTATAATACGAAAGACAATGGGAATTAGCCATACTATACTTGATTTTTGCCCATATTACAATAAACTGAGTTACGTATAGATTTATTGCACTGTATTCAAGAAGGCCATATGTTCACTTAATAAATTTTAACAGAACGCCAAGAAAGTATATTAGGTTTACCAGCAGAGCATTTGCATTCACCCCTCCATAGAATAATGCTAGTGTTCACTGCAATTAGTCTGTGTTTGCTCCGCTATACAGGCACTGCAAAGCAGACGGCGACAGATGGAGGTGAAAGGCTCGTCATGTTTTTCCCGGAGCGCACCGCGCTGACATCTGTTGGCGACGCCAAGCAACAGGGTATTCAACCGCCGGCCGATTATTCGATTTCGAAATAGGAAGCTTAACAGGAAATGGTTGGAAATAACAAATACCTCCTTATCTACTGCAATTGAATATATTTAGTATCTTAACAAAGATGGCAAGCTCATCCGTGTCTCTTTTTTATTTACAAAGACAATTTTTCATACTCAGCAATATTTATGATGACATGTTGTTTAAAACTGAGAAAGTAAAAATGTTGGGTTACTGGGATGCCTACCGGGATTCCATTCACACCCAGGTTGACAGCCACGACCTTACCCTCCAGTCTCCTGATGACATCTCTCGCACTGCTGCCTTCCTGCACCAGACCATGTCTGACGCCGTCGCCACCCATATCCCCACCAAAGCCGTCCACCCTCACCACCCCACCCTGCCTCCACAGGCCGTCCTTCTCCTTCGGGAGTCCCGCCGCCTCTACCGCTCTTTTCTCCGCACTCGTGACCGGGATACACTTACCCGCCACCGGCAATTACAGCGACACATCCGCAACCTGCTTGTTGCGAAGAAACGCCGAGCCTGGCGCCAGACATGTACCCACCTCAACACCACGCTCCCCATCAACTCTTCCAAGTATTGGTCTGCTTTCCACCGCCTTACTGGGAACGCCCCACCCCCCAGTACCCTCTCCTCCTTAATGACCGTCCCTTTCCTGACAACCTCAGTAAGGCCAACCACTTTGCGTCCCACCTCTCTGATGTTTTTTCCATCCCAGATGATCCCCACTTTGATTATTCCCTCTTCCCTGATGTCATGGACCGTACGAATACCTCTGTTCCTCCCCTTGCTCCTAGCTTCCAGTACTTGGGCCACACCCCACCATCTGCACTTAACACTCCCATCACTACACAGGACATCAGCCTCACACTCCGCACTAAACGCAACACTGCTCCCGGTCACGACTGCGTTACCTACCGCCACCTCAAACACTGCCCTCCCTCCTTCCTTTCCCTCCTTGCCGCCCTCTACAATGTCATCCTTGCCACTGGCTTCTGTCCCGACCTGTGGAAAACCTCCCGTATCCTGATGTTCTCCAAACCCAATAAGCCTCCATCTGATGCCTCTTCCTATCGTCCTATCTGTCTCACGTCGGTGTTCAGCAAGCTCTTGGAATCCATCCTTTCCCGGCGCATCCATCTCCACCTCCACCAAAACCACCTCCTCCCAAACACCCAATGTGGCTTTCGACCTTCCTTCTCTGCTGATGACCAACTCCTCCGCCTCACTCATCTCCTCTCCCTCCAGCTTAACTCCCGTCGCTCCGCCATTTTTGTCTCACTTGACCTTGAAAAGGCCTACGACCGTGTCTGGCATCCCGGTCTCCTGTTTAAACTCCAAACCTACGCCCTTCCTATCAACTACATCCGTCTGGTGGCCTCCTTCCTCTCCCGCCGCCCCTCCTACGTTACCATCCATCATGCCAATTCCCGCACCTTCTACCCCTCTGCCGGTGTGCCCCAGGGCTCTGTCCTCTCCCCTCTCCTCTACCTCCTGTACACAGCAGATATGCCCCAACCCCCCCCTCCAGTGCACCTCTTGCAATATGCTGATGACACCGCATTCCTCGCCCTCGCTCCTACCCTCCAACGGTCCCAACGCCTTCTCCAGAATCACCTTGACCTTTTTGCTGCATGGTGTAACCAATGGCTCCTGAAACTCAATCCTTCCAAGACCCAGGCAATCATCGTAGGTCGTACCACTCGCTCCTTCCGGCTCCTGGATTTCTCCCTTACTGTATGCGCACGTCCTGTCCGTCTCACCCCCACCCTCACCTACCTTGGCCTCACCATTGACCGTCACCTCACCTGGACCCCTCATCTCCGATCCATCCAATCCAAAGCCCACAACCGCCTCCGCCTCCTCAAACTCCTCTCTGGCCGGACATGGGGGTTGCACCCCTCTACCATCCTCCACACCTACAAATCCTTAATCCGTCCCATCCTCTGTTATGCCAGTCCTGCCTGGATATCTGCCCCCCCCAAATTCTATCAGTCCCTCCAGATCCTTGAGCGTCATGCACTCCGCCTCGCCTTCCGTATCCGCCTCCCGTCCCCCACGCGGCTCCTCTATGATCTCATTCCTTTCCCCCATCTGCTCCTCTTCCTCGAACATATCCGCATCCTCTACACCTCCCGCCGTCTTGAACCCCCTCACCCCCTGGTTGCTCCTCTCCTCTCCCATCCTCGCCCCCTGCCCCGTCTTCACCGTTGTGTCCCCCCTACCCTCCATCTCTACACCCTCCATCTCCTTTCCCAAGGTGGCTTCCGTCAACTCCCCCTCCCGGATGATGCCCTCTCTCCCTCCATTTATCCTTCCTATCAACTCTGATCCTCCCTCCCCCTCCTTTCCTCTGTCCTTTCCCTGGGCTCCCTCTTCCCCCCCCCTTCCGTCCTGTTTCCTCCCCACTACACCTCTCCCTACCTCCCTTCTCCCCCCCAGTCCTTTTGTCTTCCCCTCCTCTGCCTACCCCCCTCCCTGTCGCGTCTGCCCCCCACCCCTCTTATGGGTCCTCATCCTCCATCAGCTCCTTTCCCGGTTCCCCCCCCTTCGCTTTTACTCTCCTTTCCCCCCCTTTTTGTTTTCCCATCTCCTGTTCAGTTTCCCCCCACCTGCTCTCGACTGTGGTGTCACCTTTGCCGACTTTTTCGTGCTGTGTTCTAGTGACTATTCAGTGTTGTGTTGCGAACAGAAACCATGCTGTCGCTGGGTGTGCGTTTTATATACTTTGCGAACAGAACCCAGACTGTCGCCGTGTTTTTTAATTGTCTATTGTTTCCCCTGTCTGCTCCGTATGTATTTTTATTCGCTTCATCATCCCTCTGTTGTTTGTTTTCATTTCCCCATTTTCTTTTCACCTTGTTACTCAATGAGTCCCCGATTATATCGCCTGTTTTTTATTATTATTTATTCTCCTGCTCTTTGTCAGAAAACCTGTAGGCTGCAGAGCGGCGTCCTAAGCTGCTGCCAGCCCGCCCCCTTCGGGGGGAATTGAAATTCAATAAAGGAAAAAAAAAAAAAAAAAAAAAAAAAAAATATTGGGTTCCGCCTCCTCAAACTCCTCTCTGGCCGGACATGGGGGTTGCACCCCTCTACCATCCTCCACACCTACAAATCCTTAATCCGTCCCATCCTCTGTTATGCCAGTCCTGCCTGGATATCTGCCCCCCCCAAATTCTATCAGTCCCTCCAGATCCTTGAGCGTCATGCACTCCGCCTCGCCTTCCGTATCCGCCTCCCGTCCCCCACGTGGCTCCTCTATGATCTCATTCCTTTCCCCCATCTGCTCCTCTTCCTCGAACATATCCGCATCCTCTACACCTCCCGCCGTCTTGACCCCCTCACCCCCTGGTTGCTCCTCTCCTCTCCCATCCTCGCCCCCTGCCCCGTCTTCACCGTTGTGTCCCCCCTACCCTCCATCTCTACACCCTCCATCTCCTTTCCCAAGGTGGCTTCCGTCAACTCCCCCTCCCGGATGATGCCCTCTCTCCCTCCATTTATCCTTCCTATCAACTCTGATCCTCCCTCCCCCTCCTTTCCTCTGTCCTTTCCCTGGGCTCCCTCTTCCCCCCCCTTCCGTCCTGTTTCCTCCCCACTACACCTCTCCCTACCTCCCTTCTCCCCCCCAGTCCTTTTGTCTTCCCCTCCTCTGCCTACCCCCCTCCCTGTCGCGTCTGCCCCCCACCCCTCTTATGGGTCCTCATCCTCCATCAGCTCCTTTCCCGGTCCCCCCCCCCCTTCGCTTTTACTCTCCTTTCCCCCCCTTTTTGTTTTCCCATCTCCTGTTCAGTTTCCCCCCACCTGCTCTCGACTGTGGTGTCACCTTTGCCGACTTTTTCGTGCTGTGTTCTAGTGCCTATTCAGTGTTGTGTTGCGAACAGAAACCATGCTGTCGCTGGGTGTGCGTTTTATATACTTTGCGAACAGAATCCAGACTGTCGCCGTGTTTTTTTTAATTGTCTATTGTTTCCCCTGTCTGCTCCGTATGTATTTTTATTCGCTTCATCATCCCTCTGTTGTTTGTTTTCATTTCCCCATTTTCTTTTCACCTTGTTACTCAATGAGTCCCCGATTTTATCGCCTGTTTTTTATTATTATTTATTCTCCTGCTCTTTGTCAGAAAACCTGTAGGCTGCAGAGCGGCGTCCTAAGCTGCTGCCAGCCCGCCCCCTTCGGGGGGAATTGAAATTCCATAAAGGAAAAAAAAAAAAAAAAAAAAAAAAAAAATGTTGGGTCGCCTCCCGTCCCCCACGCGGATCCTCTATGATCTCATTCCTTTCCCCCATCTGCTCCTATTCCTCGAACATATCCGCATCCTCTACACCTCCCGCCGTCTTGAACCCCCTCACCCCCTGGTTGCTCCTCTCCTCTCCCATCCCCGCCCCCTGCCACGTCTTCACCGTTGTGTCCCCCCTACCCTCCATCTCTACACCCTCCATCTCCTTTCCCGAGGTGGCTTCCATCAACTCCCCCTCCCGGATGATGCCCTCTCTCCCTCCATTTATCCTTCCTATCAACTCTGATCCTCCATCCCCCTCCTTTCCTCTGTCCTTTCCCTGGGCTCCCTCTTCCTCCCCCCCTTCCGTCCTGTTTTCTCGCCACTAAACCTCTCCCTACCTCCCTTCTCCCCCCCTAGTCCTTTTGTATTCCCCTCCTCTGCCTACCCCACTCCCTGTCGCGTCTGCCCCCCACCCCTCTTATGGGTCCTCATCCTCCTTCAGCTCCTTTCCCGGCTCCCCCCTTCGCTTTTACTCTCCTTTCCCCCCCTTTTTCGTTTTCCCATCTTCTGTCCAGTTTCCCCCCACCTGCTCTCGACTGTGGTGTCACATTTGCCAACTGTTTAGTGCAGTGTTCCAGTGACTATTCAGTGTTGTTTGTCTTTCTCGTGTTGCGAACAGACACCATGCTGTCGCTCGGTGTGAATTTTATTTCCTTTGCGAACAGAATCCAGACTGTCGCCGTGTTTTTTAATTGTCTATTGTTTTCCCTGTCTACTTCGTATGTATTTTTATTAGCGTCATCCTCCCTGTGTTGTTGTTTTAAGTTCCACGATTTCTTTTCGCCTTGTTACTCTCTAAGTCTCCGATTTTATCGCCTGTTGTTTTTCTTATTTGTTCTCTTGCTCTTTGTCACAAAATCTGTCGGCTGAAGAGCGGCGTACTAAGCTGCTGCCAGCCCGCCCCCTTCGGGGGGAATTGAAATTCAATAAATGGAAAAAAAAAAAAAAAAAAAAAAAAATGTTGGGTGTAACCAGTAGTGAACTCGTTTGTTTTAATTTTTGGAAGGTTCGTGCCGTTAGGTGCGAACCGCGAATAACATAGATACTGTAATGAGGCCTAAAGCAGTGATGCATGTTAGTCACAATTACGTGTTTGTAAGTAGACGGTCCTACGATTATTATTTACAATTTTTGGAGGGTTCGTGCCTCTAGGTGCGAACCGGCAAATACATTGATAATGGTATAAGGCGTAAAGTGGCGAGGGATGTTAGTCAAAATTACGTGTCTGTAAGTGCACGGTTTTATTTTAATTTACTGAATGCACTAGAGAGCTCCCCATTTCTCTCCAGCCACCATGCATGGAGAGCTGCATCGAGCCAGTACCAGGACTGAAGGCGCCAACAACCCTTGTCCTGAAGATGGTTGTTGCTGCATATGTTATTTCTGGTCGTTTGATTGTTTTGTAATGTTTTAAATTTGCAACTACAGACAGCCGTTTTTTGTTGTATGTCTTTTTTTTGCTGATTTAATTTTCCTTAGTGAGATTTTTATTATATTTTGTCATGTTCCTCATTTAGATTTCCCGTTATGATGTCACCTAAATATTTAAATTGATTATCGATTTTGATTTCCTGTTCTTCCGCTGTATTTTTGTGGACCATCTGGCATAATTTGTTTTTGCAAATGGTATTCTGAGGCCGAGTTTCTGTGCTATTTTTTTAATGATTTAACTACTGTAGTAGTTTCTTGAACGTTCTTGGCTAGGAGCATATTATCAGCAACAAATCCCAAGCAGTTTAACCTTTTATCAGTTTTCACACTTCCAATTCTTATGTTCTTTGCGTTGTCCTTGTACCATTCTCTCATTACATATTCCAGTGCTCAGTCGAACAGTAATGATAATAGGCATTCACCTTGTCTTACGCCTATTGTTATGAGGAATGTTTCAGAAATTTTTTCTCTAAGCCTTACTTTCAATTTAGTGTTGTTTAGAGTAAGTTCTACTAGTTTAATTAATTTTGGATAAAGTCTCAGATTTCTAAGAATTTTTAAAACTGGAGTTCCATGGAGACATTGAATGGCTTCTTAAAGTTTACAAACGTTATTGCCAGAGATTGTTCTGTCTCCTACAGCACACCATAATCAACTTTAAACTAATGACCTGCTCTGCACAAAGTCTCCATGGTCTGAAACCTTCCAGATTTCCTCGTAACTCCTGTTTTAGTTATCCCTTGATTGTTCCACGTAGAATCTAGGACCAAGTCTTGCATGTGGAGTCTAGGAGAGAGATTGCTCTGTAGATATTCAGACTGCTTTTATCCCCCATCTGGATGACGGTTGTGGTATAATGTTCAGGGAATGGCTACATAGTCCATCTTTCTGTTAGTCATGTGTAACGAGATATTGACTGTGTGACTTAAATATATTCACATTTCAGCAACAGCCTTACCAGATTTTGATCTGTGAGTTCTCCGTCAACATCTAGGAAATTTTAAGAACCTGATTTGTTAGGTTTGGTTTTTGTTGTGTTATTTGCACCGATCTGTAAGATATATTTGCCTTTTTCACAGTCCAAACGTTTATGAAATGCTTCTGTCATGGTTTCAGCACTTTCTTTGTTACTGTGTGTCTTCTATCTTTATTCTCAAATATTACCGTTAATAGTTAGTACTACTGCAGTTGTTTCCCAAGCATTTTGCAGTAACTCCTGGAAGTTGTTTTGTTGTTTTGAGGCTGATAGTTTTTTGTTTTTTCTTGTAATAGATATCAGTTCACCTAGGTCATTTCTTAATTTGATGATTTGTTTTATTTGGTGCTACTTCTCATTTTTAATCAGCTGAGGTGGGTTGGAACTCATTTTCTTTAAAGGTGTGAATCTGATTTTAATTTCAACTATATAGTGGTCTGAGCCTGTGTCTTCTCCTCTCATTGAAGTCATAGTGTAATTTTGTAGATACAGGTCTACTCAATAAGCGGTGGCAGGAGAAAACATATACAAATATTGTAGAAATACTCAAGTTTAGGAGCCAGTGGCTCCTTCTTCTTGTAGAAGCATTGAAGGGGAAACAAGAGGGGTGAAGGATAAGGCTGGTGAGGTTTGGGAAAAGTGTAGTGTCTGAGAAAGCCACCCAGAACACTGGGTCTGGGGAGACTTACCCAGTGGATGAGAAGGAGGAAGTCTTTCCTTCCTCTGGTTCAATCTATGTCATACCAGGAAGAGAGAGCTGTGTTTAATGCAGAGAACTAGCTGTAATCAAGACTTTAAAATCGCCCATGGACAATATTGTAATTATCTTGACTTTCTCATCAAAACATAAAAAAAATAATTATGGACTAAAACACTTGATCCCTCAGTTACCAAATGTGGAGCACTGTTACCCATGAAACAATTGACATGTAAAACAAATGATGATCAACTCCTTAATCACAATAGCCACAAGGAACCACTTTTCTTGATGTTCATCTTATAATCTCTTTTCGAGACACTATTCCTTCCATTCAACTTACCCTGCAAGACCTTTGCCAACAGTGACAGAACTATACTGTCATTGGCAAACCTTAAACCCATAATTTCTTCTTCATGAACTATAAAAACATGTCCAAATTTTTATCAGTGTCCTTGACAGCTTGTTCAGTGCACAGATTGAATGACACGGTGAATAGACTACAATCCTGCCTCAGTTCCTTCTCAACCACTGTTCTACTTTCACGCCCTTTGCCTTTTACAACTGCTGTTGTAGATTATGATCTATCTGTCCATTTATTGCCTAATAACTTATGAAATACAGCATATGCATAGCTGTAAAAAAACTACCAGGAAATATCTACAAGATGAGTGAATAGGCAGTAATACATGAAATTACTTTTGAATACATTGTGGGATTATGCAGTGATCAATGCTATTATAAATATTTAATATCAAAAACAGTCTTGATCACAAATTATTTATTCCAGAGACCAGTTTCGACCACAATTGTGGTCATCTTAATATCAATGAGTAATAACCTCCTTCTGCTGGTAAATCACTACAGTGCTCATTTACTACCAGAAGGAGGTTCTTAATCTTTGGTCTGAAAATGACCACAGTTGTGGTCGAAACTGGTCACCAGAATAAATAATTTGTGATCAAGAGTGTTTTTGATTGTAAATATTAGTAATACATGACCTCAAGAATGATCAGATCAGGTTTAGGAGTAAGGTAAGAACAGAAGAAGCAATACTGATTTATTTTGTAAATGAATGGGAATATTACAAAAACAAACACATCCATTTTTGACAGCATTGAGTTACATATGTGTTTGTGCTTTAAGGATGTAGCCCAATCAAGATGTAAAGAAATCCCTTATGTCCTGGAACATTTTGTATTGTTATACAGCCATTGTTATCACATTCTCTCGAAGTGAAAGCCCACAGGTACAAAAGATTTGGGCTCGCTAAAAATTTTGTACTATCAACTCAGTTTAAGGCAGGGAGAATAATCAATATTCCTCTTACTCTTTTATTAATCTATTTTGTTATTGGTGGTAAGATGTCAGACAGTCGTGATGTTAGTGACAAATATCAGGGAGTAACGGAAAAAGAAAGAATGCAGTGTAGGTTCCAAAACATATAGCCATATAATGATCAGAGTGAAAATGAAGCATATATAAATTGGAGAGGGAATAGATACCAACTAAAACGTAATGGTTATATCAGCACGTGTGTCTTAACCTGAAATTTAGTATTACTTCAAAATTAACGTTTAACTACCACAGCGAACATAATAATGTAGAACATTAAGTTCAACTGAATATGTCATTCTGTTTCCAGTTGTCAGATAAAAAGCATGGCAACTGGGATGACAGAAGGCAGCAAGATAGAACAAAAAATGAACAGGATGGAATCGTTCAAAGCCTCATAGAAGTAAAACAAGTGCAAGAAAGAAGCCTAGAAGTGATAAGGAATTTAGTGGGAAGAAACCAAAATTGTAGTCATGCATTTGTTGGCTATCAAGGTCTGAAGGAAAGATTCAAGTTTGTAAAACTGCCTTCCAAAGTTGTTGGTGATGTCAGCAATGGGTGAATATAGCAATATGTTAAAAGAACGTAAATCTCCAAGAGGTAAAGGAGGAAACCTGGAATGAATTCACAGTTGCGAAAATGGACAACCAACAGCTGTATAATGGAGTGATGACAATGAAAATTTTTGCCAGAGTGGCACTCGAATCCAGATAACCCACTTATCAAGAAGGTCCTTGTCCCATGGGACATTGCATCGTAATTCAGAATAACACAGGCACTGGTGTGTTGTAAGAGGGGAAAATGTAACCCTGGCCATGCAGAACCAGTGGCTTAAGAAGTGGAAATAAAAAGCACATCGAATCGTTTCCAATCCGGGAAGCACATTACGCCAATGAAGAATCTAATTATCTTGACCCCAAACATGTGCAGATTATGTGGCACATGTTCAAAACTATTAAAATGGATATTCACGTTGATTGTCAATTTCATTTGAAAACTTTCCACTTTAATTTAAAATCTGGGGAACCACAGGTGTATACGAGCAGTACATGTGAAGAGATTTGGATAAAAATCAAAAGTCCATCTCTGAATGATGCTGGTAAAAGGGCAGCAATAGCTGAGTTAATAGTGCACAAGAGGTGTGGTGATTAATTCTTCAAGAAATTACACACAGTTACAGTAAAAACTGACACTGATTCTAGCATTGCAGGCCTCCCGTTTGATTGTATGCAGAATTTGCAATTACCTCAAGTACCAATTCAATTTCCATTTAACTTGGGTCAGATTTCATTAAATATCTTTAATGTGCACGAGTTACAGAGTGCAATGGCCATATGTTACCTCTATCACGAAAAAGCTCTGATGAAGCCTGTTTTGGAGGCAAAAATAAAAACCATGCACTGGTGAGGTTTGTTTAATGCTTGTGGCAGAGTGAAGGTTTCAATTCATCACCCATTACTTTCCAACAGGAGGGTAGTGCTACCTTGCACGTGATAGAGATTTCAACAGATAAAGGGGAAAATTAGGAAGATGGATAGGATATATTTTGTGAAGAAAGATGCAGAATCAATAATTGACTCCCACAAAAAGATGAATTTTGAAATGAAAATATCAAAAACAGGAGAGGTGCTAACGTTTAAGGAATGGTGGCCAAAATTCTACAGAAAAAATAATATTTCTGTTGAAAGTAAAGGAAGGGCTTCACACAGAAATAACTAACAGCACTGCCAGGTAACACAATTTGTGCAATTCTGTTGTTCACAAGTTAGCCCTTTCATTGATGCATCTGAAGATCACACATTCCAACTGTCTGATTAGACTGGAGTTCCACCAATCCCAATTGGGGTCATGTACCCATAAATGAGAAGAACATACCATCTAAGGCGATTTGTACCATTCCTACCAAAAGAAGGAATCATCAAGAGTTTCTAATCTAATGTATACAACCGACGATAAGTCAAAGAATGAACCATGAGTAGAGTATAACGCCAAAGACACTGGGAACTAGCCATAATTTGTACGATTTTTGCTTCTATTGGCAAGAAACTCTGAGTTATGAACTGAGTTATGTGCATTTATTACAATATATTCAGAAAGGCCATATGTTCAATTCATAAATTTTAACAGAACATCCAGAAAATATATTAGGATTACTGGCAGAGCATTGGCATTCATTCCTCCACATTCATTTTAATGGAGCAGAAAAACATAATTTAAGCATAATATTAAGACATAGAATAATATCTGAGTTATGTAGTGATTTATGTGCATTTATTGCAATATATACAGAAAGGCCATTTTATCAAAATGTTAAGCAAACATATTAGGATTTGCTGCAGAGCATTAGCCTTAATCCCTCCACATTCATCTTAACGGAGTAGAAAAAGAAAATTTTAGCATAATATTAATACATGGAAAATGTATTGTATCGTCTGAAAATTTTAGTATCTTGAAGATGTGGGATATTCCAACATTCCAATTCAAATGTGGAATTGCATTTCTTCAAGGTACCAGATGAGTCATGTGATGCTCTTCCACGTTTACAGTTTCAAATAATGACAGCATCTGGAGTAAGTGTAGTTGCTGGGATATGGGTTGTTGTGGGAATGAAGAGAAACATGTCTGAAAATGAACTGAATAATGGGAAATACTAATTGTGAATTTATCGTACAGCCTTGTATATACGTTTCTGTGTTTTCTAAAATGTGTTTTGTACTTGGAATGCTTGAAGTGTAACAAGTCTACTAAAGAGATTGCTTATAAATCAATTATGCGACCCATCTTAGATTACTGGTCAAGCATGTGTACCTATACTAGATATACTTATATACTGAACTTATACAGAGAAGGGCAGCATCTGTGACCACAAATTTGTTTAATTCATGGGAGAGTGTCATATACACACTGAAGGAACTGAAATGGCAAACTCTTGAAGACAGACATAAACTACGCCAAGAAAATCTGTGAAAGTTCTGAGAAAAAGCTATAAATGATTACTCTAGAAATATGCTACACCCCCCATGTATTGCTCATGCAGGGATTGTGAGTGTGTCAAACAATGATTATTCCCATGCTCCATTCGAGAAGGAAACAGGAACACTACTATAGTGGAGCATACCCTCTGCCATAGACCCCATGGAGGTTGGCAGTAGGGCTACACAACCCGAAACTTTAAGTTGACAAACATTTTCAACTACAGTAAGCACATTAGACCATAGGAGCAATACGTAAATTACAATTCAAAGCACAAATGACAAATATATTTAGCTATTCAGAAAGTATATTTGTTTAGAAATGTCAACTTGCATGATGGCCAGAGATAATGGACTACCTTAGTGGTCATAGTTAACGTTTATGACAATGCTGTGTACAAATTATCCAGTTAATAAGCACTTTAAAACAAATAAAAAGGCATTTGTGATAACATTGTATAGAAAGACCATCTCTTATTTGTGATTAATGAATTAACTTCGTAAATTAGAGGTATGAACCTGGACATCCATGACGCCCTTTTGCCTACAATAGCTAAAAGTGTCTTTTTTATTAAAATTTTCAAAAAATAGTAAGTCATGGCACAAAATGGTATGCAGTGCCAAATAAAACTCTTTCTAGTGATACCACATTTGGCTGTGTACAATTAGTAAATGCTCACAAGAGATTTGTTGTCTTGAGAAATAACATATTATGCTCTTCTTCTCATAGCACTGGCTGATTTAGAAAGAGATTGTAACAATTTTTACTTATATACACTCTTTGAAGTTTGAAGGTATCACAGATTTTTAGAAAATGGGGTGAACAATTATTCAAGACTGGTACAGAAACAAGACTGCAGTTGCAAGAGTCGCAGAATGTGAAAGGAAAGCAGTGAGTAAGTGGAGAAAACTGGGTTGTAGTGTACCACTGGTGTTACTCAGGCTGTACATTGAGTATGGAGTAAAGGAAATCAAGGAGAAATTTGTGAGGGAAATTAAAGTTCTGGGACAAACAACAAAGGCTTTGAGGTTTTCTAATGATATTGTAGTTCTCTCAGAGACAGCAAAAGGCTATGAAGAGCAGTTGAATGGAATGAACAGTGTGTTGAAAAGCGGTCATATGAAGAACAGTGACAAAAATAAAACTAGGGTACAGCTATGTAGTTGAAACAAACCAGCTGATGCTGAGGGAATTAGACTAGAAAATGACACACTGAAGTAGTATACGCCTTTACCAAATTAGATGGCAAAATAACTGATTCTGGCTGAAGTGAAGAGGATATAAAATGTGATAACAAAAAAAAAGCATTTCTTGTTGCTGAATGATACAGCTAGCTATGAATACTTCCGAAATGTTACAAAATAACTTCATGTACTGAGACACTATATTGACATCAGCCATTTGGACCAGAAGAAAATTTGTGCCAGTCCGGGATTCAAACCCAGATTTGTTGCTTACCACAAGCGCTCACCTTAAGAACTGCAACTACCTGAGCACACTTTCAGTATCAATCGAAACTTACACGTGTCACATAGTCACAACCCTTGTACTTGCACAATTCATGATTCCCACATGGGGAAAAACCTCTAAGATAGAAAAAAAACAACTCACCTTGAAGAAATTGTCCACAAGGGGCCGAAATTGATGAATGTTATATACATGTACAGTCAACCAAATGATCACAAATGCAGAAAAATTTGGACGACTTATTCAAGAGAAAGAGCTTCACAAAAGGAGCAAGTCAGTAATGTGTTGATGCGCCATTGGTCCTTATATAAGCTGTTATTTGGCTTTGCATTGATTGATAGATTTGTTGGATGTCCTCTTGAGGGATGTTGAGCCATATACTGTCCAGTTGGCATCACCAATAATGTTACATATGTTTTCAGATGAGGAGCGATCCTGTGACCTCACTGGACAAGGAAGGGTTTTTAAGCATGAAGACAAGCAGTAGAAAGTGTCGCTGTGTGGAGATGGGCATTATCTTGCTGAAATGTAAGCCAAGGATGCTGCTCTATCAGCCACTGCAGATCAGATGGTGACAGGAGACAGGTGGTAAAAGGATCGCCATATTTTTCCCGGCATCGTGCCGAGCTCACATCGGTTAGTGACACCAAGCACCAGTGCAAGCAATGGAGAACCTTTTATTTGATGTCACAATTAGAAACTTTATCTATGTTTATTGCTTACTTATAGTTTGTTAACAAAGTTGGTATAAGTGCTGAAGTTTATTAATTATTTGCAAAGAGAATTCTTCACACTCAGCAACACTTGTGGTGATGCATTGATTAAAAAAATTAAAAAAAAAAAATCCAATAGAAAGCTCACAACCGCCTCTGACTCATTCAAATCCTTTCTGGCTGGACATGGGGTTTGAACCCCGCTACCATCCTCCACGCCTAGAATTCCTTAATTCATCGTGTTGTTGTTTTTGTGGTCTTCAGTCCTGAGACTGGTTTGATGTAGCTCTCCATGCTACTCTATCCTGTGCGAGCTTCTTCATCTCCCAGTACCTACTGCAACCTACATCCTTCTGATTCTGCTTAGTGTATTCATCTCTTGGTCTCCCCCTACGATTTTTGCCCTCCACCCTGCCCTCCAATACTAAATTGGTGATCCCTTGATGCCTCAGAACATGTCCTGCCAACCGATCCCTTCTTCTGGTCAAGTTGAGCCACAAACTCCTCTTCTCCCCAATCCTATTCAGTACCTCCTCATTAGTTATGTGATCTACCCATCTAATCTTCAGCATTCTTCTGTAGCACCACATTTCGAAAGCTTCTATTCACTTCTTGTCCAAACTATTTATCGTCCATGTTTCACTCCATACAAATACTTTCAGAAACGACTTCCTGACACTTAAATCTATACTCGATGTTAACAAACTTCTCTTCTTCAGAAACTCCTTTACTAATTTAAGTGTCTCATTTCCTAATCTAATACCCTCAACATCACCCGACTTAATTCGACTACATTCCATTATCCTCGTTTTGCTTTTGTTGATGTTCATCTTATATCCTCCTTTCAAGACACCATCCATACCGTTCAACTGCTCTTCCAAGTCCTTTGCTGTCTCTGACAGAATTACAATGTCATCGGCGAACCTCAAAGTTTTTATTTCTTCTCCATGGATTTTAATACCTACTCCGAACTTTTCTTTTGTTTCCTTTATGGCTTGCTCAATATACAGATTGAATAACATCGGGGAGAAGCTACAACCCTGTCTTACTCCCTTCCCAACCACTGCTTCCCTTTCATGTCCCTCGACTCTTATAACTGCCATCTGGTTTCTGTACAAATTGTAAATAGCATTTCGCTCCCTGTATTTTACCCCTGCCACCTTTAGAATTTGAAAGAGAGTATTCCAGTCAACATTGTCAAAAGTTTTCTCTAAGTCTACAAATGCTAGAAACGTAGGTTTGCCTTTCCTTAATCTTTCTTCTAAGATAAGTCATAAGGTCAGTATTGCCTCACGTGTTCCAGTATTTCTATGAAATCCAAACTGATCTTCCCCGAGGTCGGCTTCTACTATGTTTGCCGTTCGTCTGTAAAGAATTCGTGTCAGTATTTTGCAGCTGTGGCTTATTAAAGTGATTGTTCGGTAATTTTCACATCTGTCAACACCTGCTTTCTTTGGGATTGGAATTATTATATTCTTCTTGAAGTCTGATAGTATTTCGCCTGTCTCATACATCTTGCTTACCGTATGGTAGATTTTTGTCAGGACTGGCTCTCCCAAGGCTGTCAGTAGTTCTAATGGAATGTTGTCTACTCCGGGGGCCTTGTTTTGACTCAGGTCTTTCAGTGCTCTGTCAAACTCTTCACGCAGTATCGTATCTCCCATTTCATCTTCATCTACATCATCTTCCATTTCCATAATATTGCCCTCAAGTACATCGACCTTGTATAGACCCTCTATATACTCCCTCCACCTTTCTGCTTTCCGTTCTTTGCTTAGAACTGGGTTTCCATCTGAGCTCTTGATGTTCATACAAGTGGTTCTCTTATCTCCAAAGGTCTCTTTAATTTTCCTGTAGGCAGTATCTATCTTACCCCTAGTGAGATAAGCCTCTACATCCTTACATTTGTCCTCTAGCCATCCCTGCTTAGCCATTTTGCACTTCCTGTCGATCTCATTTTTGAGACGTTTGTATTCCTTTTTGCCTGCTTCATTTACTGCATTTTTATATTTTCTCCTTTCATCAATTAAATTCAATATTTCTTCTGTTACCCAAGGATTTCTACTAGCCCTCATCTTTTTACCCACTTGACCCTCTGCTGCCTTCACTATTTCATCCCTCAAAGCTACCCATTCTTCTTCTACTGTATTTCTTTCCCCCATTCCTGTCAGTCATTCCCTTATGCTCTCCCTGAAACCCTGTACAACCTCTGGTTCTTTCAGTTTATCCATGTCCCATCTCCTTAAATTCCCACCTTTTTGCAGTTTCTTCAGTTTTAATCTACAGGTCATAACCAATAGATTGTGGTCAGAGTCCACATCTGCCCCTGGAAATGTCTTACAATTTAAAACCTGGTTCCTAAATCTCTGTCTTACCATTATATAATCTATCTGATACCTTTTAGTATCTCCAGGGTTCTTCCATGTATACAACCTTCTATCATGATTCTTAAACCAGGTGTTAGCTATGATTAAGTTGTGCTCTGTGCAATATTCTACCAGGCGGCTTCCTCTTTCATTTCTTAGCCCCAGTCCATATTCACTTACAACGTTTCCTTCTCTCCCTTTTCCTACACTCGAATTCCAGTCACCCATGACTATTAAATTATGTCTCCCTTTACTATCTGAATAATTTCTTTTATTTCATCATACATTTCTTCAATTTCTTCAGCATCTGTAGAGCTAGTTGGCACATAAACTTGTACTACTGTAGTAGGTGTGGGCTTTGTATCTATCTTGGCCACAATAATGCGTTCACTATGCTGTTTGTAGTAGCTTACCTGCATTCCTATTTTCCTATTCATTATTAAACCTACTCCTGCATTACCCTATTTGACTTTTTGTTTATAACCCTGTAGTCACCTGACCAGAAGTCTTGTTCCTCCTGCCACCGAACTTCACTAATTCCCACTATATCTAACTTTAACCTATCCATTTCCCTTTTTAAATGTTCTAACCTACCTGCCCAGTTAAGGGATCTGACATTCCACGCTCCAATCCGTAGAATGCCAGTTTTCTTTCTCCTGATAACGACATCCTCTTGGGTAGTCCCCGCCCGGAGATCCGAATATGGGACTATTTTACCTCCACTGCGTTTCCCATTTCTTGCGTCCACCCAGCCCCCCTTTTTTCTATGTCCTCTCCCTCCATTGGCTCCCGTCTTTTTTTCCTCTCCTCCCGCTTCCCCCCTCATACAGTAAAGCTGCATGCCCTCAGGAAAATTACGGCCGTTGTTTCCCCTTGCTTTCAGTCAATCATCCAGACTGTTGCCCTTGCAACTACTGAAATTCATCGTATCCTCTCTTATTCCAGTCCCACCTGGATATCCCCCCCCTCCCCCCCAAATTCTACGAGTCCCTCCAGATCCTTGAGTGCGATGCACTCTGTCTCATCCATATACACCTCCTGTCCCCACGTGGATCCTCTATGACCTGATTGCTTTCCCCCATCTGCTCATTTTCCTCGAATATATCTGGATCCTTTACACCTCCCGCAAACTTGATATCCCTCATTCCCTGGTTGCCCTTCTCCTCTCCAACCCTTGCCTTCTCCCGCACCTTCACCATTGTGTCCCCCGTACCCTCCGCCTCTGCACCCTTAATCTCCTTTCCCAAAGTGGCTTCCACCAACTCCCGCTCCCAGATGATGACCTCTCTCCCTCCATTTATCCCTCCTATCAACCCTGATCCTCACCTCCCCCTCCCTTCCTCTATCCTTTTCCCGGGTTTCCCCTCCCCGTCCTTCCATCCTGTTTTTTCCCTGCCTACCCTCCCTCTTCCCATCCTTCCATCCTGTTTTTCCCCTGCCCGCCCTTGCTCTTGACTCCCTTCTCTCCCCTGACCCCTTTTGCTCTCCCCTCCACTGCCTTTCCCACTTCTTCCGTCCACCCAGCCCCCCTTTTTTCTATGTCCCCTCCCTCCATTGGTTCCCCTCTTTTTTTCCACGCCTCCCGCTTCCCCCCTCATTGGTCTGGGTCCTCCCTCCCTCCATCTGATGTCGTGTCGCCTCTATAGTGCTGTTTCAACTGAGTGTTCAGTGTTGTGTGTCCCCTGACAGTGTTGTGAACAGCCACCATTCTGTCGCTAGTTGTGTTTTTTATCTCGTGAAAACAGAAACCAGACTGTCGCCATGTTTTTTTTAAGTTGTGCTTGTCTATTTACTATGTGTTTTAATCAGCATCGCCGACTGTTTGCTTTTATCTTTTCTTCACATCTTTTTCTCCATGTTTCAGTTTATAACAGTCCCCATTTTATCGCCTGCTTTTATTGTCCTCATATCTCCTAATTCTGTTTGTTAACTTATCTGTAGGCTGCAGGGCGGTGTATTGTGCTGTTGCGTCTTTTCATATTTACTGATACTGCTACAAACACATGGACAAACCCATAAAAAAGGAAAATTACTTTTGTTTCATAGAACAGTATTACAAATGTTCAATTATATTAGTACGACATTGCATAAAACAAATACACAGAATTTGAATGAAAAGAAAGAAGTCATTGTATGAGAGTCTGCCAGAACAAGAAAGGAACTGTGGTTTTTGTATGGGTAGTTCTGAGCAAATTGCTTTATCGGGAGCATCTGCATTCAGTGCAATCAAGGAGGTATCTGCTGTTGTATGTATGCAATCTCCTCTCAACAGAAGACTGTGTATAAAGTGAAGACAATGATGAGCTGCTGACTAAGAATCCACCTTTACCATTTTGTGGTGATGACTCATGATTATTCTGGTATATAAATGTCAGGTCATTAAAAATGAAATTGGTAATCTTAGTAGTCTATTAGGTGTAAACAATAAGACTACATTGTGTGTTAATAAACACTGGCTCAGTGAAGGTAAGCTACAACTGAACATATCACAGGGAATGGTCGTGGCATACTGTGGCAGATCGAGCTGGCTTCCGCCACCTGCACTAATTACACCGCAAATACTGCCAGTAATTTTTTTCTCTCTTTTCTGACCTTGGGCGTCTTTTGGTTCTGATTTTCAGTAATATTTGTATGTGATGTAGGCATAAATCTGCCCATTTGTTATTTAGGTCAGATTTCATTGTTACAGTTGTAGTCTCAGTATCTGACAGCAAAAATACAATTAGTTTTGTTTAAAACCATGTTAATTACAAGTTAGGTCTGATTTAAAAATTTTACTATAGTAAAAAGCAGTGAAAATATTTTGAGCTAATAAATAGATTTGTTAAAGATGATACCACTCATTGTAAAGACTAGCACTCCAACTTGTCATTAACATAGTTAAAGTTTTATGGAAAAAATTACCTTACAAGAAAATTATCATTAAAGTTCAGAAGTAGACACATTTTACGTTGTAAATTTTGGCTCTGTGCTTATTAGATTTCATCTTTTACTGCTGTACTTCTGTTACTCCACTTTCTATGCACAAGGTGGCTCACTTCATTAACTGATTGATCCATTAGTTATGAATATTGCATAATTTCCCATGATGTTCAGTATTGAACTTGTACCTGTAAACGGATTAATGCCAATACTGATGTGTAAAATGATTCCATATACTTTTCCAAAGTCCTAGATCACTACACTTCTTACTAACAAAATTATTATTAATAATTACAGTCTAACCTGAGTAGCAATTTTTTTTCATATGAAGTTAAGAAATTGGTCACCATCCATCAATAGGACCCTGAAGATAACTTATGAAACAGTGAAACCAAAATTGTGGTGTGTGTGAGTGTAGTTTTGAGGAAACACCATCCCTGAACTCATTAAGATTTTCAGCTTTATGACTTCAGACTGATGTGCTACCGAAGAGGCATCATAGAAGAGACTACATAAATCAGGCTGATGGGCTTACAGTACTTGTGCAATACAGTGTCCTTAGTGTGGATGATACAAGCCTAGAAAGTGCAATGGAAGCAGCGGCACTGTTACAGCCCATGTTAAAAATCATAACTATATTTTTGTACTGTATGCTAGACACTAATACTGAAGCATTTGGGCAGTTCTTTGAGAAAATTGAGTCATTTTTTGCAAAATGGTCTGAGGAAAGGACACACACACACACACACACACACACACACACACACACACACACACACACACACACACACAGAAACATTCCACGTGGGAAAAATATATCTAAAAACACAGATGATGTGACTTACCGAACGAAAGTGCTGGCAGGTCGATAGACACAAAAAATTCAAGCTTTCGCAACAAACTGTTGCCTCATCAGGAAAGAGGGGAAGGAGAGGGAAAGACGAAAGGATGTGGGTTTTAAGGGAGAGGGTAAGGAGTCATTCCAATCCCGGGAGCGGAAAGACTTACTTTAGGTGGAAAAACGGACAGGTATACACTCGCGCACACACACACACACACACACATATCCATCCACACATATACATCCGCACATACACAGACACAAGCAGACATTTGTAAAGGCAAAGAGTTTTGGCTCTCTGCCCAAACTCTTTAGTTTCCTTAAAATGGATGATTTGTATTGCATTAATGATAGTTCATAATAATTTTTCTGTCATCATCAGGATTCATTAACAATGCTTCAGAGAATGGCAGGGTTTCGACTACCTCTCATCATGTCCTGAATTGAAAAATATCCCTCCCTCCCCCCCCCCCCCCCCCCACACACACACACCAATTGTCCCATGGGGCTTATCTGTAACAGATGCAAAACCTGAACCATATGACAACATGCTCCAGTCCTGTCCCAGGCATCTCCCATCCCATCAAAGGCAGGGACAAATGTGAAAGCAGTCGTGATCTACCAAGTTATCTGCAACCACTTTCAGTCATTCTACATGTCAAGACCACTGCCAAGTTGTGTGCACACATGAATGGCCAGTGCCAAACTGGTCAAGGACAACTGGATCACCCATTTGCTGAGCATGCCACCGAACATGATATGCCCGAAGTCAATGACTGCTTCACTGACTGGATTCTTTCCACCCACACCACTGCCTGATCTCAACCTACCCTCCTTCCACTCGAGCCCTACACAACCGTCTATCCCACTGGCGCAGTGGCAGAATCCTTTTACCTTCTCTACTTTACTCCACTTCCCCCACAGTCCCAGCATAGCCTGCAGATGCTGCAATTAGCAGCTCATTATCCTGTCTCTAGTATGTCCCAGCATGCTCGCTCACTCACTCGCTCGCTCGCTGTGTCAATGAGTGCACTGTACAGTATAGAACTTAGTATTGCAGTTATGGGCACCCTGTTTTTTCAGTTGGAAAGGAAGTTCCTTACAAAATGCTTTTTTTTAATGTGCACTGCTCTCATACTTAGTTGTATGGGTAGGCACATTTTATGTTTAAAGCATCCTTAGGAAGCTCTTCATCGTCATTAGGTATTCTCAGTTGCCCAGTGAAAAGCTAAACATACTACGTTGCATTACTGACCTGGTTAAATAGCTGGTATTCTTTCGTAATGCTAAACTTCTGAAGTCTCATTCTCTGAAATTGGTTGAAATTGTAATCTAATATTTCAGTGATGGACATGACGTCATTGATTTAAACTTGAGATTACTTCACATTTCTTGGTGCCAAAACACACAATGATGATTAACTTCTGCTATCATCTATTTTTATAATTCAAATAAACCAAGTCAACTACTACACTTTATGAACCCTAAACAGTGGCAGGTTCTTTCCGTGGTGAAGTTATCATCCAAATCTACAAAAAAGTAAATCTTCAGAAAATAACATTTCAAAGAACTTTGTCTCCAAAACTTTACTAACACTTTAATACCAAGAAGTTATGTGGACGACTAGACAGATTTTCCAAACAAGTTCATTAAATAATCACACTGAGTGACTGTAAAAGTAAGATCTGCTCATATTAGTGACTGACATTGGAATGTGGAATGTTCGAGTGAACTCTATGAATGTTCACATCGAGATATTAAGGTGAAAGTAGCTAGTTGTGACTCTGCCATGCAGAAGTTCCTGTAACTTTTACTAGGACCTGAATTCCTGTTGCTATATAAAGAGAGCAATTTCGAAATTAGTGGCAATGACATTATGGAGAAGAAAATAATAATTTGGTTTATGTATGTGATAGATGATTGGGAAATAATAAAGTTGGCGGATTACTTTATTCATACCATGTGCACTTCCATGAGAATTTACTTACCCACTTGTACATTTAACAAGATAGTTTTCTTCCTTTCTTAATTGTCAAATTACTCTGATAACCAAAGCTATTTTCTAGTTCAGAAAAATTACAGCAAGAAATTATTACAGCTATGATTTTGTAAACATACTTAAAGGTCCAAATAATATTATTTTCTGGGTATGGAAACTTTAATTGCGAACAACATTTTAGTTAATGACTTTTCACAAATAACAAGATGTTTACTGATAGAGTGAAATGAGTGCTTTCAAATAATTTGTCATTCTTGTAATATTCAACTGCTAGCTCACAATATGTTCCTGAGCATATGGCTTCTCAATAAAGCAAATTAAATATTTCTCTTAAAAGAACATGTACAGTGAAAAATTAACTATACCATTGGCATTAGCAGAACTCAGATAAACTGATGAATGATGAATGATGTTGGCCGTCGAATGGCGCTAGCTGTGCAGCATTTGTGCACCGCCGCCGTCAGTGTCAGCCAGTTTGCCGTGGCATACGGAGCTTCATCGCAGTCTTTAACACTGGTAGCATGCCGCGACAGCGTGGACGTGAACCGTATGTGCAGTTGCCGGAATTTGAGCGAGGGCGTATAGTGGGCATGCGGGAGGCCGGGTGGACGTACCGCCGAATTGCTCAACACGTGGGACGTGAGGTCTCCACAGTACATCGATGTTGTCGCCAGTGGTCGGCGGAAGGTGCACGTGCCCGTCGACCTGGGACCGGACCGCAGCGACGCACGGATGCACGCCAAGACCGTAGGATCCTACGCAGTGCCGTAGGGGACCGCACCGCCACTTCCCAGCAAATTAGGGACACTGTTGCTCCTGGGGTATCGGCGAGGACCATTCGCAACCGTCTCCATGAAGCTGGGCTACGGTCCCGCACACAGTTAGGCCGTCTTCCGCTCACGCCCCAACATTGTGCAGCCCGCCTCCAGTGGTGTCGCGACAGGCGTGAATGGAGGGACGAATGGAGACGTGTCGTCTTCAGCGATGAGAGTCGCTTCTGCCTTGGTGCCAATGATGGTCGTATGCGTGTTTGGCGCCGTGCAGGTGAGCACCACAATCAGGACTGCATACGACTGAGGCACACAGGGCCAACACCCGGCATCATGGTGTGGGGAGCGATCTCCTACACTGGCCGTACACCACTGGTGATCGTCGAGGGGACACTGAATAGTGCACGGTACATCCAAACCGTCATCGAACCCATCGTTCTACCATTCCTAGACTGGCAAGGGAACTTGCTGTTCCAAGAGGACAATGCACGTCCGCATGTATCCCGTGCCACCCAACGTGCTCTAGAAGGTGTAAGTCAACTACCCTGGCCAGCAAGATCTCCGGATCTGTCCCCCATTGAGCATGTTTGGACTGGATGAAGCGTCGTCTCACGCGGTCTGCACGTCCAGCACGAACGCTGGTCCAACTGAGGCGCCAGGTGGAAACGGCATGGCAAGCCGTTCCACAGGACTACATCCAGCATCTCTATGATTGTCTCCATGGGAGAAAAGCAGCCTGCATTGCTGTGAAAGGTGGATATACACTGTACTAGTGCCGACATTGTGCATGCTCTGTTGCCTGTGTCTATGTGCGTGTGGTTCTGTCCGTGTGATCATGTGATGTATCTGACCCCAGGAATGTGTCAATAAAGTTTCCCCTTCCTGGGACAATGAATTCACAGTGTTCTTATTTCCAGGAGTGTACTATTCGACAGAATACTCCCAATCATACAGAGGGAGACGGGGCCGTACCAATGCGGGTTCCTTCCTGGGAAGTCAACCATAGATCAAATATTCACCGTAAGACAAATCTTGGAAAAAACAAATAAATACGGAGTTGGCACGCATCACCTCTTTATAGATTTGAAAGCAGCTTATGATAGCATAAATAGTTTGCAGTTATATCAAGCTCTAGATGAACTGCGAAACTCTAGAAAGTTGGTAAGGCTGGTGAGAATGACAATGAGAGAAACACAAGGTAGTGTAAGAATAGGAGGAATGATGTCCAACACAATGAGTATTAAAAGTGGAGTGCGACAAGGGGATGCTTTGGCATGCCTTCTCTTTAATGCCGCCCTGGAGAAGGTGATGAGAAACGCAAACCTTCTGAACAGAGGAACAATCTTCTATAAATCGATGCAGATACTGGCCTATGCAGATGACATAGATATAATAGCAAGAACCCAAAAAGCAGTGGAAGAGACATTTACGGCTCTTGAACAGGCCAGTAGGAACATGGGGTTAATTATTAATGAACAAAAACAAAATATATGGCAGCTGGAAAAGCACATAGAGAAAATATGCCAAATGTAATAACAATGGGCAATTATACATTTGAGAGAGTTGAACATTTCAAGTATCTGGGCTTGACAGTTACACATCTAAATGATACCTCCTTTGAAATTAAGCAGAGATTAATACTGGCCAACAGAGCCTACTTTGCCATAACAAGACTTCTATCCTCAAGGCTACTGATTCGTACCACGAAATTAACTATGTATAAATCACTTATACGACCAGTGCTTACATATGCCTCTGAAGCCTGGACATTAACAGCTAAAGATATTGAAACACTGGATGCATTTGAAAGAAAGGTACTTAGACGAATTATGGGCCCAATCTGTGAAAGAGGAAGATGGAGGAGGAGAGACAACCATGAGTTGTATACCATATACAAAGACCAGCCCATCAGAAGGGTAGTGAAATTGTCCAGACTGAGGTGGGCGGGACATGTGGTTCGCTTGAATGATACAGAAGTAGCAAAAAGAAGGAAAGCCAGGAGGGCAGAGAGGACGTGGTCGGCTAAGAGCCAGATGGGAAGTTGGAGTAATCGAAGATCTTAGGAAGATGGGCTATAGAAACTGGAGAGTATTGGCAAAGAGAGATGGAAGGAAATTGTAGAAGAAGCCAAGGCTCATCACGAGCTGTAGAGCGAAGAATGAAGAAAGACATGTCAAATTAGAAAGGAATTAAGAATGCAGTGATCAGTAACATGTATTTTGTACATAGATTGGCTTGATTACAACACTCTGTCATCAATGAGGTGCAAATCAATCACAAAAGAAGTACCTAGAAGTAAAAACTTCTACTTTTGAGCACATATCAAGTTGTCAAATGGTGAAACATATAATCAGCTAATCTGATAATGTATTGCATTCACATTGCAAGTGGGCAGCTGAAAATAGTGATGCTGCAGATTTATCGACAGTCATTATATAGGTACATGTTCAAGGCATTAAGCATTCTAACAGCACCTTCACATTGTATACATTTACTAATGTGGCTTGATATAAATAAACCATAACAATTTCAAAAGAATAGAGACTACTTCTACTCATTCATCACATTCTGTACATCCCATAACGAAGGTGAACCTACAAGGCCAAGGAACATGGGAGGGTTCACACTAAAAAAGGACAACCAAACATTGCTTAAACTGTACACAATATTAACAAGAAACTATCACAATACTGCTTACTATTAGTTCTGTTTTTGTGCCAGTTAAATGTTTTCTAGTGAATTAGAAAGAAAGCTGCTGCTACTTTAGTTATATTAGGAAGCTGCAGGCTGTCTTATCGCGAACTTAATATTTACTTCATTAATCAATTAATTTTTCAAAGAAAACAGTAACCTAAATAAGTAATTACACAGGACAGTTTACAACACAGTACTTGCCACCCATCTAAAGAAGGAGTCAAATTCTTGCACTAAGATAATCAGTAGAAGCTGTCACTAATGAGATATGTTTTAAATTTTCCATTGAATTGGCTGAGATAACTAATTACTTACTGTATGTTAGATGTGAACTGCTCAAATATCTTCATACCATACTACATAACTTTGTTAAATACTAGGTGAGGATGCAATGTTTACACAAAAGTTATTTTTGTGTCTTGTATCTATAGTGCAGATCACAGTTCAGCTTGAACTGATTTTTCACAGCCACACTACACCTTGACTAAAATAACTCTGTGATTGTGGCAGTGGCTGGGAGTCAGCCAACTGCAGTTCTTTCTTGACACCTATGTGCCTGCTATAATGACTGATTTTTTAGGCACCACACAGCTTTCCCTTGCACAGTACAATGCCTATCCACCTTCCCCACTGATGTACTTCTCACTGCTGCTGACAACGACAACAATAAAAGTAATCTGAATATACGTTTTGTTCTATTTGCATTGCACGTGCAGCTCTTGCTCATTCTAAGTATGTGGAATGATGTATATAATAAACAACCCAGTGTCACCATAGCTGTCTGTCAACCAAGAGATTATTTTAACCAAACTTAGAAGAAAACATAATAATTGTTTATCACTAAGTGGGCCAAAGGTGCACGAAAACGTTCAACACCAAATTTTTCTATTATTTTCCCACTAATATGATCTGACTGGTGCAAAAAAATTTTTTAAACTTTTCAGAAATTACTGCTATCAGCCACCTTTTGTATTATTTTTCAATCTTTATTTGCCAAGACTAGTTTTGAATCACTATCAGCAGATGGTACATATTTATTGGATGTTTGCAGCATTGTTGGAATTGTGCAGCTGTGGCCAGGCATGAACTGTTATCGTGCCATATCTACATGAGCCACAAGATTGCTGCAGATATGCAATAAATATGTCCCATCTGATGACACATCACTTGTCAATTGAAAATCGGTTGTGGTAAATAGAAACTGAAGAATAAAACTGAAGGCAACTGGCTACTGTAAACCTTTACACAAACTTAAATCTGAACTCAAATTGCTTCTTGTGGCGGCAACTTCTGCTCTAAATATGGATATTTAACAAAAAACTTGTGGTGTAAAAGACTACAATTATTGCTTGTGCAATTTAGAAGTAGATCTAAACATTCTGTAACAGTAACATGAACAGTGACAGAGTCCAGTGTGTTCATTATCATTACTTTTCAGGAAATAAGCTGGCTGGTAATCTGTAAATAGCCAGTATGTAGCCATAAACACAAAAAAGACAAAGAGTGTAAAACCAATGTAATCTATGTCATTTTGATAGCAGCAGACCGATGATCCTTGGAACATAGCATTATTTCTAATTAATCAAAATGCACACAAACTATATCTGAAGAACAAAATCAGTTTATATAAAGTGATCTACTTCTCTATTATAAAATGTAGAGTGGTGCAAAGTCATGACTCCACCTGGCTATTTTGACTAATAATGCCATCGACGTGGTGTACACTATTTCAAGCACATACAACATGGCGACCATGACATCAATCATTACACTGTGAACGTGAACACAATGAATCTAAACGGACAACCAAATGAAGAGGGAAAGCTTAGTAAATTATAGTAAGAATAATGACATCACTGCAAAACAAATATTCATTTAAAAATCAAGCACATGAAATCCTCACAATTTAACACAAAAAAGGAAACTTTTGGTTTTGTAAATTTTGTGTGATGTTTATATCTGAAATGAAGTACTCAGTACCAGTAACCCATACAGAACTCAAAAACTCAACACAATTTTCACTTGACCTACATAGCTCCAACAAAGTCGTGAAATTTCATTTCACCCACATAGCTCAAGCAAAGCCCTAGATACCACACTTCCACTTTCTCTATCTAAACCAAAGTTCTCAGTACAATACACCAAACCATGTTCACATGACTAATATCAGAAATGTATCCTAACCAATGATGGTCTGTCAGTAGCCATGATACCTGCCAATAACAATCCAACAATTGCCAAATCCTAACAAGGAAATCCCCAAAATTCAAGAAATCTTTCATCACCATTGATATCAATATACACAAACAACTTTGCCCATTGCAACAAGCAATGAGCTACTCATAAATACCTGTATCTTCTTCACAATTAAAGGAAAGAGAAAAATATTATATCTCCAACCACAAGAAACACACGTCACTAATATTTCCAAACATAAAAATGAATCCATTACCCAAAATATGAAAATTCAAAGTACCTCACCAGAAATCCAGCGCAAATTCTTTCATTAGCAACCTGAAACACTCAATTCATGTCAAACAACTCACTGCCAGACATCCAGCACAAGACAGCGCCACAAAATACTACAACACACAATCCACAAATACAAAGACTCAAAAACATCAAGGCTCATGGGCCAAAGCAGATGGGTGTAACATCAGCACCTGACCTTGTGCGAATAACATCACGTTAGGTAGGAAATAGTGTTGAGACAATGACTGCCAGTTGGCAAGAAAACAGAACTAAATAGCCAGAATGAAGCTTAATTACTGTAGGACATTTGTTCAGAGTTTGCATCTTTTCGGTACTACCCAAAAAGGCCAATACTGCCTGCTTTGCACTTAGGGGATCTTTCTCACTATGCTGGCCCACAAACAGGACTGACAGCATATGTTTATTCCATCTGTCCTACAGCATTTTCTTTCTAAGCAGTGCAGCTAAGATCTAAAAATAGTCCATTCTAACACTGAAGCTCTAATACCTACATCCAAAACCATTTGCTCCCTAATGGTATATGTGTTTAATAATAAATTTACTAGTCACTGATTTGATTTACGAATTTTCTGAATGTCCGGCGAGACATTCATATAAATCCTTCTCTGCTATTTCTGCATCTTGTTTTGCAAATGCAAATTTTCCACAGTATCTCCAGTTTTGCTGCATTCTCTTCCTGTTTTTAGCGAGTTTCATTGCTATATACTTGAGAGACTAAAAATAAATTTCAACTCAATTTCTTAACGTCTCAAGATGTTTAAATGAGGGTTACTTTTGAAGAACCCTTCCAACAGCCACTACAACAGTACTAAGTTGCATACAACACAGCTATTAAACTAAGTCTGTCATTTATAATGTGCATGAGTACAACACTACATGTGCAGCTTGAGTACATACATCACAGCATTAAATAAAGCCTATACATTTATATTCTATGGGAAAATACGTTACGCTAACTAAAATCATTTTAACTGATAAACTTACTTGCCTCCCAGAAATGCGAATGCATATTACGTTTCCTGTTTTCTCTCCAACAATTTTGCGTTCCATTTTTCATCTCTTACAACCCACAATAGCACAAAGCCTATTACTCAGTTATAACAACAATTCCATGCAGCATCTGCCACCTTGACGAAAACAATAACAAACACAGACCTTTCTGTCAAGTGTCAACCCAAAATTTTGTCTTCAAAGTTATTAGTCGCAACGACATTAACTGGATGTGGTAACTTCTGTTAACTATGTCAATTCCGGTGTTTCGCTGTCGCTAAAGTCTCCCAGTTGAAGGCGTTGCGAGTATTAAATTTGAAGACGGAACTTTTGGCGGACTGTTGGATCTGTGTTTGTTGTTGTTTTCGTCGAGGTGGTAAATGTTGCGTGGAGCTGTTGTAGTAACACAGGGAAATACGGAAGCGTCCGATCCCACCCATCTGCTTTGACCCATGACATCACAAATATGGCAGAAACGACCATATACTACGATTCCAATATGGCATATATAAATTCGTTACGTACACATTATAAAGACGAAAATACATCGAAAAACAAACACACACACGTTCCAAAAAAAGCCTAGTGACACTAACGAAACACGCGCGTGAAATTGGGGGAGGGGTGGGGGACAAACGAAATATAAAGAAAATTAGACACCCACCTCCATAAAAAACCATGCAAAACGGCCAAAAAAACCGACATCACAAATCTCCCCAAATTCCAATAAACACGATATCGACTGGAATCAGCCACTACCCTTGACCTATATAGCTTAACAGCAGCTCCCGATCCCATAAATTGGGATCAAACACTTCCCTTGACCCATATAGCTCAAAAACATCCCTCCACCCCCTCACAAACACTCTAACACGAAACAAACCACCCACCTCACCCTGAGCAGCAGCCACCCACCCACCCAACCGCCCACCCAACCGCCCACCCAACCGCCCACCCAAACCACTTTCGGCCTATACATTTTACTAACAGCCCTTAAAAAAACGCAAAAAACACAATAGCCCTCAGGGACACTCTTCCGCCAACAGTACTCATCTAAATGAGACTGAAGGTTGGAAGAGCGCCGCTTCCCCCTCCCAAGAACTGACTTAACAGCCCCCCCACATCCCCTCTATTGTATTTGTACAAGCCCGTGTCTCATAATTTTTGAACTCTAAGCTATGGTTAATGACTAATTGATTAAATCCCCTCTCACCCAACCACCTATATGAAGAAAATGCATCTGAAACTACTGTGGACCCCCGGTTCTATGTACTCCTCAATTATCCCCACTAATTCCACCTTAGACCCCCCTTCCACAATTCTAAAACCACATTCAGAACACCCACCCCCTGGAACAACAGCCCCCCATACCCAGACACCAACCACAGACTTACCCCTCCCATACTTCCTTCTCCCAAACTGCAACTCGTCCACCTCCACAACAACCCCATGCCCCCCCCCCCAACTTACCCCTGTACTTAATAAACTCAGAATACACTTCATGGCAAAAAGAAAACCAATCAAACACACTCCTCTCACGCACACCAGTCTAATGCACACAAAAACTGTGTGGGGATCTATAACAAAAATAATGTCACCAGTACAATCTTGTACATGCCCAACTTAGACTTCTCGAACCAGGAACTATGCCGTATGGAACGCCAAATGTCATCCTTTCGACAACACCACATATAACAACCGTCCCTGGTTCAAGATGCCAGAAATTTAGCCAACTTCATTTCTTCGCCGCAAATAGAGGACTTCACGACCTCGGCAATTACACCAAACAGCTGCAAAAACTTTATCAGTTCCAAAGCGGAGTTTCCCATCATTTCCCGCAGATGCGCACTATTAATTTTATCCTTCATATCCATTCTTGAACAAAAACAACAACCGATTAATTTACTAAAATTATCACACGACCTACAGTGAACAATACTAAATCGACCTTCACACAAAACCAGTAAATTGTTGACTCACTGAAACGAATTCCACTACAAACACAGCCAGCACTGGAACAATTCTGTATAATGAGCAAGATCAAACTGAGTCCATTACACCACACAAACAAAAGCCTTGAACATACCACCAGAGAGCACAACAAACCACAACATGCTGACATCTACAAACACACCATACACACAAACCAAACTCTGCGCCGTCATGACATCACATAACACAACACTCTTATGTCATGGGTCAAAGCCGACGCCTGGGATTGGATGCTTCTGTCGACCCTAACTCAGTAATAGGCTTTGTGCTATTGTGATTTCTAAGAGATGAAAAGTGGAGAGAAAACAGGAAATGTAATACAATCGTATTCTGGGAGGCAAGTAAGTTTATCGGTTAAAATGATTGTGGTTAGCATTTCGTATTTTCCCGTAGAATATAAATGTACAGGATTTATTTGATACTGTGACGTATGTACTCAAACTGCACGTGTAGTGTTATACTCATGAACGTCATAAACGGCAGATTCAGTTTCATAGCCGTGTTGTATGCAACTTAGTACTGTTGTGGCTGTTGGAAGGCTTCTTCAAACGTAACTCTCGTTTAAACATATCGATATGTTAAGTAATGGAGTAGTTGAACTTTATTTTTACTCACTGAAGTATGTAGTGATGAAACTCGATAAAAACAGGAAGAGAAATGTAACAAAACTGCAATACTGTGGTAAATATGCGTTTGCAAAACAAGGTGCACAAATAGCAGGTAACGATTCATATGAATGTGTCGCCAGACATTCAGAAAATTCATAAATCAAATCAGTGTCTAGTACATTCACTCTTTATTATTATTCATAAGGACTATTAGGAAGTAAATGGCTTAGGATTTAAGTATTAGAATTTCAGTGTTAGAATGGACTATTTTTAGATCTTAGCTGTGCTGGTTAGAAAGAAAATGCTGTAGGGCAGATGGAATAAAAGTATGCTGTCAGTCCTGTTTGTGAGGTAGTATGGTGAGAATGATCTAAGTCCAAAGCAGGCAGTACTGGCCTTTTCGGGTGGTACCAAAAAGGTGCAAACTCTGAACAATTGGCAGCCATTGCCTCATCACTATTTCCTACCTGAGGCTAAGATGAGGCTATTCGCACAAGCTAAGGTGCTACACCCATCTGCTTTGACCCATAATGTCATGGTGAGCCTTGATGTTTTTGAGTCTTTGTATTTGTAGATTGTGTGTTGTAGTATTTGGTGATGCTCTCTTGTGCTGGAGGTTTGTTAGTGAGTTGTTTAAAATGTATTGAATGTTTCAGGTTGCTATTAAAAGAATTTGTGCTGGCTTTCTGGTGAATTACTTTGAATTTGCATATTTTGGCTGATGGATTCTTTTCTATGTTTGGAAATATTAGTGCTGTCTGTATCTTGTGGTCAGAGATTTTATATTTTTCTCTTTCCTTCAGTTGTGAAGAAGATACAGGTATTTATGAGTAGCTCGTTGCTTGTTGCAATGGGAAAAGTTGTTTGTGTATGTTGACATCGATGGTGATGAAAGTTTTCACGAATTTTCGGGATTTCCTTGTTAGAGTTTTGTAATTGTTGGTTTGTTATTGGTAGGTATCATGGGTACTGTTGTATTCTCATTGATTAGGATATATTTCTGATATTAGTCATGTGTAAGTGAAAGTGTGGTATCTTGGGCTTTGCTTGAGCTATGTGGGTGACGTGAAATTTGCAATACCATGTTTTAGAGTAGTTGGTTCCTGGTATTGAGAGCTACTAGTATTCCCAGTCTGAGATATGTAGGTCACACGAAAATTACGACACCAATAGTTTTCATTTTTGTTATTATTTGTTAAATTTTGAGGATTTTGTGTGCTTGATTTTGGGTGAATTTTTGTTTTGCAGTGAGTGTTAGAAATCGCTATTCTTTTGAAATTTTGATTGTTTATTTATGTCACACCACATTAGTAAATGTTTATATTGTGTAGGTGCTGTGATGAGAATGCTTAATGCCTTGAAGATGCATCTCCAAAAATGACTGTTGTTAAACACTAGCGCCACTCTCTCCAGCTTCCCATTTACAGTGTGATGTAATATGTGATCAGATTAGCTGGATATGTTCTTCAGCATTTGAGAACTTAATATTTGTTCAAGTGCAGGAATTTTTACTCATAGGTACTTCATTTGAGGTTGTTTTGGATCACATTGGCAACAGAGTGTGTACTCTACATACAAAATTGATGTTACTAATCACAACGTACATAATTTTTTTCTAATTTGACATGTAGTGATAATATTCTACTTATGTTTGTTCTTTTCATTACTGCCATGTTCCATCAAAAATATTCATTATTTCATTCAGTATAACTTTGATATATTTTCAGAAACATATCACAAATCCAGTACCACGCCAGCACTACAGGATTGTACAAACAAACGTTCTCTGACACCACCCTATATTTTCTAGGATGGTTACTAGGGATAGGCCATGGCGAATATCCAAGATCATTATTTTATATTTTACCACTTGTGAAAATTAATGGGTCTGGCATTATTTTAATGTTATGGGACCGTCAATAGTAGTGTCATAGATACACATTAAGAAAATGAAATGGTTTACATTCCACTGTGAAAACCCACTGTCATAAAATGTTTATTGAAGTGTATGACACTTGTATCTCTTATATTGGAGTTACTGTTGCAATGAATGTGATTTTTTAGTATGAAATCTGAAAAACAACTGCAGTGAAATAAATTAGTTTATTGGAAAAGGAGTTATGTCTCTTGCATATGTTATATTGGCCCATTTTATATGTGTGTTGTTCACAATCCCTGCTCCCATCCCTGACCAGAGAAAGCAATTACAGAATAATTGCATAATGTTACATCATGTGTGTGTGTGTGTGTGTGTGTGTGTGTCTTGGAAGGGTGGAGTAGTGCACGCACTTTTGGGAAGAGTTTATTGGTCGATCCACTAATGATTATAGGTCCAAGGATAATATTTTTTGATGGAGTAGCTTACATTTCTTCATAACATTCTCATTATTACATAATGGATATTTGCGTGAAGATTAGTGTTTAATGTCCCATTAACCACAGTAATAAGGACAGACTATCAGGTTTCTAACAACAGACAGTACATGCAATGGATATCTTGCCAAGAGTGGTGCTTACCTCTTACTCTGTGGTCTCCATGAAGATGGACACAATCTCCCTCAAGGCTTTTTGCTTCAGATCTGTGGCCGACTTTCAGCCAACTGAATGTTGCCTCAAATCGAATTAGTGATAAGTAAAAATAAATAAACAGAAAGGAAATTTGTTCAGGGCATAAACTTGAAACTGATATTAAATTGACAGATTCTTTGACCAAAAGTTGACTTACACTGCACAAAGCATTTTTGCAGTAGAAGTTTTCTTCATAACTGAACTTCATAACAGTTTCTCTTCATAAGTATTTTTGGGAATCATTTCCATACTAAAAATATATATAAAAAGATTTTAGCGCCAACTGAAATACAGTAAGTTTGATTTCTTGGCTATTATTTATTTCCGTTTATCTGCTTTCCTTTCCTGATTTTCTTCAGCTGGCATACGTGGCACAGCTGTTTGTGCCAGAATGATGGATTTTCATTTCCTTAAAATGCAACTGAAGGTGGAAAAAAATACTGTTGTCGCCAAACAAGGTAAAAAGTAGGAAATTCCAAGTAACTGCAAAAGAATTGTAGTGTCGCAGAATAGTAAAGAGGCGGAAACGTGGAATATTGTCAAAGTTTTGTTGTCTATGCCGAGAGCCAGAAGCAGTAGGTTAGCCAAGAGGTAAGAGAATTGCACACATATTGGAATGTGTCGGCACACAGGGGCAGTGACCCGGTTACACACAACAGGCGAGAGAGAATTGCTTAGCATGTGAGTTTGTGTTAGACGGAGACTTTCGTAGAGTGTAAGACAGAGGTATAGCGTCAGCTGTACTGTATTTAACAACTTCACGTAAGTCTGCTGTAACAACATGTAACTCTATCACAAGAACACCTAAGGGGCGAGTACGGCAGATAAACCAGCAGTATAAGTGGAATGAATGCATTCATTACAAACGAGCATGACGTCAGGACGTCGCTCGTGCTTCCTTTAAATACGCCAGCTTTGACAGCAACAAGGCACTCGCAGTTAGACTTGCAGTTAGATGTGTACTGGGTCGCTGCGTAGCACTCAGCTAGGTGATCGACATGTTAATGTTCATTAAGGAGATGTTGCAGAAAGGGCGGTCCATCCAGCAGCAGACGTGAGGGGTCAGTACCAGCTCTCTTCTGCTGCCGCTGTCAATCGTCGACCCAGGATTAGCAGACATCACACAACAGACTCACTCACCGCCAATGCTGATCACATCAGTGAGCTGTCGTCGAGATCGTGCAAGGCCTAGTCCCTGTGCATCCGCCGACGCGACCGGGTGAGCCGGCGACACTGGGGGACTGCAGCCGCTCCGCCCTTCCACCACGGACGAGCCACCAGGAGAAGCAGGGAAGAAGACGGGGTGGGGTGGAGTACACTCCGCACTACGAGAACGCCTCTCATGCCGACAGTGCCGGGACTCCAACCCGGAGCCTCTTACATGCAGCGGCTTGCTGTCCGCAGCCAAGCCAGCTGGCCAGTTGGGTGCCACCAGCTACGCACAGCTGAAGTACGATGTAAGGACATTTCGCCGCTATGTCAGAGTGCGCGGCACTGCGCTAGCAAGACTGGTGCGGTCCGGAGCTGGTGTCATCACTACGAGTCAGCGAGGACTCGGGAAAGGTCGTTGATATCACACAAACTCAGCCAGCCTGTGTTAAGCGGGCCACATTGTACTCGGCAGGAATAAAGGGGTTATGAATTAATAATGTTTCTTTAGCGTTTCTGACGCGTCCACAGTCATTTCCTAGCATCCTGACAACTGGAGAGGTCACCACTCGGCTTCCAGTCCACCATTGGCGACCGGGACCACCAGAGCGCCTACAGAATGAGATACTGCGTAATTGGAGCTTCAGTAGTTACATGAGTCTATTTATTTGTATGGAGACTGAGAAGCTGGAAGACTGCAGCAAAGTGCACTAAGGCTTGCAGAGAATCAACAATTGGTGGAGCAGCTGCCACTGTGAATAACTGTCAAGACAGATCTCCACATTGCTGCACCACATCCTTGTGAGCAACACTTTGACATTGAAGAGATCACTCCAGTTTCTGTCAGCTGAAGTTTTGGTACAAGAACTGCCGTCCACAGAACAATGACCTGTGCTTGTGCACATTTTTGCATTTGTGCAAAAGCAAAGTCAGTTACGTTGCATTTGTTTCTTCAGTGGCTGTACGTCTGTAGGTAATAAGTTTCCAGTAACATTACAGTGAGAGAGATACAGAAGATGAAATGGGTTATGGCCAAGACTGTGAATTTGTTTGTTTTTCAGGTGCATAGTACGATCATGTAAATTCTTTATCAGTGGTCATCAACTTATTTGGACATAAACCTACAAGAATGAAGTCACTTCTTTTGTATTGGATGATTACAGTTTTAAATAATATAACATATCATACGGCTATGTTACTTACCTGGTTTATGCTTCAGGATCAAAGGTTGTGAGAATTTCAGGTCTTCTGATGCAATAACTCCATCATTTTAGGATGATCTGGGCAATAATTCACTTATTTCTGCAAACATGTTTGGGCAAAATAACTTCTTAATAGAGACTCTGCTTCTGTGTATTTAACAAGATAATATTAATGACAAGATTTCTGTGATTGAAATGGAAATGTCTAGTCGGAGGCACTGATTTGATTGTGTAACTTAAGCCATAGCTATTGTAAATGTAAATGATGTGGTTGAGAGATGGTTATGACAATTCATTTCATGATGTATGGCTTGTGAGTGCCATGTCTAGACATTTGTGAGGGAGGGGGGGGGGGGGAGGAGGTTGTGTGAAAGTTTACACTGTCATTTCATGTCTGTAACTGAGTAAGCTGATGACCAATCAAAAAGATGTAGTTTCTTTGTCACGGTAAACAGGATGGTGCTACAGTTTCGATGTCTGTCTGATGTCTTTCCTGCTGTGCAATGCTGTGATGGGAGACCTCAGCAACGTCTTTTGACATGTATCTGGCTGGTGTTAGGCACTTTTCCAGATGACTGAACCCCACTCACAAGACTTTCACTAAGATATTGATGGCAATGATACAATTAACTCTGAAACACACACTGCCTGAGAAAGCAGAGAAATGTGCTTATGATTTTTGCAGAAAAGTTGCTGAAAATATCAACAATGTTTTCTGTTCAGTAGCTGCAGAAGACTGTTATCATCAAGACTGCTATGCTAAAGTAGTGTCAAACCCCTCAACTGTTTGAAATGGGGGGTGGGGGCACAGTATTGGTACCAAGTTTGATACTGCTTTGCAGGAAGTGTGCAATTTTCTAGGTTCCTCAGAGAAATCCCAATTTTCACTGTAGGATTTATTGCAGGATGTCAATGAATGACTCTTAGACTGAGATACAATTACTATGAGAATGCTTAGAATGCAAACTGACCAAACATTACAGTTATGGAGTCATTCCCCAATTATTCAATGATCCATCTCCCAACCCCCCAGTCTTGTTAAGGTTTGTTGATGGTACATCTTAACAATCTGGACTCAGGGCCAAGGCAACCTATCCACATTCCTTCAGAACCTCAACACCCTTTCTCCTATGTGCTTCACCTGGTACTCCTCTACACAATGTGCCACCTTCCTGGAAGTTGACCTCCACCTCTCTGATGGCTCCATCCACACCTCAATCAACATCAAACTCGCTAACCACCAACATTTTGACAGCTGCCATCCCTTCCACACAAAAAAAAATCCCTCCACCTACAGCTTAGCCACCTGTGGAGGACATATCTGCTCTGAGAACTCTCTTGCCCCGTACGCTGAAGGGCTCACAAAGGCCTTCGCAGACAGCAACATTCCCCCAGTCTAGTCCACAAATAAATTTCCAATGCTGTATCCTCAAACACCCCCAATCCTTCCACCATCCCCAAGAAGCATCTAAAAGGAGTGTCCCCTCATCACCCAATATCACTCTGGAGTGGAACAGGTGAACCATATTGTTCACCAGGGCTTCATCTCTCTTCCCGCCCTGAAAAGGGGCATCCTACCCAAGAACCTTTGCACCCCTCCTGAAGTGGTGTTCCGCTGGACACCCAACCTACACATCATCCTAGTGTATCTCTGTGCCACGCCCACACTCATCTGCTTATCACAAAGATCTTATACATGGGGCAGACCAAAGTACAAGATCTGCCTAATCCACACACTCAGCACCTACTACACTAGTTGTGTCACTGGCTCATCCTACCCCATTAGAGGCTGGGCCACCTGTGAAAGCAGACATCATATACCAGCTCTGTTGCAATCACTGCACAGCTTTCTATTTTGTATGACTACCAACCAGCTGTCTACCAGGATAATGGGCAACCCCAAACTGTGGCCAAAAGCAAAGTAGACCGTTCTTGTGGCACAACTTGCAGCTGAATATAAAATGATTGACTTTAATGGCTGGTTCACAACCCAGATTATATAGATCCTCCCCTCCACCACTAGCTTTTCTGAACCATACAGACCAGAGTTACCCTTAAAGCATTTTCTCTGTTTCTGAAATTATCCAGGCCTCAACCTACATTAACCTGCTGTCCCTAAATCCCCAACCTTATTTCTGTCGCCTCTGTCCTGTCACCCCTCCCAAGTTAAGTTGCTTTCAGCATGTGCCCCTTCCCACTGGCCACTACAATTGTGCCATCCCATATATCTGCCACCCCTCCCTCCCACATTTCTAGCAGGCAAATTGGCCCTCTATGTCCAAGCTGCTAGCTACCCGTTACCAGCTCACCTCGCTGCCTCCCACATCCTTTCTCTTGACCCACTCCACTTGACACTACCCCGCCACAATCAGCCCACCTGCCACAAAATCAAAATATCACTTATATGTCAGTCTAGCTGGCAGCATGGAGACAGAGAGAGAGAGAGAGAGAGAGAGAGAGGGAGAGATAGAGAGAGAGAGTTTGTTTTTGTTAGTCTAGCTCGTCAAAGGATAAGTCTTAAAGCTAGCAAGTTTTCTTTCTTTTGTTTGTGTCTATCGGCAACTCCACATCTACATCTACATTTATACTCCGCAAGCCACCCAACGGTGTGTGGCGGAGGGCGCTTTACGTGCCTTTGTCATTACCTCCCTTTTCTGTTCCAGTCGCGTACGGTTTGCGGGAAGAACGACTGTCTGAAAGCCGCTGTGCACATTCGTGATCTCCTCGGGAGGTATAAGTAGGGGGAAGCAATATATTCGATACCTCATCCAAAAACGCACCCTCTTGAAACCTGGCGAGCAAACTACACCGCGATGCAGAGCGCCTCTCTTGCAGAGTCTGCCACTTGAGTTTGTTAAACATCTCCACAACGCTATCACGGTTACCAAATAACCCTGTGACAAAATGCGCCGCTCTTCTTTGGATCTTCTCTATCTCCTCCATCAACCCGATCTGGTACAGATCCCACACTGTTGAGAAATACTCAAGTATAGGTCGAACGAGTGTTTTGTAAGCCACCTCCTTTGTTGATGGACTACATTTTCTAAGGACTCTCCCAATGAATCTCAACCTGGTACCCGCCTTACCAACACTTAATTTTATATGATCATTCCACTTCAAATCGTTCCGCACGCATACTCCCAGATATTTTACAGAAGTAACTGCTACCAGTGTTTGTTCCGCTATCATATAATCATACAATAAAGGATCCTTCTTTCTATGTATTCGCAATACATTACATTTGTCTATGTTAAGGGTCAGTTGCCACTCCCTGCACCAAGTGCCTATCCGCTGCAGATCTTCCTGCATTTCGCTACAATTTTCTAATGCTGCAACTTCTCTGTATACTACAGCATCATCCACGAAAAGTCGCATAGAACTTCTGACACTATCTACTAGGTCATTTATATATATTGTGAAAAGCAATGGTCCCATAACAGTCCCCTGTGGCACGCCAGAGGTTACTTTAATGTCTGTAGACTCAATACTTCTGTTTTCCGATGAGTGGTCTCCTGTAATCCTAACATGTTTGTCTTGTTTGAAACATGCATATGAACTTCTTTGAGCAGAATTTCACAAGAAATATTTTTCATCGTAATAGACGTCTTTGAATGATGAACTGTTTTTCACAAAAACAGAAAAATAAAGTTCAAAAAATTGAATTAAAGGGCGGTGGAGGCAGACACTCACCCACAAGGAGAGGGAACTTTTCTGTTTCTCATTACTAAATCCAGTATGAGTATTTTCCTAAGGTTTCAAAAGCTTATAAATTATTTCGCGTATTTCTCTTAATTTGGCAGGGGGCATGAGAAAGGCGACTAGCTGCAGGTTGTCCATTGATTAGTCTAAACTTTTTTTTTTAAGTTACCTGAAAGAAATAACACAGATAAATAACTATCAGCTATATTCCCTGAGTAACACATATTTAGAACCATGGGTATGGCATGTCATTAACAACATGACTTAACACTGTATCTTATTTTATTAGTGTTAGCTGATGCAAACTGCTCCATTGCTATCCAAGCCTGCCCTCCATCCCCCCTCCCCTGCCCCTAATCTCCTCCATCAGGGGAAGAGCAGGCTGTTTGAGTGCATGCTAACTACCCTTTCCAGCCATAGGTATTAACAACTTTTACTTTTATTGCATTTATACCCCCTTTTCTTGCAAAAAGCAGATAATTTCTTTTGTTCGATCCTACCATTTTAAACTATTTCTTTAAACTGCTGTTACAAATTTCACACAGAAATAATACACATAGCTAAAGAAAAGACAAGAACTTTCAATTTATATGTGGTACTCGTATAGCTAAGGGATATATTATAAGAAAATGACAAGTAAATAATGTTATGCATTGGGGTTTTTTCCTCAAGTTCCAGGTTTAGCTGGGACTAATCTTTTCCTTTCCAATATGGTAGCCAAAATGGTCTGCCATAGTGTCTTATAGACGACTCAGTCTTCGGTGTCTTTAATCTTCTTCAATGTTGCTGATATGATTCAGTTCTTCCTGCTGTGCCAGCCACCCTTTGTAGTGTCTTACTCCATCAGCTATCGTTGTTTGGGCAATCTTCACTGTTTGAGTTGATCTAACTCTATCCTCTCAGGTAGCCTCTGTCATTCGTGTTGCACAGTTGGCCAACATCACCTTTTTGCCTTTCATCTCAGGGTGATCACTGTGGATGTCCATCTGGGGTGTCAGTGTCTTTCGTGTTGTTGAGAGTGATCTTTAATTTGGGAGGCTGTTATACACCCATTTGCGCACTGACCTGCATCAATCACGGCTCAGCTTGTGCTCGCCAGTGGTGGGCTGCTCTGTAGGTGGTAGGCTTCCTTCAGTAGGGGTCAGGCGGCTTCCAACTGAACAGATTGTATGCTCCTTGCAACGAAATTATAAAGGATTACCAATGAAGTACGTCAATGATTGTGACGATTCTCATTGTAAATAGGTCAAATCCATGTTCACCTATAGTAAATTCATTAACGAACTAGAAATGTGCAATTTAAAGAGGTGTCTTATTGTAACTATGATTCGACAGAACTTTATAAAATCAACACAAGACCATTCCCACATCAAAACATGGGAAGTAACATTGTTCACAGAAGATACAGCATCCGCTTGAACTACTGTGTATTGTCTTAACGCTCTCAGACTATGCCCAAATACTGATGCTGCATGCTTGAGGAATGTGCATGAAGTACAGCACCGTTAAGTGCTTCAAGAATGACTACAGGTTTTTGGCTTATTTCTACATTAGTCATAAACATGCTAATAAACAATGATTAATGTATTGTCTATTCTTGTTAGCAAATAACAGTACTCACTCTAATCGGTACAGTATTGATAGTATATTTAAACGCTGTACTGTGATTTTTGCAATTACATTTTTACAGATTTATTATTCAGTTGTGGCAAAGGAAATGCACTGAGAGTAAAAATGAGCAAAATGTGTAATTGTAACTGTATTAAACATTACAGTATTCATTGAGGTTTTATTACACGGGCATTCATTGTCTAATATTCCAGGTTCAACTTGGTTTTCAGGGAACAAGGGCATAAGTTATATTGCATTATTAACACCACTGACAAAGTATTACCAACAGACGTGAATTTTACCTTGAGGGAGTATCGTGTAAGCTTGCTTCCTGTGTTGAAATACGTATCTAATACTCTTTATTTGTGGGGAAGCAATTTGCAAGTAGCCATTAATATCGCAAACATACAAATCTCCTAGGGGTGAAAATATTACACAGAATACCTAAATATTTGGTGCCCATAATGATTAAAAATTATTTTGTATTTAATGTTTTTTGTGTAAACATGCTGAAGTTTGTGAGTTACATATTACACCAAGGAACATGCGCAAGTCAATTGCACCTTAGTTTCCTGTGGTCGCAACACAATAAAAAAGGAAACCAATATTTTTCTTGGCCAATGGTCTTGCCACAGTGGTAACATCAGTTCCCGTCAGATCACCGATACTAAGAGCCGTTGGGATCGGCTAGCACTCGGATGGGTCACCATCGGGGTCTGCGTAGTGCTGTTGGCAAGCGAGGTGCACTCAGTTCTTGTGAGGCCTATTGAGAGCTGCTTAACTGAGAAGTAGCGACACTGGTCACGAAAGCTGACAGCGGCTGGGAGAGTTGTGTGCTGACCACACGCCCCTCTGCATCCACACCCGGTGATGACTAAGGCTGAGGATGACACAGCAGCCAGTCAGTACCGTTGGTCCTTCAAGGGCTGTTCAGATGGAGTTTTTTCTTGTAAACTTTCTTCAACATGCTGGATCATATTATAAATGCATTATAAATACATCTACATTCACTGACTATTATATCAAATGTTTGTTGATAGTAAGTATTTGAAATGAGAATAGTTAATTGAAAATAAAAGTGATACAGACTTGTATTTGATACCCCTGACAATTTGTACTGATGCACAAATCCATGAGGATATCACACTTAAAAGCATGGGCTGTAACTGTAATTAATTTATTCAGGTAACTTGGATACATTTTGTTATAAGGCACAGCTTACATTACATTTTATTATAAAGAAAAACTTACATCCATTTGAACCTGCATACCATAGTCAGACCTAGGTGCACCTCTGTAATTTTTACCCCACCCACTTCCCTTTAGTACCAAATTTACTTGACTATTCCTTCATGTCTCAAGATGTGTCCTAACAGGCAGTCCCATTTTTCAGTTGTGCCATTAAATTATCACCTTATAATAATATAAGTAATACATTATTTGGTCATCTTTTCATATTTACTGTTGATGCTACAAATGCATAGACAAATCCATGAAAAAGGAAACAATTACTTTCCTTTCATTGGACAGTATTACAAATGTTCAATTATATTAGTACGACATTGCATAAAACAAATACACAGAATTTTGTATGAAAAGAAAGAAGTCATTGTATGAGAGACTGCCAGAACAAGAAAGGAACCGTGATTTTTATGTGGGTGGTTCTGAGCAAATTACTTTGCCGGGGGCATCTGCATTCAATGCAATCAAGGAGCTATCTGCTGTTGTGTGTATGCAATCTCCTCTTAACAGAAGACTGTGTATAAAGTGAAGACAATGACGTGCTACTGCCTAAGAATCCACATTTACCATTTTGTGGTGATGACTCAGGATTATTCTTATATATAAATGTCAGGTCATTAAAAAATAAAATTGGTAATCTTAGTAGTCTATTAGGTGTAAACAAGAAGACTACATTGTGTGTTAATAAACACTGGCTCAGTGAAGATAAGCTACAACTGAACATATCACAGGGGATGGTCATGGCATACTGTGGCAGATCAAGCTGGCATCCGTCACCTGCTGTAATTATACTGCAACTACTACCAATAATTTTTTCTCTCTTTTCTATCTCTGGCTGTTTTGGTTCTGATTTTCAGTAATATTTGTGTGTGATGTAGGCATAAATCTGCTCATTGGTTATTTAGGTCAGATTTCATTGTTACTGTTGTGACAGTGCCACGACATTTAACAGTACCGCCACAACAGTACGTGCAAACGGCAATAGAGGCGCTCCGTAACTCAGCTGAGCGCGGGAGCGCCACCTAGCTACGAACGGCGCCAACCGCATGCCACGGCACGGCAGTCGAATAGGAGATACTGAGTCGTTATCATGTAACCAGCTATTGTTTCTAAGTGAGTGTGTTTGAATATCCACGCAATTATTGGTGATTAAAGGTTATAACACTTTTTGGTGACGAGGTCGGATATTTTCACTGCGTTGTGGATTTGTGTGTTCGTGACGGAGCAGACATGGAACAGCTTATGCAAGCGCTCATTGAACAACAAACACAGTTGACGGCTACTATTCAGGCGTTGTCTACGTCGCTTACTCATCGTCTGTCTTCCTCTTCTCCGCCTCCATTCCCTCCTTTCGACGAGGCCGCTGAAGACTGGGAGGATTATGAGAAGCGTTTGCGGCAACGCTTCTTGGCTTTCGGCATTGTCGACTCTCCTATGTGTAAGTCGTTATTTCTATCTTGGATTTCCTCACGGATCTATCAGCTGCTATCTCAGTTAGCCCCTCTGCGGGAACCTGCCTCTCTGTCCTTCCAAGAAATGGGTGACTTATTGTCTAACTATTACCGAAAAAACACCCACGTCATTGCCGCCCACGTGGCATTCTACCGGTGTCGTAAACAGCCCCATCAATCTTACCGGGCTTGGGCGGCAGAACTACACGGTCTGAGTAGGAAATATGAGTTTGTCACAGACACTCATCATGAGTCTTATGCTGATTCAATGGTTAGGGATGCTATTCTACGGCTTGCTCCTGATAAAGAAGTTCGACAACGTGTCCTACAACAGCCAAACCCGTCGTTGTCGGAAGTTCTAAGCATCGCTCAATCCTTTGAAGTGTCTTACGCTGCTGGCGCGCAAATAGACGCGTGGTGTGATGTAGGCGCTGTACAGTCAACTTTCGACACGGACAATTTGCCTGTTTCACAGGAGAACGAAGATGTGGCGGCGGTTCACTCACGTACACAACGTCGCGGTGGACCGCAACGCTTGCAGTGACAACAGCACCCACAGAAGCAAGTTCGTTCTGCACTTCCTTCTTGTCCACGTTGATTTTTACAGCATGACAGGCCGTGTGTCCAAAATGTTGGGCCACGTGTAATTCATGTAGGAAAAAAGGCCACATTGCTTCTGTGTGTCAGTTCCTGTCGACGAGGACGAGGCGTCGGACATGGATGTTAACTGTGTGCTTTCTCAAACAAATAAGTTGTTTGTTACTGTTCATGTTCTGGATAAAGACATTCACATGGAAGTGGACACTGGCCCTGCAGTAACTCCCATTAATTCTCGCACGTATTTGGAGTTGGGCTCGCCTCCCTTGTCTCCAGTTACGCGAAATCTGAGAACTTGTAACAAACAGAAAATTCCTATCATTGTCCAGTGTGATGCTTCCACTGCCTACAAGTCTGTTGTTAGGCCCCTCACGTTTTATGTGGTGGATCATGCGGGCACTGAAAACCTGTTCGGTTATGATGCTTTCCAGTTGTTCGGGTTCTCCATTGATGATGATGTGCACCTCATATCTGAGGACATTCCGTATCAACAGCTGGATGGCTTGTGTTCTGAATTTTCGTCCGTGTTCTATGCTGGTCTGGGTCGTGCCAAGGATTTTGAAGCCCACATTACTCTTAAACCTACAGCTCGCCCTAAGTTTTTCCGGGCACGCCCCATTCCGGTAGCGTTGCGTGCACCTGTCAAGGCTGAGATAGACAGGTTAACAGCTTCAGGGATTCTCCTTCCTGTTACCTCCAGCGAATGGGCATCGCCAATCGTGGTGGTTTCTAAACCAAACGGGAGTCTGCGATTGTGTGGTGATTTTAAAGCCACTGTGAACGCTCAGAGCCTCATTGACACTTATCCTCTTCCCCGTCCTGAGGAGTTATTTACCAACCTCGCTAGGGGCCAGTTCTTTTCCAAACTTGACTTATCGGAGGCATACCATCAGTTGCCGTTGGATGCTTCTTCCAAGGAATTTCTCATCTTCAACACTCCTTGTGGGTTGTGGCAGTACCAGCGGTTACCATTTGGCGTCGCTAGCGCGCCGGCCATTTTTCAGCGGTTTTTGGAACAGCTCACGGCTTCCGTTCCCGGCTGCCCCCGTGACGTTGTTGTCATGGGGGCCTCCACTGAGTAGCACCTTCGCAATTTGCGTTCACTGTTTCGGGTTTTGCATTCGGCTGGGTTGAGGTGCAATCTGGACAACTCATAGTTCTTCGAACCCTCCATTGTATCTTGGTTTCCACTTGTCCCGTGAGGGTATACGTCCTCTACGTCAGCACGTTGCGGCCATTAACGCTCTACCCCAGCCGTCTACGGTCAAAGAACTTCCGGTGTTTCTAGGCAAGATTGCTTATTATCACAAATTCATTCCATCCGCGGCGGCGGTAGCTCATCCTCTGCATCAGCTGTTACGAAAAAATGTCCCTTTCTGTTGGTCCGACGAGTGTGAGCAGGCTTTTGTCCGCCTGAAGGCTCAATTGCAGTCGGCGCCTTGTCTTGCCACATTCCGTCCGGGTCAGCAGTTGGTTCTGGCGACTGACGCGTCACAGTATGACCCAGGGGCTATTCTCGCCCATCGGTATGAGGATGGGTCGGAACGACCCATCGCCTATGCTTCCAAGACCCTCAACGATGCGCAACGGCGTTACTCTCAAATCGAAAAGGAGGCGCTCACTATCATTTATGCTCTAATAAAGTTCAGAATTTTTTTGCATTGTTCTAAGTTTCGCCTCATCACCGACCACAAGCCACTGGTCTCTCTGTTCAGCCCATCGGCGTCACTTCCGGATAAGGCAGCTCACCGCCTGCAACGTTGGGCCTTATACTTGTCTCGTTTTCACTATGATATTCACTATCGCCCAACGGCATGAAGGCCATTGGGGGATTTCTCAAACTAAGTCCCTGGCCCGCAGGCATGTTTATTGGCCTGGTATTGATTTGCACATCGCCCACATGGTTGCTGCGTGTGATCAGTGTGCTCAACAACTGGCTGCACCTCGTCCAATGCCCTCTCCGTGGCCTGATCAGGCGCAGCCATGGGAATGGGTGCATGCTGACTTTGCCGGCCCCTTCCTCGGTACTTATTGGCTAGTTGATTGACGCCTTCTCGAAGTTTCCGTTTGTTGTTCGATGTCCTTCGCCCACCACTGCGGCGACGACGCTGGCTTTGTCCAAAATCTTTGTGCTAGAAGGCCTTCCATCCACGATCGTCACGGACAATGGCCCTCAGTTCTCTTTGCAGGCCTTCCGTAATTTTTGTACTGGACAAGGGATTCATCATGTTACAGCACCGCCCTTCCATCCGCAATCGAATGGGGAGGTCGAGCACCTCGTCCGCACTTTCAAAAGCCAGATGAAAAAATTCCTTAGTTATTTTTCCACAGATGACGCTCTGCTGCAATTTCTGAGTTCTTATCGCTTCACGCCTCTGGGTGATCGCAGCCCTGCTGAACTCTTGCATGGCCGCCAACCGCGCACTCTACTGCACCTGCTTCACCCTGTCAGGCCTTGTGCTGTGTCCCCTAGTGCGGGAAAATACTCGGTAGGCGCCGACGTGTGGTCACGAGGGTATGGATCTCGCCCTAAATGGATTCCAGGGGTGGTCAAGCCTCTTCGCAGCCGCCGGCTTTGTGAAATACGTACGGACGACGGCACGGTTGTTCGCTATTACGACCAGATGCGCCCACGAGTGGTGGCCACGCCGGTGCCACCGCCCCCTCCTTCGCCTCCACCAGCCCTAGAAGCCAGTCCTGTCGCTGCTGTCGATCTACCGTACGTGTTGATGCAGCCGACGTCGCTACCACTTCCGAGTACGCCGGAACCGGCCCCAGTCGAACGCCGCCTTCCCCGGAACACATCTCGCTGGAGAACACCCTCAGGTCCACGACACCTATGGATGCTGCTCCGGAGTTTTCACCCATCATCTCGTCCAGGAGGCACGTTCCACGCACGAGCTTCCGTCCTGGACGTTTTCGACCATACTCTCGTGTCTCTCTGCGGAATCTTCTCGGGGCCTCACAAGAGGCCACGAATGTCTCCGCACTGTCCGTGTCTCCAAGGAAGTGAGTGTTTTTTTTCAAGGATGGGGAAAGTGTTGTGACAGTGCCACGAGATTTAACAGTGCCGCCATGACAGTACGCGCAAACGACAATAGAGGCGCTCTGCAACTCGGCTGAGCGCGGGAGCGCCACCTAGCTACGAACGGCGCCGGCCGCATGTCACGGCACGGCAGTCGAATGAGAGGTACTGAGTTGTTATCATGTAACCAGCTATTGTTTCTAAGTGAGTGTGTTTGAATATCCACGCAATTATTGGTGATTAAAGGTTATAACAGGATTACTGTCCAGTTTGTAAGATATTGAATGGCTTGGCCAGGCTGCTATTGGGAGCATTAGTTTCAGCATCTTATTCGTGAGGTCAGGGTCACCTGCCTTCCTTGCATTGAGGTGGTTGGAGTCGTCACTCTTTCTGCAGTGATTTCTTCAGTGTGGCAGTTTTTGTCCTGTCTCGCCATGAATATTTGTAGCTGTCCCACTGCTTCTGGAACGTGATCTCGGTTGGTAGGTTCATTGATGCGGATGAAGTCATTGGTGAAGACTTCTACGAGAGTGTCTGCCTTAGCGTCTGGGTCAATTCTGCATTTTTTTTTCAGTAGGTGAGGAGTACAGTAGGCTCTTGCAGCTCACATGCCCACCTGCGGGCTACCTGATGCCCACAGACTCTGTATGAGTGAAGGCAACCTGCCTGTAGCATACGTGTGACCATGCTGCCGGGTGTCCAGGTGCTAACCCATATTTCGAATTCGTGCCTATAGTAACTGCACTTATCTCAGAGTGAGCTGACAGGTTCCCATGTAGCACCAGGAGTCTCCAGCAGGAGGACTGCGCAGACTAAACTGCGGAAGTTAAGAAGAGAGAAACAGAATTAACTGTAGAGGATATGCAGATACAGTTTGTGATGAAAAGTATCCGGACACCCCAAACGTTTTTCATCTTAGGTGCACTGTGCTGCCACCTACTGCCAGGTACTCCATATCAGCGTCCTCAGTAGTCATTAGACATCGTCAGAGAGCAGAATTGGGCGCTCCACACAACTCAAGGACCTCGAATGTGGCCAGGTGATTGGGTGTCACTTGCGTCATACGTCTCTATGCGAGATTTCCACGCTCCTAAACATCACTAGGTCCACTGTTTTCGATGTGATAGTGAAGTGGAAACGTGGAGGGACATGTACAGTGCAAAAGCGTAGAGGCTGACCTCGACTGTTGACTGACAGAGACCGCAGACAGCTGAAGAGGGTCGTAATGTGTAATAGGCAGACATCTATTCAGTACATCACACTGGAATTCCAAACTGCATCAGGATCCACTGCCAGTTCTATGACAGTTGGGTGAGAGGTGAGTGAACTTGGATTTCACGGTCGAGCGACTGCTCGTAGGCCACACATCACGCCGGTAAATGCCAAACGATGCATCACTTGGTGTAAGGAGCGTAAACATTGGACGATCGAACAGTGGTAAAACATTGTGTGGAGTGACGAAACATGGTACACACTGTGGCGATTCAATGGCCGGGTGTGGGTATGGCAAATGCCCGGTGAACGTCATCTGACAGCGTGTGTAGTGCCAATAGTGAAACTCAGAGGCGGTGGTGTTAGGGTGTGCTACGGTCGCAGGTTCGAATCCTGCCTCGGGCATGGATGTGTGTGATGTCCGTAGGTTAGTTAGGTTTAAGTAGTTCTAAGTTCTAGGGGACTGATGACCACAGATGTTAAGTCCCATAGTGCTCAGAGCCATTTGAATCATTTTTTGTTAGGGTGTGGTCGTGTTTTCAATGGAGGAAGCTTCCAGCCTTTGTTGTTTTGCGTGGCACTATCACAGCGCAACCCTACATTGATGTTTTATGCACCTTCTTGCTTCCCACTGTTGGAGAGCCATTTGGGGATAGCGATTGCATCTTTCAACACGATGGAGCACCTGTTCACAATTCACGGCCTGTGGCGGAGTGGCTACACGACAATAACATCCCTGTAATGGACTGACCTGCACAGAGTCCTGACCTGAATCCTGTGGAACACATTTGGGATGTTTTGGAATGCCGAGTTTGTGCCAGGCCTCACCAACCGGCGTCAATACCATTCCTCAGTGCAGCACTCCGTGAAGAATGGGCTGCCATTCCCCAAGAAACCTCCCAGCAACTGATTGAACGTATGCTTGCGAGAGTGGAAGCTGCCATCAAGGCTAAGGGTGGGACAACACCATATTGAATTCCAGCGTTACCGATGGAGGGCGCAACGAACTTGTAAGTCATTTTCAGCCAGGTGTCCGGATACTTTTGATCGCATAGTGTATGTAAATACTGTAAAGTAAGAAGCAAGGGGGAATTGCCGCTGTATAATTAGCTGGTACTTGTTTCTGAACCCCTTATCTAATACAACATACTATCTGCTCACCATTTGGTCTGACTTCTAATGGTTTGGTGGTGTTTGAGACTCCAGATGAGAAATAGGCAGAGTAGATGCCATTTTTATTAATGACACGGGTATTGGAAGTCGTTTCAGATCACAAAGGTTTAACCTGCATTTAAATTTCAGCTACACTTATGAGATACTTGGTCATAGACTTAACAAGAGACGTTGGACCAGCAACATATTAAACATGTTGGCGTTTGTCACACACTTTTAATTTTGTATGAAACACGTTAGAAAAGCTACATTAATAAACAGCAATTTGTCTAACCTCATGTTATTGCGGAATTTTCACACTTCTGGTGACACTGTCGTAACACGAGGTGCACCTGAAAAGTTCGCTGATACTCTCTGAAAATAAAGGAAACAAAAGTTGCTAGCAAAGTTCCTTTACTGGCCTGCAGAGCAATCACCATTAAATACAAGAAACTTCTGACACTGGTTGTAAAACTATTCGAACCTATCAACAAGTGCTTTTTGTGAAATCTGTACGTACAGTGGTCTCACGTTGTTGGATATTTACGAAGTTTGCGAATATTTGTGAATAAAGTACACACATCAAAAAATGTTTTGCATCTCCTTAGTTCCGAGAGTTCGGGAACCTGTACACAAAATTGGAATAGGGATCAACATAAACATCATTTCCGCCCTTTTTATTGCTCATGGAAACCACAAATTGCATGTTGTATCACCAACATAGCGAGACCTTCAGAGGTGGTGGTCCAGATTGCTGTACACACTGGTACCTCTAATACGCCCTCTTGCATTGATGCATATCTGTATTCGTCGTGGCATACTGCCCACAAGTTCATCAAGGCACTGGTGGTCCAGATTGACCAACTTTGCAATGGAGATTCGGCCTAGATCCCTCAGAGTGGTCGTCCATAAACAGCCCTTTTCAATCTATCCCAGGCATTTTTGATAGGGTCCATGTCTAGAGAACATGCTGGCCACTCGAATCGACCGATGGTGTTATCCTGAAGGAAGTCGTTCACAACATGCCCACGATGGGGGCGCGAATTGTCGCCCACGAACACGAATGCCTCGCCAGTATGCTACCAATATGCTTGCACTATCAGTTGGACGATGGCATTCACGTATCGTACAGCTGTTACAGCGCCTTCTCTGACTACCAGCGGCGTACGTCGGCAGCACATAATTCCACCCCGAAACAGCAGGGAACCTCCGCCTTGCTGCACTCTCTGGACAGTGTGTCTAAGGCGTTCAGCCTGACAGGGATTCCTCCATGCACGTCTCCGACGATTGTCTGGTTGAAGGCATATGCGGCACTCGTCAGTGAATAATGGTCCATTCAGCATGTTGTTGGGCCTATCTGTACCGCCCAGCATATTGACATGGTTGTAAAGATGGACCTTGCCATAGACGTCCGTGGTGAAGTTACCCATCGTGCAGCCTATTGCGCACAGTTTGTCGTCACAGGACGTCCTGTCTACTTGAAAAGCATTATTCGACATGGTGGCGTTGCGCCAGGGTTGGCCCGAGCCAAAATTCATAGATAGCGGTCATCCACTGCAGTAGTAGCCCTTGGGCGAGCTGAGCGAGATATGTCATCGACAGTTCCGGTCACTCTGTATCTCCTCCATGTCCTAACATAATCGGTTTAGTTCTCTCCGAGACACCTGGACACTTTCCGTGTTGAGAGCCCTTCCTGGCCCAAAGTAACAATGCGGATGCGATCAATCCACGGTACTGACCGTCTATGCACAGTTGAACTACAGACGGCACAAGCCATGTACCTCCTTCCTGGTGGAATGACTGGAACTGATCGGCTGTCCGACCCCCTCCATCTAATACGTGCTCCTCATGCGTGGTTGTTTACATCTTTCGGCGGGTTTAGTGACATCTCTGAACAGCCAAAGCGATTGTGTCTGTGGCACAACATTCAGTCATCATCTATATTCAGGAATTCTGGGAACTGGGGTGATACAGAATTTTTTTTTATGTGTGTGTTTACTGTCTTAGCTTATTTTCAACTCTTCTGTTCTCATTGTTAAAGTTCGTTGCCGGTCATCCAGAAGCATCCGTCACTCTCCCTTGAGGCTGTTTGGGACTGTGCATGTTGGCTTGAATGCGGCTTATCCTCAACACCCTCCTTTCCGTCTCTGAAGCGTTTACACACACACACACACACACACACACACACCGCCGTTTGAGTCTCATACGGATTCCCATATGGAGAACATAGTAATAGACATCCCTGGGGTTCTGAAACAGCTGAATGGGTTGAAAATAAATAAATCGCCAGGTCCTGATGGGATTCAAATTCGGTTTTTCAGAGAGTACTCTACTGCATTGGCTCCTTACTTAGCTTGCATTTATCGCGAATCTCTTGTCCCGAGCGACTGGAAAAAGCGCAGGTGACGCCTGTGTATAAGAAGGGTAGAAGGACAGATCCTCAAAATTACAGATCAATATCCTTAACATTGGTTTGTTGCAGGATTCTCGAACACATTCTCAGTTCGGATATAATGAATTCCCTTGAGACAGAAGTTGCTGTCCACACATCAGCACGGCTTTAGAAAGCATCGCTTCTGTGAAACGCAACTCGCCCTTCTTTCACATAATATCTTGCCAACGATGGATGAAGGGTATCAGATGGATACCATATTTCTCGACTTCCGGAAAGTGTTTGACTCGGTGCCCCACTGCAGACTCCTAACTAAGGTACGAGCATATGGGATTGGTTCCCAAGTGTGTCAGTGGCTCGAAGACTTCTTAAGTAATAGAACCCAGTAAGTTGTCCTCGATGGTGAGTGTTCATCGGAGGTGAGGGTATCATCTGGAGTGCCCCAGGGAAGTGTGGTAGGTCCGCTGTTGTTTTCTATCTACATAAATGATCTTTTGGATAGGGTGAATAGCAATGTACGGCTGTTTGCTGATGATGCTGTGGTGTACAGGAAAGTGTCGTCGTTGTGTGACTGTAGGAGGATACGAGATGACTTGGACAGGATTTGTGATTGGTGTAAAGAATGGCAGCTAACTCTAAATATAGATGAATGTAAATTAATACAGATGAATAGGAAACAGAATCCCGTAATGTTTGAATACTCCATTAGTAGTGTGGCGCTTGACACAGTCACGTCGATTAAATATTTGAGCGTAACATTGCAGAGCGATATGAAGTGGGACAAGCATGTAATGGCAGTTGTGGGGAAGACGGATAGTCGTCTTTGGTTCATTGTTAGAATTTGAGGAAGATGTGGTTCATCTGTAAAGGAGACCGCTTATAAAACACTAATACGACCTATTCTCGAGTACTGCTCGAGCGTTTGGAATCCCTATCAGGTCGGATTGAGGGAGGACATAGAAGCAATTCAGAGGCGGGCTGCTAGATTTGTTACTGGTAGGTTTGACCATCACGCGAGTGTTACGGAAATGCTTCAGGAACTCGGGTGGGAGTCTCTAGAGGAAAGGAGGCGTTCTTTTCGTGAATCGCTACTGAGGAAATTTAGAGAACCAGCATATGAGGCTGACTGCAGTACAATTTATTGCCGCCAACTTATATTTCGCGGAAAGACCACAAAGATGAGAGATATTAGGGCTCGTACAGAGGCATGTAGGTAATCATTTTTCCCTCGTTCTGTTTGGGAGTGGAACAGGGAGAGAAGATGCTAGTTGTGGTGCGAGGTACTCCCTGCCACGCACCGTATGGTGGATTGCGGAGTATGCATGTAGATGTAGATGTAGATACAGACGTACGGTCGTGGACAAAACTAGCGAGACCCCTCGCCTTTTCGTTACGCTGATCCGCACAGCTTTAAAGTCTGCTACACAGCATAACAGACAAGGCGACGAAGTGCTACCAACATAATATGCAAGTTCACTCACAAGGAGATGGCACGACCGTGGAGTCGTGGATTTGTCCGAAATTGTGTGGTGAAACACGACCCCTAACATACGGCGTGAAATTGAAAAACTATCCGAAATTTGTCAGACGGTTTTCAATCATGTGTAAGACTATATTAATACTCATTAGTGTGTTAACCACAACACCTAAATATAAGATATAAATGAAAGAATAAACGCTAATTAGCATGAACTGTACTAATAAAAATGAATATCAGCTTATCGAGATAACATAACTGTTCTAGTAAGACTAAGTACTCCAGATCGTTACGAATTAGCAAAATATTATGCGCATTCTTTCCCGAAATGATCTGTGTCAATGTTCAGACCAGTCATACTGGTTTACCGTTGCTGACCTACCATGAACGTGTGCAAATTTAGCAATGCGTGAAGATTCATAACGAAATTCAGTTAAAAATCATTCAGTTATTGACAGAAGCGGAAAAAGTAGGCAGTAACAAGTATGAAATTCTACAAGAGTTTCACATCGATATCCACAGGGCACTAGTACAGAATAAAGGTAGCAATAAAACCTATTGGGGGCGGGAGAATTTCTTAAAATTCCTTAACTGATAGTCTATCCTCCTCCATCGAATAGAAAACAAACCAGACCTCCCTTGCAGTAGCAAACACCTTTCACTACGCTAGCAGACAACCCAGGCAAACAGCCCTCTATTATTACCCCAGACATGAATAAGCCGGCAATTTCGCAATGAAAATGGCAAAATGATCTGCATTTTCTGTTAGATGAAGTTTTCTTGACTCAAAAACATGAATCGTCTACCTGTATGTCACCGCTTATGTGACAATCATTCGGAATGTTTATCGAAATAACAAAAAAATTTTATTAGCGAGTAAATTTAGTAAGATAATTCTGCACCACCCCAGCAAATAAACGGCGACGCAGCTGCCAAACGTATTCTAAAATGTTTCGAATTCTCCATTCTGTCACAGCCAGAAAACGTTTATTAGCCGACGTGTTCCTTAAGGTAGCTAGTAATGGGAATGCTCGCACATTTAAAACGCGGTTGCATTAATAGTGGGATCTGAACTACCACGTGTATAGGCAAACTGATTTTATTTGCATTCCTTTATACGTGATATGGATCCTAAGCGTAGCTACGATTAGTATGCTGATGTATCGACTGCAACTGAAACATTTCGAATAAAGAGTAGCGGAAATTATTATGTGGCCCTCATATTCAGTAACTGTGGTAATTATTTTCGTTGTTATGATTTCGTCACGTAAATCGGTAAAAACTGGTATCACTTTCTTGACCGTCTGTCTGTCTACCTAACCCTTAAAACACGTTTACCTCGAGTAGGGGTGGACATAATAAGTGGAAACGTATCGCACTTTCTGCGGTATACGGTCCCTTGGTGGTGTAAAAAAGTGAGCTATGTCGACGCAATCTAAAGATACGGCTGTTTATGTAAAGAAAATTTACGCGAAAGGTCAAAAGATGGCTGTAAGAACTATGCCAACAAACTGCTTAGGTCATCAGTCCCCTGGATCTAGAACTACTTCAACCTACCTAACCTAACACTGAAACAAGGCCCCCAGAGTAGACAACATTCCATTAGAACTAGTGACAGCCTTGGGAGAGCCAGTCCTGACAAAACTCTACCATCTGGTGAGCAAGATGTATGAAACAGGCGAAATACCCTCAGACTTCAAGAAGAATATTATAATCCCAATCCCAAAGAAAACAGGTGTTGACAGATGTGAAAATTACCGAACTATCAGTTTAATAAGTCACGGCGGCAAAATACTAACGCAAATTCTGTACAGACGAATGGAAAAACTGATAGAAGCCGACCTCGGGGAAGATCAGTTTGGATTCCGTATAAATGTTGGAACACGTGAGGCAATACTGACCCTACGACTTATCTTAGAAGAAAGATTAAGGAAAGGCAAAAATCCTAACAGATATCCATGCCCGGGGAAGGATTCGAACTGACGGCGCAAGGAGCAAGTCGGTCCGCGATATGACGCCGTTGAGCGCACAGCTAACCCGCGCCGGCAAGCTGTTAATATCATCTGGCGTTACTAAAAAGTTACTCACCTGTGGTGAATGATTTTCTGCGCAGTTCATTTAAAAAAGAATAACTAAAATATATTTGATGTTACAGAAGAGGTTGGACGCTTAATTCATTTCCCCTTGTCATTATTCATGATGTTAGATTCGCAATCTGAGCATACGTACTATCCATAACCACACTTTAGATACAAGTCATAGTCACATATATGCAAATACAACACCTTGGCTTGTACTTGAGGTATTTCGTTTCCCACGAAGTGGTGGCAGAGGATGCTGTTTCTCCAGTGCTAGCTATCTCAGCAATCAGCTGACAAGGAGACGGCACGACCGTGGGGTCGGGGATTTGTCTGAAATTTTGTGTGGTGAAAGAGGACCCCTAACACCTCGCGTGGTTAAAATATTTGGACACACTACCCGGAAAATCCAGTGAAAAATTTATCTAAAGTTTCTTAGGTGCCTTACGAACATAAAATGTTAGCCCACTGACCAGCCGCCGTGTGGCCTGGATGTTTAGGGCGCGGAGTGTTACGCCAGAGGTCTAGGGTTCGATTACTCCCCCAGCACAATTTTTTCTGTTCTGTTTCATTTTCTTTGGTTATTCCACCAATTATTCAGAAAGCTTCCCAAACCTACATTATCTTTAACAAATTAGTTACATTATTGAATAAAAAGTATTTTCTTTTTGTCCAACAACACAATTCATGGCGGTGGGTTTTCCATTTTTCATTGTAAAGTAGATGAGGAGTAACATTGGGTTTTTAATCAGAATAACAAAGTCGATTGTGAAACATTCAATTATTTTTATATATATAATAATTATAAACAAGAACCGCAGTGGTAATTATCGTAAAAACAAACAAAGCAATAATTTTTGCAACATCTTGCGCAGCACATAAAACGGATTTTTTACAATCACAGGGCGTTTGCAATAAATCTGTACAAAAACATGCCCCACTAACATTTACGAAAATGTTTTGAGTTTCTGATAATTTTGAGGCAAACTGGGCATATTTAATCATGTCTCGGGATATTGGTGACGATAATTGAGGGTGAATTATAGAATGAATTTTTATACAATCTTCCTGGGAATTAATTTCACGATTCTCCTGTAACAATGCGCTGCAATTTTGCAAGCAACAGAAAAAAAGAAAAGTACCAGAGGAGGAATCGAACCCGAGACCTCTGGCGTAAGGGTCCGAGCTCTAACCATATAGGTTAGACAGCGGTTTGGCAATAGACTAATATTTTATACTCATAAGGCATCTAAGAAACTTTGGATCGATTTTTCTCGGGATTTTCCGAGTAGTGGGTCTTACTATTTTAACCACGTGAGATGTTAGGGGTCGTGTTTCACCACACAATTTCGGACAAATCCACGACTCCACGGTCGTGCCATCTCCTTGTGAGTGAACTTGCATATTATGTTGGTAGCACTTCGTCGCCTTCTCTGTTATGCTGTGTAGCACACATTAAAGCTGTGCGGATCAGCATAACGAAAAGGCGAGGGGTCTCGCTCGTTTCGTCCACGACCATATGTCTATATCTACATCTACATAGACACTCCGCAATCCACCATACGGTGCGTGGCGGAGGGTACCTCGTACCACAACTACCATCTTATCTCCCTGTTCCACTCCCAAACAGAACAAGGGAAAAATGACTGCCTATATGCCTCTGTACGAGCCCTAATCTCTCTTATCTTATCTTTGTGGTCTTTCGGCGAAATATAAGTTGGCGGCAATAAATTGTACTGCAGTCAGCCTCATATGCTGGTTCTCTAAATTTCCTCAGTAGCGATTCACGAAAAGAACGCCTCTTTTCCTCTAGAGACTCCCACCGAAGTTCCTCAAGCATTTCCGTAACACTCGCGTGATGATCAAACCTACCAGTAACAAATCTAGCAGCCCGCCTCTGAATTGCTTCTATGTCCTCCCTCAATCCGACCTGATAGGGATCCCAAACGCTCGAGCAGTACTCGAGATTATTTTGTATTAGTGTTTTATAAGCGGTCTCCTTTACAGATGAACCACATCTTCCCCAAATTCTACCAATGAACCGAAGACGACTATCTGCCTTCCCCACGACTGCCATTACATGCTTGTCCCACTTCATATCGCTAAATGATTTTTAACTGAATTTCGTTATGAATCTTCACGCATTGCTAAATTTGCACACTTTCATTGTAGGTCAGCAACGGTAAACCAGTATGACTGGACTGAACGTTGACACAGATCATTTCGGGAAAGAATGCGCATAATATTTTGTTAATTCGTCATTATCTGGGGTACTTAGTCTTACTAAAACAGTTACGTTATCTCGATAAGCTGAAATTCATTTTCATTACTACAGTTCATGCTAATTCATCTACATCTACATCCATACTCCGCAAATCACCCGAGTGTGTGTGGTGGTGGGTACCTTGAGTACCTCTACCAGTTGTCCCTTCTATTCCATTCTCGTATTGTTCGTGGAAAGAAGGATTGTCGGTATGCTTCTGTGTGGGCTCTAATCTCTCTGATTTTATCCTCATGGTCTCTTCACGAGATATACGTAGGATGGAGCAATATACTTCTTGACTCTTCGGTGAAGGTATGTTCTCGAAACTTTAACAAAAGCCCGTACCGAGCTACTGAGCGTCTCTCCTGCAGAGTCTTCCATTGGAGTTTATCTATCATCTCCGTAACGCTTTCGCGATTACTAAATGATCCTGTAACGAAGTGCGCTGCTCTCCGTTGGATCTTCTCTCTCTCTTCTATCGACCCTATCTGGTACGGATCCCACACTGCTGAGCAGTACTCAAGCAGTGGGCGAAAAAGCATACCGTAACCTACTTCCTCTGTGTGGTGTCACCGCCAGACACCACACTTGCTAGGTGGTAGCTTAAATCGGCCGTGGTCCATTAGTACATGTCGGACCCGCGTGTCGCCACTGTCAGTGATCAAACCGAGCGCCACCACATGGCAGGTCTCGAGAGACGTACTAGCACTCGCCCCAGTTGTACTGACGACATTGCTAGCGACTAGACGTATGAAGCCTTCTCTCTCATTTGCCGAGAGACAGTAGAATAGCCTTCAGCTAAGTTAATGGCTACGACCTAGCAAGGCGCCATTTGTAACAGTGCATGTATCTTAAGAGTCTCATTTGTATAATCAGGAGAGATGTATTCCTAAGGAAGTAAAGTTAAGTAAACCTAAGCTCCGTTCTTTTCTTTATAGTATTCATACGTATCCTGTTACAGAATTCACGCCCGTCTGCGTTAGTTTAGCGTGCATAGTGGTCTCGTGAAACCACACTGTGTCGGCACTTCTGTCGACACATCACTCTGTTTTCGGATTGCATTTCCTTAGGATTCTTCCAATGAATCTCAGTCTGGCATATGCTTTACCAACGATTAACGTTATATAATCATTCCATTATAAATCACACCTAATGCGTACTCCCAGATAATTTATGGAATTAACTGCTTCCAGTTGCCGATCTGCTATTTTGTAGCTAAGTGATAAGGGATCTATCTTTCTATGCATTCGCAGCACATTACACTTGTCTACATTGAGATTGAGTTGCCATTCCCTGCACCATGCGTCAATTCGCTGCAGATCCTCCTGCATTTCAGTACAATTTTCCATTGTTACAACATCTCGATAGACCACAGCATCATCCGCAAAAATCCTCAGTGAACTTCCGATATCATCCACAAGGTCATTCATGTATATTGTGAATAGCAACGGTCCTACGACACTCCCCTGCGGCACACCAGAAATCACTCTTACTTCGGAAGACTTCTCTCCATTGAGAATGACATGCTGCGTTCTGTTATCTAGGAACTCTTCAATCCCATCACACAATTGATCTGATTGTCCATATGCTCTTACTTTGTTCGTTAAACGACTGTGGGGGAACTGTATCGAACGCCTTGCGGAAGTCAAGAAACACGGCATCTACCTGGGAACCTGTGTCTATGGCCCTCTGAGTCTCGTGGACGAATAGCGCGAGCTGGGTTTCACACCATCGTCTTTTCGAAACCCATGCTGATTCCTACAGAGTAGATTTCTAGTCTCCAGAAAAGTCATTATACTCGAACATAGTACATGTTCCAGAATTCTACAACTGATCGACGTTAAGAGATATAGGTCTATAGTTCTGCACATCTGTTCTACGTCCCTTCTTGAAGACGGGGATGACCTGTGCCCTTTTCCAATCCTTTGGAACGCTACGCTCTTCTAGAGACCTACCTAGCGTTTATTCTTTAATTTCTATCTTATATTTAGGTGTTGTGGTTAACACACTAATCAGTATTAATATAGAATGAGATTTTCACTCTGCAGCAGAGTGTGCGCTGATATGAAACTTCCTGGCAAATTAAAACTGTGTGCCCGACCGAGACTCGAACTCGGGACCTTTGCCTTTCGCCGGCAAGTGCTCTACCATCTGAGCTACCGAAGCCCGACTCACGCCTGGTACTCACAGCTGTACTTCTGTCAAGTCTGGAAGGTAGGAGACGAGATACTGGCAGAAGTAAAGCGTTGAGTACCGGCCGTGAGTCGTGCTTCGGTAGCTCAGATAGTAGAGCACTTGCCAGCGAGAGGCAAATGTCCCGAGTTCGAGTCTCGGTCGGGCACACAGTTTTAATCTGCCAGGAAGTTTCAGTATTAATATAGTCTTACACATGATTGAAAACAGTCTGACAAATTTCGGATAGTTTTTCAATTTCACGCCTGTGCATAGTAAGTTGGTAGCACTTCGTCGCCTTGCCTGATACGCTGTGTAGCAGACTTTAAAGCTGTGCGAATCAGCATAACGAAAAGGCCAGGGGTTTCGCTCGTTTTGTCCACGACTGTACATTTTACCCCCTGCTTCGATACTGCAGCTCTGCTTTGGTATTCGATGAATTTCGGTCACTTCATTCCCTAATTTGAAGCAGAACTTCATGTTAATGCGTGGCTCCATTTTGTGCTTTTGACCGCGTATGCCTTTGTCGGCTGTGGTGTGCGTATGAGCACGAGCATATTGACAGCCATGGCCGGTGCTCGGCTTTTGCAGTACCTGGAGATGTGCTTCGGCGTGGCGGCCCGGCTGTGCGCCAGCATTGCCTTCTCGCTGCAGATGGTGCTCTACATGGGCATAGTGCTGTACGCGCCCGCGCTCGCCATCCGCGCCACCACAGGACTTGTAGTGTTTACTTTTCCTTCAGGGTTCTGCCGTGAAAATATAAAATAGAAAATCTGATTGGGTTTTGAATTTTGGTGGTTTCAGTTACGGATAAGGCGGACTTCGTATTATTGATTGAGATCGTGCTGTAATTTGACCGTGCATGGCAGACCAGGTCGGCAACACTACAAAAAGCGACTGTACGTAAATAGCATCAGAAACTAATTGAAACTTACCTTATAATCTTGTTAAATACGCAGTATTAATTACAATATAGTCTTCATGGCTGTCCTCCTAATTTCTCTTGTAGGACGACCCGTCTTTCACTTTTCTCCGTTTGTTGAAAACTTCTTCAAGTTGTCACTGTCATGATCAATTTACAAATTTGGCGATAACCTCCTCGAATCACTATTGAAACAACCTCACTTTGTAATATAATTTTAATTTCCACCCAAAAGCACATTCAACACATCGCCGAAAAATACACGTCTTTCGTATAAAGACAAGAGAGAGAGTGTCATCAATTAGTTGTTAAAAACAAAAACCTACGCAAAGAGTAAAGAGACGAACAAAATTAGTTATAAAAATCGGTCGCTGGTGCAGCGCTCTTCAGCGTGCGCGATCGTAAATTATATCTTTGTATTGGCGGAGGCGCGTTAGTCAAAGTACCATTACAATGCCTCCTCTACTGACACGCTCCGCAAACGAGCGTGGCAGTATAGAAAATTTACATAGATACATATATATATGAGAAAATAAGAAATTTACATATTACAAAAAATATTTCTGAGAACAATACTCTTTGCTTATCAGTCTTTATATACAGTCTTTTCGGTGTGTATCTTCTTTGGGAGTCGTAACATTAATGTCTTTGAATTGCAGCGTATTATCGTTGCTTAGCTCAGCGTTTGAATTCAGTTCACATGATTCGTGTTTACAATGGATTTAATTCGAGCAATAAATGTTTCTATTATATTGCTCCAATGTCTTTAAACGTAGTATCGGATTCTGAGTGAGTGTGTACTGCCTGGATCTCTTGCGTGTGACTTGAAGAAAATCCAAAGTTTGTGCAATGTGTCAACACGAAATTGTGATCTCCAGCAGTCGAATTTTGGTGGCGTCTACCGGTGTATAAATGGTCAATGAGGGCACAGGAAACACCTCACTGCCTACGACAGGTGATGAGCTTGTCTTTTACACCAATCTGAAGACCTGCCAGCTTCCACTACACCATACACTTCAAGACATATTGGCACTACGTAAATATTTCTTGACCAGTGTTCCATCACGTTAGTTTCTTCTTTGCATTTTCAGTTCCATTTATATGAATCATGTGCTATATGCACAAGTCCTTTGCGGTTCATTAACATCTCCTTAAAATACATTTCTTGATATAGTAAGTACATAAATATACGAATATTTACAATTAATCATTACATGAGATAGTTACATTGTTGTCATATAGTACATATACATAATTAAATGATAAATATAGTAAATTTTTAAGTTACATTCAATATCATTGTGCTGACATTGAATTACATTACATTCAGATTGAAGTATACATTTTATTTGTTAGCTTATTCTTTTTTCTTTCATTCCTTCTTTTTCTCCGTTATACTTGCAACATTTGAAGATAATTGTGGCAACTCGCTAGAATATTCAATTTAAAATTCATCTTGCCTCCTGGAATAAAATTTACACATATTTCAAGCTTCAAGACAGCCCTCTGTAGGAGGGTAGCTTCATGGGATGGTTGCTAACTACTTCATAAATACTAGTAAAGTCATCCCCTACAGTGGACTACACAAAATAAAATATGATAGATAAAATACATGTTAACTTAATATAATGTAAAAGTTCCTATACCTAATACCGTTTCTAAGTGTGGTGTCCCCACTATTGCTGTTTCTAAGAGAGGTACCCGTCTATTACCGTTTCTAAGAGCGGTGCCCCTCTAAATATGTTAGGATCCTACAAGTATGGACATCAGTAAGTCAATCATGTTCTTATAAAGTTTGTGTAGTTCATCTCCTTCCTTTCATGAGTATCAAGCAATATAAATAAATGTTTTATTTAATAAGTAAATAAATCTTTTTGGGTAATTGCTGCTGCGTTCCATGCTGTATATCGATTCTGTATTTACCTTGTGGTACCTGTAAAATTCTATTCATAAATAAATATGTGTATGTCTCTCCATACTGTCAGATAATCACGAATTATATGTCAAATATTTCATCATCATGTATAAATTTTTCTAAGGGAGGGATGAGAGTATGAGCCACAACAGAGGACTGATGTTTTGTGTACTCCTTTCTATTTAATGGTGCATTAGTTCAGTACAGTAGATGAGCTTTAATTATGTCATTAGATGACTGCTAAATATGTTCTCTTAAATAATTCTTCCAATCTGAAGTGTCAAGCCTACATAACTCCAAAAATTTCATTACAAGTTCCCATTAGTTTAGTGTTAAAGTGTTATAGATTTAAATCTTCTGGTATATTTCCAACAGTGGCTGCTGTAAATAATTCTTTCCACATAAATCTATACTTTCACCTGTAGTTATAAGAATATAGAAGACATCACATATGTTATTATCTCAGGCATACCAATCTTTCAATAAATAATATTCTTTCCACTACTTTCATTCTGTATTCCATGAGTACATGTGATATAGCGTTCAAATCTAGTTTCTCTCCTCTCAACATATTCTCAATTACTCATCCATTATTCATTCTTCACGAAATAACATACTTATTCCTCAGCATATGTTGTTTGTTGTTGTGGTCTTCAGTCCTGAGACTGGTTTGATGCAGCTCTCCATGCTACTCTATCCTGTGCAAGCTTTTTCTTCTCCCAGTACCTACTGCAACCTACATCCTTCTGAATCTGCTGAGTGTATTCATCTCTTGGTCTCCCTCTACGATTTTTACCCTCCACGCTGCCCTCCAATACTAAATTGGTGATCCCTTGATGCCTCAGAACATGTCCTTCCAACCGATCCCTTCTTCTGGTCAAGTTGTGCCACAAGCTTCTCTTCTCCCCAATCCTATTCAATACTTCCTCATTAGTTACGTGATCTACCAATCTAATCTTCAGCATTCTTCTGTAGCACCACATTTCGAAAGCTTCTATTCTCTTCTTGTCCAAACTATTTATCGTCCATGTTTCACTTCCATACATGGCTACACTCCATACGAATACTTTCAGAAATGACTTCCTGACACTTAAATCAATACTGGATGTTAACAAATTTCTCTTCTTCATAAACGCTTTCCTTGCCATTGCCAGCCTACATTTTATATCCTCTCTACTTCGACCATCATCAGTTATTTTGCTCCCCAAATAGCAAAACTCCTTTACTACTTTAAGTGCCTCATTTCCTAATCTAATTCCCTCAGCATCACCCGACTTAATTAGACTACATTCCATTATCCTTGTTTTGCTTTTGTTGATGTTCATCTTATATCCTCCTTTCAAGACACTGTCCATTCCATTCAACTGCTCTTCCAAGTCCTTTGCTGTCTATGACAGAATTACAATGTCATCAGCGAACCTCAAAGTTTTTATTTCTTCTCCATGAATTTTAATACCTACTCCGAATTTTTCTTTTGTTTCCTTTACTGCTTGCTCAATATACAGATTGAACAACATCGGGGAGAGGCTACAACCCTGTCTTACTCCCTTCCCAACCACTGCTTCCCTTTCATGTCCCTCGACTCTTATAACTGCCATCTGGTTTCTGTACAAATTGTAAATAGCCTTTCGCTCCATGTATTTTACCCCTGCCACCTTTAGAATTTGAAAGAGAGTATTCCAGTCAACATTGTCAAAAGCTTTCTCTAAGTCTACAACTGCTAGAAACGTAGGTTTGCCTTTCCTTAATCTTTCTTCTAAGATAAGTCGTAAGGTCAGTATTGCCTCACGTGTTCCAGTGTTTCTACGGAATCCAAACTGATCTTCCCCGAGGTTGGCCTCTACCAGTTTTTCCATTCGTCTGTAAAGAATTCGCGTTAGTATTTTGCAGCTGTGACTTATTAAGCTGATAGTTCGGTAATTTTCACATCTGTCAACACCTGCTTTCTTTGGGATTGGAATTATTATATTCTTCTTGAAGTCTGAGGGTATTTCGCCTGTTTCATACATCTTGCTCACCAGATGGTAGAGTTTTGTCAGGACTGGCTCTCCCACGGCCGTCAGTAGTTCCAATGGAATACTGTCTACTCCGGGGGCCTTGTTTCGACTCAGGTCTTTCAGTGCTCTGTCAAACTCTTCATGCAGTATCATATCTCCCATTTCATCATCATCTACATCCTCTTCCATTTCCATAATATTGTCCTCAAGTACATCGCCCTTGTATAGACCCTCTATATACTCCTTCCACCTTTCTGCTTTCCCTTCTTTGCTTAGAACTGGATTTCCATCTGAGCTCTTGATATTCATACAAGTCGTTCTCTTATCTCCAAAGGTGTCTTTAATTTTCCTGTAGGCGGTATCTATCTTACCCCTAGTGAGATAAGCCTTTACATCCTTACATTTGTCCTCTAGCCATCCCTGCTTAGCCATTTTGCACTTCCTGTCGATCTCATTTTTGAGACGTTTGTATTCCTTTTTGCCTGTTTCACTTACTGCATTTTTATATTTTCTCCTTTCATCAATTAAATTCAATATTTCTTCTGTTACCCAAGGATTTCTACTAGCCCTCGTCTTTTTACCTACTTGATCCTCTGCTGCCTTCACTACTTCATCCCTCAAAGCTACCCATTCTTCTTCTACTGTATTTATTTCCCCCATTCCAGTCAGTTGCTCCCTTATGCTCTCCCTGAATCTCTGTACAACCTCCAGTTCTTTTAGTTTATCCAGGTTCCATCTCCTTAAATTCCCACCTTTTTGCAGTTTCTTCAGTTTTAATCTACAGGTCATAACCAGTAGATTATGGTCAGAGTCCACATCTGCCCCTGGAAATGTCTTACAATTTAAAACCTGGTTCCTAAATCTCTGTCTTACCATTATATAATCTATCTGATACCTTTTAGTATCTCCAGGGTTCTTCCATGTATACAACCTTCTTTCATGATTCTTAAACCAAGTGTTAGTTATGATTATGTTGTGCTCTGTGCAAAATTCTACCAGGCGGCTTCCTCTTTCATTTCTGTCCCCCAATCCATATTCACCTACTATGTTTCCTTCTCTCCCTTCTCCTACACTCGAATTCCAGTCACCCATGACTATTAAATTTTCGTCTCCCTTCACAATCTGAATAATTTCTTTTATTTCATCATACATTTCTTCAATTTCTTCGTCATCTGCAGAGCTAGTTGGCATATAAACTTGTAGTACTGTAGTAGGTGTGGGCTTCGTATCTATCTTGGCCACAATAATGCGTTCACTATGCTGTTTGTAGTAGCTTACCCGCATTCCTATTTTCCTATTCATTATTAGACCTACTCCTGCATTACCCCTATTTGATTTTGTGTTTATAACCCTGTAGTCACCTGACCAGAAGTCTTGTTCCTCCTGGCACCGAACTTCACTAATTCCCACTATATCCAACTTCAACCTATCCATTTCCCTTTTTAAATTTTCTAACCTACCTGCCCGATTAAGGGATCTGACATTCCACGCTCCGATCCGTAGAACGCCAGTTTTCTTTCTCAGCATATATATATATATATCTAAAAAGAAAGATGATGACACTTACCAAACAAAAGCGCTGGCAGGTCGATAGACACACAAACAAACACAAACATACACACAAAATTCTAGCTTTCGCAACACACAGTTGCTTCGTCAGGAAAGAGGGAAGGAGAGGGAAAGATGAAAGGAAGTGGGTTTTAAGGGAGAGGGTAAGGGGTCATTCCAATCCCGGGAGCGGAAAGACTTACCTTGGGGGAAAAAAGGACAGGTATACACTCGCACACACACACATATCCATCCGCACATACACAGACACAAGCAGACATTTGTAAAGGCAAAGAGTTTGGGCAGAGATGTCAGTCGAGGCGGAAGTACAGAGGCAAAGGTGATATTGAAAGACAGGTGAGGTATGAGCGGTGGCAAATAGAAATTAGCGGAGATTGAGGCCTGGCGGATAGCGAGAAGAGAGGATATGTTGTAGGGCAAGTTCCCACCTCCGGAGTTCTGACAGGTTGGTGTTAGTGGGAAGTATCCAGATAACCCGGACGGTGTAACACTCTGCCAAGATGTGCTAGCCGTGCACCAAGGCATGTTTAGCCACAGGGTGATACTCATTACCAACAAACACTGTCTGCCTGTGTCCATTCATGCGAATGGACAGTTTGTTGCTGGTCATTCCCACATAGAAGGCTCCACAGTGTAGGCAGGTCAGTTGGTAAATCACGTGGGTGCTTTCACACGTGGATCTGCCTTTGATCGTGTACACCTTCCGGGTTACAGGACTGGAGTAGGTGGTGGTGGGAGGGTACATGGGACAGGTTTTAGACCGGGGGCGGTTACAAGGGTAGGAGCCAGAGGGTAGGGAAGGTGGTTTGGGGATTTCATAGGGATGAACTAAGAGGTTACGAAGGTTAGGTGGACGGCGGAAAGACACTCTAGGTGGAGTGGGGAGGATTTCATGAAGGATGGATCTCATTTTAGGGCAGGATTTGAGGAAGTCGTATCCCTGCTGGAGAGCCACATTCAGAATCTGATCCAGTCCCGGAAAGTATCCTGTCACAAGTGGGGCACTTTTGGGGTGCTTCTGTGGAAGGTTCCGGGTTTGAGGAGATGAGGAAGTGGCTCTGGTTATTTGCTTCTGTACCAGGTCGGGAGGGTAGTTACGAGATGCAAAAGCTGTTTTCAGGTTGTTGGTGTAATGGTTCAAGGATTCTGGACTGGAGCAGATTCGTTTGCCACGAAGACCTAGGCTGTAGGGAAGGGACCGTTTGATGTGGAATGGGTGGCAGCTGTCATAATGGAGGTACTGTTACTTGTTGGTGGGTTTGATGTGGACGGACGTGTGAAGCTGGCCATTGGACAGGTGGAGGTCAACGTCAAGGAAAGTGGCATGGGATTTAGAGTAGGACCAGGTGAATCTGATGGAACCAAAGGAGTTGAGGTTGGAGAGGAAATTCTGGAGTTCTTCTTCACTGTGAGTCCAGATCATGAAAATGTCATCAATAAATCTGTACCAAACTTTGGGTTGGCAGGCCTGGGTAACCAAGAAGGCTTCCTCTAAGTGACCCATGAATAGGTTGGCGTACGAGGGGGCCATCCTGGTACCCATGGCTGTTCCCTTTAATTGTTGGTATGTCTGGCCTTCAAAAGTGAAGAAGTTGTGGGTCAGGATGAAGCTTGCTAAGGTAATGAGGAAAGAGGTTTTAGGTAGGGTGGCAGGTGATCGGCATGAAAGGAAGTGCTCCATTGCAGCGAGGCCCTGGACATGCGGAATATTTGTGTATAAGGAAGTGGCATCAATGGTTACAATGATGGTTTCCGGGGGTAACAGACTGGGTAGGGATTCCAGGTGTTCGAGAAAGTGGTTGGTGTCTTTGATGAAGGATGGGAGACTGCGTGTGATGGGTTGAAGGTGTTGATCTACGTAGGCAGAGATGCGTTCTGTGGGGGCTTGGTAACCAGCTACAATGGGACGGCCGGGATGATTGGGTTTGTGAATTTAAGTAAGAAGGTAGACGGTAGGGGTGCGAGGTGTTGGTGGGGTCAGGAGCTTGATGGAGTCAAATGAAAGGTTTTGTAGGGGGCCTAAGGTTCTGAGGATTCCTTGAAGCTCCGCCTGGACATCAGGAATGGGATTACCTTGGCAAACTTTGTAAGTAGTGTTGTCTGAAAGCTGACGCAGTCCCTCAGCCACATACTCCCGACGATCAAGTACCACAGTCGTGGAACCCTTGTCAGCCGGAAGAATGACGATGGATTGGTCAGCCTTCAGATCACGGATAGCCTGGGCTTCAGCAGTGGTGATGTTGGGAGTACGATTAAGGTTTTTTAAGAAGGATTGAGAGGCAAGGCTGGAAGTCAGAAATTCCTGGAAGGTTAGGAGAGGGTGATTTTGAGGAAGAGGAGGTGGGTCCCGCTGTGACGGAGGATGGAACTGTTCCAGACAGGGTTCAATTTGGATAGTGTCTTGGGGAGTTGGATCAATAAACAACCTTTTCGGCTAGTTTTAACAACTTTTGCTTTATTTCCATTTCCGTTTTTTCACATCACCGATCATTTTTAGCCGCTTCCCACAGGTTTTAACGTCGTTATTTCTCCATCAGACTATTGTTAGCCTCATTTCCATAATCTGCCACCACCATACCACTACTTTTAATACATCCTCACGTAGTTTTTTCGAAATGTTCCCGAATTTCTCCACCCTTTAACGTGTTTTGGCGGCAACACAACCACCTAACCTTTATTCACATCGTTATCTACCTACACTATTTCACCACAGGATCAACATAACCCAGCCCCAACCAACCCCTTTTCGCTTCTTTTCACACCAGATCCCCATTTGCTTTCTACTTCACCTTTATCTCTCCCCATTTTTATTTTTATATTAATTGTCATTTACATTTCAGCCTCATGTTACTTTTTCGACATTCTAGTACCATGTCACCCTCACAACACCTCCACAACAACCCATTAAGTTTTATTTACATTCCCTCCGCAAACATGCCTTTGCCCTAGCCAGATTACACTCCCATATTTTATTTTCTCAGGCTTGTCTGACATTTGGCATCACCCCCAAAGGCCTCACACTTAAAGTTCCCATCTCTGGCTGCAACCCTTCTTTCCATCAGTCCCTATACCAGTTCCAAACTGAACAATCCATTGCCCTCACCCACCTAATCCTTCACCTACACATCCACTCAGCCAGTCAACACACCCGTCAACTCCTATCCTTAATAAAAGTCCTCAATCTTTCCTCTCCCACATCCACACCAACTGCTCAGACCATCATCCTACAGGCCAACCGCAAATTAGAACAGCATGCCACCCTCCACCTTAAAAAACTATCCAGTCTCTCCGGAAAGGCAACTCACTCACCCTTCACAACCTTTCCAGCAAACCTCAACCTCCTCTCATTGCACACAATCCCAGTCTCTCCCATCTACTCAATCTTCCACTTCCAGCTCCACTCCCTCCAAAACCTCAAAATTCCAATCAACACAATCTGGAACCACAACACCCCAATTCAGTAGTTAACCTTTCCTCCAAACCTCTCTCCCAATCCGAAACCTCTGTCCTATCCAAAGGCCTCACCTTCAGCCCCACTCCCAGATTTAACCAAACAGCCCTCGTCAAAGATTTACTGTCCTACACCCGTACTCTCTGCTGGAAATATCACTTTGCCACGAAGAAAAATGATCCTAATCCTACTCCTATTGATCCAACTCCCCAAGACACTATCCAAATCGAACAGTTCCGTCCTCCGTCACAGCGGGACCCACCTCCTCTTCAAACGGTCCCTTCCCTACAGCCTAGGTCTTCGTGGCAAACGAATCTGCTCCAGTCCAGAATCCTTGAACCATTACACCAACAACCTGAAAACAGCTTTTGCATCCCGTAACTACCCTCCCGACCTGGTACAGAAGCAAATAACCAGAGCCACTTCCTCATCTCCTCAAACCCGGAACCTTCCACAGAAGCACCCCAAAAGTGCCCCACTTGTGACAGGATACTTTCCGGGACTGGATCAGATTCTGAATGTGGCTCTCCAGCAGGGATACGACTTCCTCAAATCCTGCCCTAAAATGAGATCCATCCTTCATGAAATCCTCCCCACTCCACCTAGAGTGTCTTTCCGCCGTCCACCTAACCTTCGTAACCTCTTAGTTCATCCCTATGAAATCCCCAAACCACCTTCCCTACCCTCTGGCTCCTACCCTTGTAACCGCCCCCGGTCTAAAACCTGTCCCATGTACCCTCCCACCACCACCTACTCCAGTCCTGTAACCCGGAAGGTGTACACGATCAAAGGCAGATCCACGTGTGAAAGCACCCACGTGATTTACCAACTGACCTGCCTACACTGTGGAGCCTTCTATGTGGGAATGACCAGCAACAAACTGTCCATTCGCATGAATGGACACAGGCAGACAGTGTTTGTTGGTAATGAGTATCACCCTGTGGCTAAACATGCCTTGGTGCACGGCTAGCACATCTTGGCAGAGTGTTACACCGTCCGGGTTATCTGGATACTTCCCACTAACACCAACCTGTCAGAACTCCGGAGGTGGGAACTTTCCCTACAACATATCCTCTCTTCTCGCTATCCGCCAGGCCTCAATCTCCGCTAATTTCTATTTGCCGCCGCTCATACCTCACCTGTTTTTCAATATCACCTTTGCCTCTGTACTTCCGCCTCGACTGACATCTCTGCCCAAACTCTTTGCCTTTACAAATGTCTGCTTGTGTCTGTGTATATGCAGATGGATATGTGTTTGTGTGAGTGTATACCCGTCCTTTTTTCCCCCTAAGGTAAGTCTTTCTGCTCCCGGGATTGGAATGACCCCTTACCCTCTCCCTTAAAACCCACTTCCTTTCATCTTTCCCTCTTCTTCCCTCTTTCCTGACGAAGCAACTGTGTGTTGCGAAAGCTAGAATTTTGTGTGTATGTTTGTGTTTGTTTGTGTGTCTATCGACCTGCCAGTGCAAAGATGATGTGACTTACCAAATGAAAGTGCTGGCAGGTTGACAGACACACAAACGAACACAAACACACACACAAAATTCAAGCTTCCGCAACAAACTGTTGCCTCATCAGGAAAGAGGGAAGGAGAGGGAAATACGAAAGGATGTGGGTTTTAGGTAGTGGGTAATGAGTCATTCCAGTCCCGGGAGCGGAAAGACTTACCTTAAGGGGAAAAAGGGACGGGTGTACACTCGCGCGCGCGCGCGCGCGCGCGCACACACACACACACACACACACACACACATATCCATCTACACATATGCAGACACAAGCAGACATCCCACATCCTTTCGTCTTTCCCTCTCCTTCCCTCTTTCCTGATGAGGCAACAGTTTATCGCGAAAGCTTGAATTTTGTGTGTATGTTTGTGTTCGTTTGTGTGTCTGGCGACTTGACAGCACTTTCATTTGGTAAGTCACATCATCTTTGTTTTGAGGTATATTTTTCCTACGTGGAATGTTTCCTTCTATTATAACCACATATACACTCCTGGAAATGGAAAAAAGAACACATTGATACCGGTGTGTCAGACCCACCATACTTGCTCCGGACACTGCGAGAGGGCTGTACAAGCAATGATCACACGCACGGCACAGCGGACACACCAGGAACCGCGGTGTTGGCCGTCGAATGGCGCTAGCTGCGCAGCATTTGTGCACTGCCGCCGTCAGTGTCAGCCAGTTTGCCGTGGCATACGGAGCTCCATCGCAGTCTTTAACACTGGTAGCATGCCGCGACAGCGTGGACGTGAACCGTATGTGCAGTTGACGGACTTTGAGCGAGGGCGTATAGTGGGCATGCGGGAGGCCGGGTGGACCTACCACCGAATTGCTCAACACGTGGGGCGTGAGGTCTCCATAGTACATCGATGTTGTCGCCAGTGGTCGGCGGAAGGTGCACGTGCCCGTCGACCTGGGACCGGACCGCAGCGACGCACGGATGCACGCCAAGACCGTAGGATCCTACGCAGTGCCGTAGGGGACTGCACCGCCACTTCCCAGCAAATTAGGGACACTGTTGCTCCTGGGGTATCGGCAAGGATCATTCGCAACCGTCTCCATGAAGCTGGGCTACGGTCCCGCTCACCGTTAGGCCGTCTTCCGCTCACGCCCCAACATCGTGCAGCCCGCCTCCAGTGGTGTCGCGACAGGCGTGAATGGAGGGACGAATGGAGACGTGTTGTCTTCAGCGATGAGAGTCGCTTCTGCCTTGGTGCCAATGATGGTCGTATGCGTGTTTGGCACCGTGCAGGTGAGCGCCACAATCAGGACTGCATACGACCGAGGCACACAGGGCCAACACCCGGCATCGTGGTGTGGGGAGCGATCTCCTACACTGGCCGTACACCACTGGTGATCGTCGAGGGAACACTGAATAGTGCACGGTACATCCAAACCGTCATCGAACCCATCGTTCTACCATTCCTAGACCGGCAAGGGAACTTGCTGTTCCAACAGGACAATGCACGTCCGCATGTATCCCGTGCCACCCAACGTGCTCTAGAAGGTGTAAGTCAACTACCCTGGCCAGCAAGATCTCCGGATCTGTCCCCCATTGAGCCGTACACCACTGGTGATCGTCGAGGGAACACTGAATAGTGCACGGTACATCCAAACCGTCATCGAACCCATCGTTCTACCATTCCTAGACCGGCAAGGGAACTTGCTGTTCCAACAGGACAATGCACGTCCGCATGTATCCCGTGCCACCCAACGTGCTCTAGAAGGTGTAAGTCAACTACCCTGGCCAGCAAGATCTCCAGATCTGTCCCCCATTGAGCATGTTTGGGACTGGATGAAGCGTCGTCTCACGCGGTCTGCACGTCCAGCACGAACGCTGGTCCAACTGAGGCGCCAGGTGGAAATGGCATGGCAAGCCGTTCCACAGGACTACATCCTGCATCTCTACGATCGTCTCCATGGGAGAATAGCAGCCTGCATTGCTGTGAAAGGTGGATATACACTGTACTAGTGCCGACATTGTGCATGCTCTGTTGCCTGTGTCTGTGCCTGTGGTTCTGTCAGTGTGATCATGTGATGTATCTGACCCCAGGAATGTGTCAATAAAGTTTCCCCTTCCTGGGACAATGAATTCACGGTGTTCTTATTTCAATTTCCAGGAGTGTGTGTTTTTTGTGTGTGTGTGTGTCTATATATATCCTCTTATTCATCATCATTTACTTTGTTACTTCAATAATAATAATAATACCCTTTTCTCATCTTATATTCCATTTACCTCTCTCCATATTACTATTTATCCTCTTATTAAACTAAAATTACATTCACTCATCTCATTCAGTCACTCAAATCACTCATATCAACATTACTATTATCACATGCCTCCTAAAGAAAATAATTCTGTTCAGTTCTCTGCCTCCTCTAATGTGTATATGCCTCAATAGCAACTCCTCTTATAACCAAATATCTAATTAGCTATTGGATGGTTCACATTGCTTTCTAGACGTACCTGCATTCATTAGATTGTAAGTATCTGTATAACTTAAATGTAGGCTCATCATAACTGTATATCATATTAATTATCTTCTTCTCATTGGCTAACATTTTACTGTATGTATTTTTTCAAATGTCTGTGTGGATGAAGACCTCTGGGTTTATGAGTTAATGAATATTCTAATGAATAACAGCCAGGGTATGGAATATTTGCAATTCGGTATGGTCCAGAGTATAAGATCTGCCATTTCCTGTTTAAATGTTTCAGTTTCGTGGGTTTAGGATATGTTCAACTTGAAATGTTTGTGCTTTCCTGACACCTCTGTCATATTTCTGCTTTCTTTCCTTAGCTTTGTCACATAATGTTGTGTGAGCTTGTCTTACCTTTTCTTCTAAACTAACATGATTTGTTGTTGCTGTAAATTTAGGTAGAGGGTCTATCCATTCATTTCTTTCTGTTTTATCCACAATTAATTCAGTTAGTGTGTATCCATTAGAAATGTGAGTTAAATTGTTCACTATTTGTTCAAATGGTGCTAGGTATTCTACTCATTTTGTGTGCTTCTCTGGTGTGTGTGTGTTCTCATAAACTGTCCAAATTCCCGAAATGTTCTTTCTGCTGGGTTTCCTGCCGCGTGAAGTCTTGAAATTAAAATATGTTTAACATTCTGTTCTTCAATAAAACTCTTCCATTTTAAACTGGTAAAATATGTTGCATTATCCGTGATCATAACTTCAGGTTTTCCTATTCTTACAAAATAATCTGTTAATAGACGTGTGGTAATAGCAGTGGTAGAAACTGAACGTAAAGCATATAATTTTAAATACTTTGTGGAAACATCTAACACAGCAGGGATGTATTTCATTCCTCCACGTGCTTGTGGATAGGGTCCTGCAATATCTAAAGAAATTAGCTGTAATGGCTTCTTAGGTATGATTGGTTGCAATTCATTCATGCTTGTGCGATTAGAATATTTGGCTTTCTGACATATGATGCATTTCCTAATATTACTCAATACTCTTTGTCTTAAATTTGGAAAATAGCAATATTGTATAATCTTATCTGTACATTTGGTTACAACATAGTGTCCCCAAGTTCTGTGTGTAAATAAAATAAAATCATCGACATGAGCTTCAGATAAGCAAACACACCAATGCTGTGATTCAGGGTTTCGTTGGTGAAATAATACTTCTTTGTGTAATGTGTAATATTTTTCGAGATGTGGGTCTGTTCCTGCACGTAATTTATTCTTTATCTGGATCCACCTGGGATCATTGTCCTGCAATATGGCTAACTTCCTGGACATGTTTTTGTAGTAAGGTGCAAATGTACTGTCATACATGAGTAAAATTTTGAAATCTGATGTTTGTTCTGTCACATCTGAAAATTCTTGTAGGCCTTCTGGCAAACGAGATAGAGCATCGGCTATAATGTTGGATTCTCCTTTTATATATATAATATCAAAATCATATTCTTGTAGTGATGCACACCAGCGTGCAAGACGTGAATGTGATAATTTGCACGATAGCAGGAAAGAAAGAGCTTGATGATCAGTATAAAGCTTAGTACGTTTTCCCTATAGAAAGTAGCGAAACTTGCGAAATGCCCGTGCTATGGCAAGTGTTTCGCGCTCGGTCACTGAATATGACTTTTTGCATTCAGTGAGCGTGCGGCTAGCAAAACTTATAGGTTTGATGACTGTTTGTTCATTTTCTACAAGAATTTGGAATAAAAATGCTCAGAGCCCATAGGAACTTGCATCTGTTACTAGGCAAAAGTCTGACGTCATGTCAGGATGACATAACAACGGTGCATTAACTTATTTATTTATTTATTTATTGTTCCATGGGACCAAATTAAGGAGAAGTCTCCATGGTCATGGAACGAGTCAATACATGAAATTATAACATGATATTAGAAACAGATAAAATGAAATAAAAAAAAACATTCAGGTGACAAGTCATAAGTTTAAATGAAGACAATCAACAATGTAACACTGGAATTTGCTTAATTTTTTTAGCTCTTCCAGGAGCTCCTCGACAGAATAGATGGAGTGAGCCATGAGGAAACTCTTCAGTTTAGACTTAAAAGAGTTTGGGCTACTGCTAAGATTTTTGAGTTCTTGTGGTAGCTTATTGAAAATGAATGCAGCAGAATACTGCACTCCTTTCTGCACAAGAGTCAAGGAAGTGCATTCTACATGCAGATTTGATTTCTGCCTAGTGTTAACCGAGTGAAAGCTGCTAACTCTTGGGAATAGGCTAATATTGCTAACAACAAACTACATTAAAGAAAATATATACTGTGAGGGCAATGTCATAATTCTGAGATTTTTGAATAGGGGTCGACAAGAGGTTCTCGAACTTACACCACATATAGCTCGAAAAGCCCGTTTTTGAGCCAAAAATACCCTTTTTGAATCAGAAGAATTACCCCAAAAAATAATACCATACGACATAAGCGTATGAAAATATGCGAAGTAGACTACTTTTCGTGTTGAAGTGTCACTTATGTCAGATACTGTTCTAATGGTAAATAAAGCAGCATTTAGCTTCTGAACAAGATTCTGGACATGGGCTTTCCACAACAGCTTACTATCTATCCGAACGCCTAGGAATTTGAACTGTTCCGTCTCGCTTATAATATGCCCATTCTGTCTGATCAAAATATCGGTTCTTGTTGAATTGTGAGTTAGAAACTGTAAAAACTGAGTCTTACTGTGATTTAGCATCAAATTATTTTCCACAAGCCACGAACTTATTTCATGAACTACGTTATTTGTTACTGTTTCAATATCACACACAAGATCCTTCACTATCAAGCTGGTGTCATCAGCAAACAGAAATATTTTTGAATCACCTGTAATACTAGAAGGCATATCATTTATATAAATAAGAAACAGCAGCGGCCCCAGCACCGACCCTTGGGGAACGCCCCACTTAACAGTGCCCCATTGGGACTGAACATCACTACCACTCTCAATATTGCGGAGAATTACCCTCTGCTTTCTGTTCTTAAAGTAAGAGGCGAACCAATTGTAAGCTGCTCCCCTTACTCCGTAATAGTCCAACTTCTGCAGTAATATTTTGTGGTCAACACAGTCAAAAGCCTTCGTTAAATCAAAGAAAACACCTAGCGTTTGCAACCTTTTATTTAATCTGTCAAAAACCTCACAGAGAAAAGAGAATATAGCATTTCCAGTTGTTAAACCATTTCTAAAACCAAACTGAACATTTGACAGCAAATTATGTGAATTTAAATGCTCCAGTAACCTTGTATATACAACCTTCTCGATAACTTTAGCAAACACCGATGGCATAGAAATAGGTCTAAAATTGTCAACATTATCAATGTCTCCCCTTTTATAAAGTGGCTTCAATACAGAGTACTTTAATCGATCAGGAAACCGACCACTCCTAAAGGAAAAGTTACGGATATGGCTAAGTACTGGGCTAACATACATGGAACAATACTTCAGTATTCTGCTAGATACCCCGTCATATCCATGAGAGTTCTTGGTCTTTAGTGATTTAATTATTAACTCAATCTCCCTCTTGTCAGTATCATGGAGGAGCATTTCAGGTAACAGTCTCGGAACACTTTTTTCTAAGAGCGCTATATGATTCCCTGTTGGGACTAGGTTTCTATTTAGTTCACCTGCTATATTCAGAAAGTGATTATTAAATACTGTAGATATATGCAACTTATCAGTAACATGGACATTCCCACTACGCACTGATTCTACATCCTCAACCTGTCTCTGCAGACCAGCAACTTCCTTTACGACTGACCATATGGTTTTAATTTTATCCTGAGACTTAGCTATTCTATCTGCATACCACATACTTTTTGCCTTCCTAATAACATTTTTAAGCATCTTACAATACTGTTTGTAATGGGCTGCTGCATTTAGATTTTGACTGTTTCTAACGTTTTGATATAATTGCCACTTTGTTCTACAAGATATTCTTATCCCTCTAGTCAGCCACCCAGGTTGCCTGTTTGTGCTAGTACCCTGTTTTAAACGTTGTAACGGAAAGCAACTTTCAAAGAGCATGAGGAAAGTCTTGAGAAAAGCATTATATTTATCCTCTACTGTATCAGCGCTATAAACATCTTGCCATTCTTGTTCCTTTATAAGGTTTATAAAGGTCTCTACAGCAACCGGATCAGCTTTCCTGAACAGCTGATGACTATATTTAACACGTGTTGCAGCATAAAAATCTTTTAAAGTTAAAATTTGCGCATCATGATCTGAAAGGTCATTCACCTTTTGCTAACAGAATGCCCTTCTAGTAATGAGGCATGAACAAAAATGTTGTCTATGGTTGTTCTACTGTTCCCTTGCACTCTCGTTGGAAAGAATACGGTTTGCATAAGATTATATGAATTAAAGATGTCTACCAGCATCCTCTTCCTTGCACAATCACTTATACAATTAATATTGAAGTCACCACATATAACTAACTTTTTGTATTTCCTATAAAGTGAACCAAGAACCTCCTCTAGCTTTAGCAAAGAATGCTGTGAAATCGGAGTCTGGGGATCTATAAATAATAACAGTTACAAGTTTAGCTCCGTTAAATTTAACCACACATGCACAACATTCAAACACCTTTTCTGTGCAGTACTTTGAAACATCAATTGACTCAAATGCGATGCCGTTTTTCACATACATGGCTACTCCCCCACACCGCAAAGAGCTCCTCAAAAAGCAACCAGCCAACCTGTATCCTGGTAAAGGAAGCCTCTGAATTATCTCCTTATTTAAGAAGTGTTCAGATATACCAATAATTTCAGAGTCAACATCTATAAGCAGTTCACTAACTTTATCTCTAATACCTTGTATATTTTGATGAAATATACTAATTCCCTCATTACTCAGATACCTAAGCTTTGTCAAAAGTGATTCCCTTGTTAGAGAGACTTCCCTTAAGCAGGAATACCTATCAGCTGACTTCAATCTAAAAAAGGTGCAGCTCTAACACCCACTACTGCAGGAATTTTCCCATGAGTGATCCCACCACCCCCACCTATGCTGTCACCTATAAGCTTTGCCAACCTCCCCTTCCCATACCTGTTGAGGTGCAGGCCGTGCCTAGTGAAACCCGTCGTGCTGATAGACTCCACCGACACCACTGAAATGTGACCCATGCTTTCTGTCATCAGCGCACCCCCAAGTCTCATGTTATTACGCCTGACGGCTGTATTAAGATAAGGCCGATCGTGACGCTGAAACAGTTCCATGAAATGCACATTCGTGTTGCCAGTCTGAGTGGCTATCTTTTCCAGCTCACCATCTATGTCATACTCCCTATCCCTATCAATACTATTACCAGCCCCACCCACAATCACTACCTGATCCTCTTTAGTAAAATCCCTACATAACCCCCCTATGTTAACAGTCACCTGAGCCAACCCTGCATTAGGCTTCACAATGCTGGTGACCTAGTACTCACTCCCCAGCACTTCCTGCAACTGCTGGCCTACACCTCTGCCATGAGAACTACCTAACAGCAGAACGTTCTTCTTCCTCTTCGACTTTGCAACTGTTCTAGGCATAGTAACTGCTGAGGTCTGCTGCATACTTCCTACATCTACAGCTACTAGAGATTCCTCTCCACTAGACTCTGACAGTTGGTCATATCTATTGTAAACACCAATAGTAAAACTATCTGAAAATCTTCTTCTCCTAGCAGATCTCTTGCCAACAGCCAGCTCCCATTCCCCAAACCCCTTCTCCCTCCTCATCCTATCTAGCTGCTCCTGTGCATTTTTCAACTGCACCTGAAGGGCACAGATCTTACGCTCCTGCTCCTCTATCAATTTACTCTTACTACATAACCTGCAGTTCCAGGAGAGAATCTCGCCAGAATGCCCACTGGCTTCCCCACTGCATTCCCTCCAGTGAAAATACTTCGAACAAGTCTCACACCGCAATCCACTACTTACGAACCTACGGCAAAGCCCACACTTCTCACTCATGGTAAAATTTTACTTTTTCTAAGTTCCGCTACTACAATAAGAAGATGCTAAAAACCTGACTACAATAATCACAAACTTACTCTATAAGGGAAGTAACTACTATTATTAACAGTATTAATAAACAACAAATGTGAATATAACAAAAGACTAATACAGAAAGAGAATCAAACGTCTAATGACACAGTAATGAAGCTGTAAACAGTTCCCAAAAGGTTCTTCTGAACTCTGTCTATTTCCAAATATTATTTCTTTTGAGTAAAGATAGAAAATGTGGACTGTTAAGAAGGTGGCAGGGTACAAATTTCCTAAAGAATGAAGATAGACCAAGAAAGGCTTTGAGTTGTTTACGATTCTGTGGGGATGGAAAATTCTTTATTGCATCAATTTTTCTTGAGTCTGGATAAATGCCTTCAGTTGATATGATGTGACCAAGGAATTTGATTTCTCTCCTCCCTAATTTCGTCTTTGATAAATTGATAGTGACACCTGCGTCAGAAAATTTAGTCAGAAGTTGCTTCAAAAGATTAACAAGTTCTTCCCAAGTAGTGGTGGCAATGACAATGTCGTCAACATAAACTGTGATTTGCGATAACAATTGTGGTCCAAGAACAGCATCTAAGGCTTCAATAAATACTCCAGCACTCACTCGTAGACCAAAGAGTAGAAAACAAAATTGATAACTACGTCCCTCACATAGAAATGCAGTGTATTTACGACTGTTTTTATGGAGGTTCACATGCCAAAACGATGAGCGGAGGTCGATATTGGTTAAATACTGTACATTATGAAATTTTAAAAGTTGTTCTTCCAAATTTGTCGGTTGTGTGTTGATTGGGATTATAACTTTGTTAATTTCTCGTGCATCCAGCACTAACCTTACACTACCATCCTCTTTATTAACTGCGAGGATCGGACTGCAATATGGTGAATGTGACCTTTCAATGATACCCCAAGCTTGCATTTTTTCAATCTCTTTCAAAACTGTGGGTTTCTTTGACCAAGGAATATTATAATATGTTCTACAGTATGTTTTGTGTGTTTTAACATCCATCTCATAAGTATAGCCTCTAATAATTCCAGGTTTCTCCACAAATACCTCAGCAAATTGCTGCAAAACTTCTAGTCATTCAAGTTGTTGTTCCTTTGTCAGATATTAAGATTCTGTGCATTTTTCATATAAATCATTAGGTATAATTCCTGAGCTACAGCTTCATTAAAAGTTCAATCACATATGTTTGTTGCTGGTGGATTCACAAAATGTAACTGTTCAAACTTCCCTTGTTTACTTTTTAAGTTTGTACCCTGTGTTAACTGTATTGTCAGTTGTTGTTGGTTTACGGTTAAATGACATTTCCCTTTTCCTAAGTCTATGATTGCTTGATATTCATTCAAAAAGTCAATTCCTAATATGCAATGCATAACTAATTTGTCTACCACCAGAAAATTGTAATTGAGTGGTATATTTGAAAATGTGAAATTAATTAGCGCTTGAAATTTCACATTCTTCGATTTGTTACCGGTGGCACTTATAATGTGTCAATTCTGTACTGGCAATGTTTGTATGTTCATTATTTGTTTGAGTTCATTACATAAGGACATTGAAATGACACTTGCTGCTGCTCCTGTATCTAACATTACTTCCACTTCATAACTACCAATCGTAACTCGTGTTATAGCCTGAATAATCTTCTTTGCTTTACTGGTACTATTAAAATCTACATCCTGATATAATTCTTTTTCTATTTTCTTACTGTCATCATATCGGAGCAAACAAATCGTCGGTTCCGTTGCACTCTGCTCCCTATCAACCGTAACTCGAGCGCTTAGATCGGTCGTCGTTCGTTTTCTGGTAAATTTGGTTGTTGCTGCGGGTCGGGTTCATTGCCCAACTCAATAATATTTACATTTCTGTCGCACGTCACCCAAGTATCAGCTGTTTGGTTGTTGACATTAACTCGCGTCGCATTGGGAGTTCCGTTAGGTAGGAATTGAGGGTTGCATGTGTCGTGGAGGTGGTCCATTGTGATTTCCCCATACATTATTTCGTCCATGACTGTAACTGGTATTGTCATTACTGTTATTCCTGCAATACATGTTTGGATGTTGTTGTACGTTGTTTCTCTGAAAATATCCTGGATGGTACCTGTTATCCTCTCTTCTTTGATGTCTATGATTTCGGTTCCTTCTTCTGTTGTTGTTATTTTGAATATAACTGTTATTGTTCTGATTGTAATTACTGTTAGGATAACCATTATAGTAATAATTACTGTTTCCTTGCCAATGCTGCGAGTTGTTTCTCCTAATATTGAATGGATTTGCCCCAGTGTAGTGTGAATTGTTTCTTTGAGTGTTTTGTTGTGGTGTCGGAGGCGGATTCCAATAGCCTCTGTCATTTCTGTTGTGCGTACGCGAATTGCTTGGATGGATCGGATACAATTGATTGAAATTCCTGATCTCATCTCTGTAAACAACATCTATCTCATCAACATAACTGAAAAAATTCTTTATGTTGTCCTCGGACACTCCCATTAATTTATCACGATAAGGAAATGGTAAGTGCCTTTTAAGTGTTCTAATTACGTCTGGTAAATCTGCTGGTTTTGTCCAATATAATGTTTTGTTTAGGTAGCGTTCAAAGTATTGACGTAAAGTCTCTTCCTTCGGGTTGTAAATTTCTGGATTGTACACTTCTCGTTTTAAACTTTGCTGTTCTGTGATCGACCAGAATTCCTCAAGAAATGCTTGTTCAAACTGTTCAAATGTTGAACATCGTCTTTTCATTGCTGCTCCCCACTTAGCTGCTCTTCCACATAACAAATTTGTAACATATCGAATTTTATCGGCTTCTAACCAATGTCTCGGGAAAATACCATCAAAAGAGTGGATGAAAACAATCGGATGCACTTTGTCTTTCTCATCACATGAAAATGTCTGAAAGTATCCATGTCGTACTAATGTTTCATCAGCTACTCCCGATGGTATTATGGGTCCTGCATTTTGTGTCAAACTGTGCATAGTATGTGGTGATGTCTGATAGCAATTTTGATCTTGTGGTAGCATTGAAAATGGTTCATTGGGATTTGTATCACTCATTGGTAATTCTATTTTTGGCTGTGTGCTGGGTCTAGCATTATTCGGATTCTCATTTGTGTTTTGGTTGCCTGTTATGGGTTTTGGTATCACTGACAAACTTGGTATTACATTTTCTTTAAGTTTACGTACCTCTTTCTGAATATTATCTGTTTCTCCCTTTACTTGTTCCTTTGCCTTATCTAAAATGATGTGTGTCATTGTCTCAAACTTCTCATCTAAATAATCATCACATACTTTGCATTCATGTACAAGTTTCTCTGCTAGAGTTCTGTCATTCTTCAGAGATGCTACATCTGCTCTGTCTTCAAGTTTTTCTAACTTTTCCTGTAAGGATTTCTGCTCTAATGTTACATCATTTAATCTGTCTGAAAGGTCTGTAATCGTCAGGTCTAAGTGTTCTTGGTTTGTTTTTACGGAATTGTGTGACTGTCGTAATTCGTCAACTTGGGTACTGGTTTTCTGTTGTTCAAAAACTACTGTTAACAATTTCTCATTACATCGCTGTAAGTCAGTTTTTGTCTCATCACTGAATTCCACAAATACCTTTTCTTGTCTCGTAACCTTGTCTGATAAGTCAGTAAATTTCCTTTTAAGACTACTGGTGGTTTCTGTCAAGTCGGCAAATTGTCTCGATTGTTTTTCAAAATTTTGTTTTATGTCCCGTGTCAGTTCATCGAATTTAGTGTCAAATTTCCCAATGTCACGTTTTAAATTGTCATTTTTCTCGTCTAAAGTGTCAAATTTTTGGCAAATTTTCTGTTTTGGTCACCAAGTAACTTCAGAATCTGGTTGAGCATGTCAGAGTCCTGTGTCTTAGTTTCATCATTTTTTCGTGTCTGATTGATGTCTGGTTCTGAAGTTGATGTTGTCAGTGTCGCGTTTTGTCGCGTAGTATTCACTCTCCAGTCGCCTGTATATCTGTTTAAATATAGGGGTTGTTGTCGTAATCGATCCGGTAAAATTATGTCTTGAACATCCTCAATTAAGTTCAATATTCATTTGACTGTCGGACATGTTTTGCAATGTGTCACTTTCACTAAGCTCGTCTGCGGAAACAATTTCTATGCGTCTAGCGTCCATCTTGCGGTTTTTGTAATTAATTGCAAATAAAATTTTCCAATGGCAAAAAAAAAAAAAAAAAAAAAATTTAAAATATGATATGTTGAAATCTGAAATTTCTCTTATGGAAATGGATATTTTGATGTGATTTTTAATTAGAAATTGAATTATTAAACTGGTAGTGAAATTTCCCTCTCACAAATAAATGACTGTGAATATGCTCCTCACTTATAATTTGCGATAATAGTAAATCAATTTTAACTACAATTTGAAAAAATAATTGCGAAATAAATGGATCGGAATAATGGAAGTACAGGTGGCTGCTTGAAACTGTAAAAAATGTAAATTTCTGTACTCACCAATTTTTTTTTTTTTTTTTTTTTTTTTTTTTTTTTTTTTTTTTTTTTTCAGTCTTATGTTGCAAATGTAGCATCAAATATACAGTTTTCAAACCAAAATTTTTCTTTCGCGTCCGTGCAAATTATTTTATGGATCGTTATCCTTTTTCCTTTTTTTTATTTATTTATTTTTTTTACCAACTTAATTTCCTTAGCATGAAAATGAAAATTAACACGAATTAATAACAGGGAAAACAATATTGTTGTAAATTTCATGCACGTAACATTACAATTGAAATGAATGAGACTTAGTCCAAATTCATTTTCTGGTGCTATAATGTGGTTAAAATGAGATCAAATGTCCAAAATCTATAATAATTGCACCTGTATCAAATCCGGAGATTGTAAGTCCTGTCACCAGGACGCCAATTGTAGTGTTTCCTTTTTCTCAGGGTTCTGCCGTGAAAAATATAAAATAGAAAATCTGATTGGGTTTTGAATTTTGGTGGTTTCAGTTACGGATAAGGCGGACTTCGTATTATTGATTGAGATCGTGCTGTAATTTGACCGTGCATGGCAGACCGGGTCGGCAACACTACAAATAGCGACTGTACGGAAATAGCATCAGAAACTAATTGAAATTTACCTTATAATCTTGTTAGATACGCAGTATCAATTACAATATAGTCTTCATGGCTGTCCTCCTAATTTCTCTTGTAGGACGACCCGTCTTTCACTTTTCTCCGTCTGTTGAAAACTTCAAGTTGTCACTGTCGTGATCAATTTACAAATTTGGTGATATCCACCTCGAATCACTATTGAAACAACCTCGCTTTGTAATATAATTTTAATTTCCACCCAAAAGCACATTCAACACATCGCCGAAAAATACATGTGTTTCGTATGAAGACAAGAGAGAGTGTCATCAATTAGTTGTTAAAAACAAAAACCTACGCAAAAAGTAAAAAGACGAACAAAATTATTTATAAAAATCGGTCGCTGGCGCAGCGCTCTTCTGCGTGCGCGATCGTAAATTATATCTTTGTATTGGCGGAGGCGCGGTAGTCAAAGTACCATTACAAGTACTAGAAGTGGCTAGAACTCAAGTAGACAGAGAAAGTTATGTTGAAGAAAGAAACAAAGCCAAACAGATAATTGCAGCATCCAAGAAGAAATCTTGGGAAGACTTTGAAAACAGGTTGGAGACTATGGCTCAAGCTGCTGGAAAACCATTCTGGAATGTAATTAGCAGTCTTCGAAAGGGAGGTAAGAAGGAAATGACAAGTATTTTGGACAGGTCAGGACAACTGCTGGTGAATCCTGTGGATACCTTGGGCAGATGGAGGGAATATTTTGAAGAGTTGCTCAATGTAGGTGAAAATGCGATCAGTAATTTCGTGGTAGAATGGGATAAGAATGATGATGGAAATAGGATCACATTTGAGGAAGTGGAAAAAATGGTCAATAGATTGCAGTGCAATAAAGCAGCTGGGGTGGATGAAATTAAGCCGGAACTCATCAAATACAGTGGAATGTCAGGTCTTAAATGGCTACGCAGGATAACTGAAATGGCCTGGGAGTCGGGACAGGTTCCATCAGACTGGACAAAAGCGGTAATCACACCAATCTTTAAACATAGAAACAGAAAAGATTGTAACAACTATAGAGGTATCTCTTTAATCAGCGTTGTGGGTAAAATCTTCTCAGGTATTGTTGAAAGGAAAGTGCGAGTATTAGTTGAGGACCAATTGGATGACAATCAGTGTGGGTTTAGGCCTCTTAGAGGTTGTCAGGACCAGATCTTTAGCTTACGGCAAATAATGGAGAAGTGTTATGAGTGGAACAGGGAATTGTATCTGTGCTTTATCGATCTAGAAAAGGCATATGACTGGGTTCCTAGGAGGAAGTTATTGTCTGTTCTATGAGATTATGGAATAGGAGGCAAACTTTTGCAAGCAATTAAAGGTCTTTACATGGATAATCAGGCAGCAGTTAGAGTTGACGGTAAATTGAGTTCATGGTTCAGAGTAGTTTCAGGGGTAAGACAAGGCTGCAACCTGTCTCCACTGTTGTTCATATTATTTATGGATCATATGTTGAAAACAATAGACTGGCTGGGTGAGATTAAGATATGTGAACACAAAATAAGCAGTCTCGCATATGCGGATGACTTAGTTGTGATGGCAGATTAGATTGAAAGTTTGCAAAGTAATATTTCAGAGCTAGATCAGAAATGTAAGGACTATGGTATGAAGATTAGCATCTCCAAAACGAAAGTAATGGCAGTGGGAAAGAAATATAAATGGATTGAGTGCCAAATAGGAGGAATAGAGTTAGAACAGGTGGACAGTTTCAAGTACTTAGGATGCATATTCTCACAGGATGGCAACATAGTGAAAGAACTGGAAGCGAAGTGTAGCAAAGCTAATGCAGTGAGCGCTCAGCTACAATCTACTCTCTTCTGCAAGAAGGAAGTCAGTACCAAGAGTAAGTTATCTGTGCACCATTCAATCTTCCGACCAACTTTGTTGTATGGAAGCGAGAGCTCGGTGGGTTCAGATTACCTTATCAACAAGGTTGAGGTTACGGATAGGAAAGTAGCTAGGATGATTGCAGGTACTAGTAGATGGGAACAATGGCAGGAGGGTGTCCACAATGAGGAAATCAAAGAAAAACTGGGAATGAACTCTATAGATGTAGCAGTCAGGGCGAACAGGCTCAGATGGTCGGGTCATGTTACTCGCGTGGGAGAAGCAAGGTTACCCAAGAGACTCATGGATTCAGCAGTAGAGGGTAGGAGGAGTCGGGGCAGACCAAGGAGAAGGTACCTGGATTCGGTTAAGAATGATTTTGAAGTAATAGGTTTAACATCAGAAGTGGCACCAATGTTAGCACTGAATAGGGGCTCATGGAGGAGTTTTATAAGGGGGGCTATGCTCCAGACTGAATGCTGAAAGGTATAATCAGTCTTAAATGATGATGATGATTAATTAATCCAATGTATTTTCTGTTCCATGTACTATGTATTAAGAGTATGATTGCAAGAGCTGAAGAAGATTAAGCAGTTCACTCATGATGTCTTAGTCATGAACGCTTGATACACTGATGTGATCTATTCGGCCTGTTGTAGGGGCCCAACTGTACCACACTGCACAGTGTCGTGGTTGCACAGCTGGATCTTGCCATGGACGTTGGGAGGGAAGTTGCAGACTGTGCAGCCTATTGGGCAGAGTTTGAGTTGAGTCATGACATCCTGTGGTTGCACAAAAAGCATTATTCAACATCGTGGCATTGCTGACAGAGTTCCTCTGAGCCATAGTCTATAGGTAGCAGTCATCCACTGCAGCAGTATTACGGCCTGATTGAGGCATGTCATCAACAGTTTCTGTCTCTCTGTATCTTCTCCCTGTCCGAACAACATCGCTTTGGTTCACACTGAGACACCTGGACACTTCCTTTGTTGAGAGCCTTCTTGGCACAAAGTTACAATGCAGACATGATCAAACTGCAGTATTAACTGTCTAGGCATGGTTGAACTATAGACAACATGAGCCGTGTACCTCCTTCGTGGTGGAATCACTGGAACTGATTGGTTGTCAGTCCCCTCCATCTAATAGGTGTATAATAAATTCTCACTACTTTGTAAATGATGAAAGTCTATGTGAATGCAGCTTGCCGCTAACTTGGTGTAATGTTTTGTCTGTACAGAAGTGTATCTGTCGCCTTTATCGCTCTTTCACTCTCACACATAAATCGGTACAATAAAGTCAGGGCTTCGTGTTTTCTAATTAGGCTGATCCGTGAAAAGACAGACAAACAATTATGCTAATGGAGGATTCTGAGTAAATTCTCGAATTCCATTCGCTCTCTCTCTCTCTCTCTCTCTCTCTCTCTCTCTCTCTCTCTCTCTCTCTCTATCTCTATCTGTCCTTTATCTGTGTACAGTTTAAGTATATTAATTACGTGAAATCAGCCTAGTAGAATCTCTGGTGGAGCCCTTCGTCTTAATATTCAGCGGGTGGCTTGCTAGAAAAGATCTTTGCATTTGTTATTATTATTATTAAGCGCTGCATTCAGTTGGGAAAAATCGATCGTTTGAACAATTCGTTCAGTTCACGACAGATCTAAAATTTCAGATGTGGACGAAGCCTTTTTGGATGATTTACAAAAACTCAAGAGATTGCAGGCTCTCTTCGTCACAGCTGAAACTTCCCAATTAATTACAGGGCCCAGACAATCTTCAATGATTCAGACAGGGAACTCATTCGTCATTCACTCTAGAATAAAATGGTCACAAACCTTATTTCTGAGGCAAATTGTATATTGAATCCATTTCCGTACATGTTCCGTTTTCTGTTGGTTCCAAGTCTCATGTAATTTGCTTTTACAGGTTTTTCTTTATCTTTACCTATCACGCTAGCGGCACAAACTTTCCTAACTCGCTTTAGCGTGAAGAAGAGTAAAAAAAAAAATCTCTTTTAGCAATCCGACAATCTTCCAACCGATACTTCTGAAGCTCTTCCCTTCTCTCTCTATAATAACCATGGAGCATACATTTCTGTACCTCTGTTGTTCCAAAGAATAAACGTACTAGAAAAATACCTTGGCGTCGACGAGCTGTCGGCGCATATATTACTAGAAAATCTGATCAGATACTTTTCAAACGTAAATACATGTGGATGATTTGGTTGACCATTATTAATTATTGCGTGGTAGAGGGTAATTTTCCGTGGGGAGATTACAATGCCCCTCGCAGCAAGCGAAGTTTGTGAGCTCAATTTTGATTCACCGAACACACTTCGCGAGCTATCTATTAGCGTGGATAACCCGGAAGTGATGATGGTCAGTCCTCCGACTGAAAAAGAATATTATATTTGAGACAGACGAAGAAAAGAAATGTTGAAGACAGAAGAAATGAAGAGACAGGTACCGCGGCTGTATTGCTTTTACGTGCATCTAGGTGTTATGTTTGCTGTGCACAACCAAGGAAGATGATCTTTCATGAACTGATGTCAGGGTCTACCCATTCGGGAACTTTCTTAAGCAGGGAAACCTTGGAAAACCTCTTAAGCCTAGACCCCCAGCCTACGGTACATAGAAGATAGGAAAGCCTATAGAAGAAAAAAAATATAATTTTGAAATAGATCTCTAAAGGAAAGACAGGGATCAATTTGTATCACGATTTGGAGAAGAGTGCTTTGTGCCTCTAGCAAAAAAAAAACGTTTTACAATAAATAACGTGAATTCTCGTTTTACAATCTTGTTTCTTGGACAATATCTTGCGGTGCTAAACTCCTCCGGGTCTTGCATGTCCCCGACGTCCACATTTGTAGTCGTTCTTCTACGCGGCCCCCTTTGTAGTTGATCTTCTACGCGGCCCATAATGGGAAGAGTAGAAGGGACAGGGGGATACTCGAATTCACATGCAACATTCATTCCAAAAGAATTAGTAATGACCAAAAGGGAAACTCTTCCTGTAAGAGAACTGGTTAGGTTGCACCGTCCAAGATTCTCCTTTTTGAAAGCAAAATCCTTATGGCTTCATGGATCCTTTTTGTTACGACGTACTTCAAGGAATTCAACCATTAACTCATGATGTTGCCAAAAGCATCATCCGATTTACTCTCGTTTGAATACTCCTTTTGACTTTGCTTCCCCACTTGTGCTTATAAGTCCAAAAGTTCTAACGGATTTTCAATCACTGATTTGTTCTTCGTAATTTAAAGGATTCATGTAACTTACTATAGATTTTGGATTCAAATCATCGAATAATGGAAAGTGTAGTTCATTTTATACCAAGACATCATCCATATTTCCTTGATAAGTCATATAATTTAGCTATACTCAAAACTTTTTATTCTAAATACACATATTTCTACGCTTGAGTGCTGAAATGTAAAAGTTATTGCATTGAGGAATGCGGATTCACTTCTTCCATTTACTCTCTGATTCATACGGTGTTCATCCATGCTCATATATGGAAATGGATTTTTCACACAAAATTCCCAAACGAACACGAACCATTAAATTACTACTGAATCTATGAATATTACTTTCTTTAATCATTCATTAATAAATTAAGAACTCTTAACTTCTAATTATAACACCTATTTCTTTTAAAGTTCAACATGAATCCGTTTATCCTCGCGTTTGGTGCGAGTCTCTTACAAAGCATATCTGTATCGTCTATATCGATTTTAACTCTCGCGCCGACGTCAACTGTTTTGCGCGGGAAATTATCTTTGCGGCGTTAACCGTCACTCACAATTCACTGCCACAACACATCCCTTCACACGTTTACACATCTAAGCGTTCACATGAGATTATATATGAATATTCACTCGGAACCTCTTTTGATTATTCAACTTCATTTACGGGAAACATTTCATTCTTCTTGACGGTCAGTTAGATCTTTAATCATTCTTAATGACATTAGCAATGCTAAAGTTCTATGTTCACCCAAACCACAGGTGAAGCCTATCTCCACTATCTTCTTTACAACACTTGATATTAATAGTTAGTCACTATTTCTATACTCTATGTCACTGATTAACTATTTCAATTTAAAGGTTTCTATCACTACACACACACACAGTTTATTATTATGTTTTTTACGAGCGTTCATTTCTGTCACTCGGAACACCATTCCTCACTATCTTCTAAACTTCATTATATTTTTTTAAGTCGTTATGAGAAAATAACCCTTTTATTTTATTCGATCCCGGGTATGCTAACAGATAAGCCCCCGGATTCGGAATTTGTAGGATAATGTATGGTCCAGTATATAGTAACTCCCATTTCTTTGTACTTTTCTTTATTATGGATGATTTGGTATGTCGTTTAACTAGTACCTTCTCTCCGACATGGTATGTCTGTACCCTTTTGATTAATTTGTCATATCGTTGTTTTCTTTGATCAGCCTTTTTCGTCATATTTATGATAGCTTGTCTTATTTTTTCTTCCCAAGGCATCTCAGTTTCCTGAGTTTTGGGGATATGGTCAGTCCAGAAGTTTTCCTCTTTTGCTCCGAACATCAATTCACAAGGTGTATATCCAGTTGAGTGGTGGGGCATGTTATTGTATATCTGCTCAAACTCTTCCACATAATTTGCCCACGCAGTTTGCTTATTATGGCAATACGTCCTCATAAATCGATTGAATTCTCTAAAAATCCTCTCAACCAAATTGCCTTGTGGGTGGTAAAATGATGTTAGTATATGTTTCACACCGACTTGAGACAAAGTCTGCTTCCATCGGAGTCCCGTGAATATTTTAGCATTGTCTGTTATGATCGCCTTAGGTGTACCAACATGTGGAAGATAATCCCTTATTAATCTTAATACAATTACTTTGGCTGTAGCCGCCTTTATCGGGTACAGCTTTACATATTTCGTACACACATCGAGAAATGCCAACACATATTTAACGCCACCTCTTGAAGTGGGTAACGCTCCACACAGATCGCACGAAATTAATCCTTTTGGTTCTTGTACTAATATAGAGCATAATGGATGCTTAGTCCCTTTTGAATCCGGCTTTGTTTTTTGACAGATTATGCATCTCTTTAAGACCTCATGCACTCTGTGCTTTATGTTGGGAAAATAACAGTACCCACTTATCTTTTCTGCACATTTTGTCGCACCGAAATGTCCCCAGGTTAAATGAGTGAACCATACAAGTTTCTCTATTTGCGCGTCAGGTATACAGACGCACCAACGGACTTTGTTTGGCCTTCCACAGCGGAAAAATAATACGCCATTTACCAGCTTGTAATAGTTTGCCATCTGATCCGAAGGTTGCTGTTGTAACCTTTGAATGACACTTCCCCATTGAGCATCCTTTTTCTGTAACTGGGCCATATGCACACACAAATTGACGTAGTACGTCTTAAATGGATTTTCCTGCAGCAGCAATACAGGGAATTCTGAGGAATTATTTACTTCAATCTCTTTTGTTAAACCCTGCGGTGACCTTGATAGAGCGTCAGCAATAATGTTTTGCTGCCCTGAGACATGTACGATCTTAAACTGGTATTGTTGCAGAGCGAGCGTCCATCTAGCCAGCCTGGGGTGTAACAGTTTACACGTTTGTAAAAACGTTAATGATTGGTGATCGCAATATACGATAGTCTTCGACCCATATAAATAATAATGAAATTTTTTAAATCCCCAGACGACCGCAAGAGCCTCTAATTCTGTCGTCGTGTACGTTCGTTCCCAGTTGGACAAAACACGACTAGCAAACGCAATAGGACAAAAGGTAAGCTGTCCATTTATCTTGTGTACTTGGAAAAGGCACACTCCAAGACCCACATTTGACGAATCTGTTGACAAGTAGAATTCCTCTTGCATGTCCGGATGGTACAAAAGCGGTGCATTTACTAATTGCTTCTTTATCTCTTCAAATGCTTCTTGACACTCTAATGTCCAGAGCCAGGGCACATCCTTCTTCAGCAAACTATTTAGAGCTGCTGCATTCATGGCCTGATTCGTTATAAATCTTCTAAAAAATGAGGCAAGACCCATAAACCCTTTTAATTGCCTCCTATTTCTCGGTGTTGGAAACTTACTAATCGCAATTAGCTTCTCCTTGGTCGGTAAAATTCCCTTTGCGTCAACTATATGCCCCAGGAACTTGATTCTGTTTAGTGCAAAATGGGATTTCTGTAGGTTAGCAGTTATTCCCATGGTTTTGAACACGTCCAACACCCGACTCAGTAAGGTAATATGCTCCTCCCAGGTCTTCGATGCAATAAGCATATCATCAACAAATACTGTTATCCTGCTTCTTAGTTCTGGGCCTAGAGCATAATCTAGAGCTGCTATAAAGATTCCAGCACTAATGTTGAGTCCGAAAGGAACTACAGTAAATTGGTAACTTCTTCCGGCATAAATGAAAGCTGTATATTTCCTTGATAACTCATCCAGCTTGACCTGCCAATACGAACTCCGCAAATCGATGCTCGTCAAATATTGGACATCCTGGAACTGTTGTATCAGTTCATCTATGTTTTCCGGATGTGTTCTTACTGGAATTATGATTTTATTTATTTCCCTGGCGTCGAGTACCAGTCTCACAGTTCCATTTGCTTTTGGCACGACCAACAATGGGGAGCAGTATGGGCTTGTAGAGGGTTCGGTCAAACCCAATTTCAACATGCGATCTATTTCTTTTTGAACTTGAGCCTTTAACCTCCAGGGAACAGGATAGAAAGTTCTACAATACGTTTCGTGTGGCTTAACGTAGAGATGGCATATGTATCCCTTAATAACTCCTGGCCTTTCGTCAAACACGTTTTCATACACTAATAATAATTCTTTGAGCTGCTTCTTCTGCTCTGCAATAATGCAGTCGGATTCATTTAACTTCTCATACACTAATTGACCGAAATCTCCTTTGACTTGGAACTCATTATTCACGTACTGTTTAGAATTTTGTGCAGTCCTGATTACTTGCACACTGTTCCCACTATTATATTTTCTGGTAAGGCTTTCCTTTTTCAACAAGTCCAACTCAATTTCTTGTTTATTTACATTTAACCAAATTTTTCCTGTTTTAAAATCTATTCTGCATCCGTATTGACGTAGGCTGTCGACTCCTATAATGCAGTCTACCACCAAATTTTTCACAACAAGGAATGTGCTTAATATTGCTACATTTCCGACTTCTACACTAAGTAGTGACTGCACTTTTACATTAGCCGATCTAGCCCCAACGGCGCCTATTATTCTGCAATTTTAAACTGGAAAAATTGGTACTCGTCTTATATTTCTGATCTTGTTGAATAGAGCCTCCGAAATAACATTCGTGGTTGCAGCTGTGTCCAAAACCGCCACTATAGGTACAGTCTCCAAAATGACTTGCACTTCGGCTACTGCCACCTGTTCCTTATCCTCATCTTGGAGTTCTAAGTCCTCGGTCAATTCATCTGCCGGTAATCGTCCATCATTATACGTTAGCATGGGCACACATATCCTGTTGCCCCTCAACCTATTGTTGACCGCTCCTCCGGGGCACGAGTGGGTCCTTACAAGTTTGTTGGATTTTGATTCGCCTGGTGGTTGACATTGTCCGTCACTTCGGTAATTACCGGTTGATTCGTAGATGTCCGTCCCCACTGATGTTGGTTATTTGAATCTATTCCCCCCCAGTTGATTCCACTTTCTATTACTGTTATTGTTCCAGGCTTGCGGTCTGAAATTCCTTTCGTTCCCCCATACGGGATTGTATCGTTTCCCATTCCTGTTGTTCCTTGGATAGCCCCTCGCAAGACTATTGCCAGTATTATTATTGAGATTTTGAGGGGTTTCTCCACTATTTATCGATCTCTGTGCGTTCCCTTGCCTACCATTTGGCGGAGGTTCTATCTCCCTATATTGGAATCTGTTGTTACGGGCTTTCTGGTTGTTCTCTTCTATAATGTCTATATGGTCTAACGTCGTGAGGAACGACTCCAGGTCTTTATCGTTCCCGTAAATTAATTGATTCCGTATACTAGTTGGTAGTCTTGCCTTAAGTATGTTTATTATGTCTGGCAAGGGCATAGGTCTGTCCCAATATCTAGTTTTATTTATATATTTTTCAAAATACTTCCTAAGGCTTCTTTTTGAAAAAGAGAACGGCTCTGGGTAGAGCACCTCCTGCCTTAGGCGTTCCTGTACCCCTTCTGACCAGAATTTTGCTAAAAACGCTTTCTCAAAATCGTCATAGGTCGAGCATACAGAAGTCATGTCCGAGGCCCAGATCGCCCCCGAACCTTGTATATACCCCGTAACGAAACTGATCTTCTGCCACTCCGACCAATTTCTGGGTAGCACTCCTCTAAAACTTCGAATAAAAACAATCGGATGGACCCCCCTTTTATCAGTGTTAAAAATCTGAAATTGCCGATGCTTTATCATTTTTTCTTCGGCATGGCAAAGGCTTTCGTAATCTCCGTCAGATAAAACTTCACGCAAACAACTAGCTCGTGGCAATTTAATATTTGAGTTACTTACACAAGTCGGTATTGTGTACGAATGTGCAGTAACTGGCTCTATAGTCGCTGCCAACTTTTGCTGCTGGCCTGTATTCATTTGTTCTGAGCCTTGTTATGAAACGCGTATCGACTCTGCTATCGTTTGTTTCCAATGCTCGAAATCAGCCCCTAACTGCTGTCGCACTTCCTCAAGTCCTTTCGCAAACAAATTCTCTTCCTGTTTGCCGCATAGACTCTGGAATGCTGCTTTAACATTTTGCTCAACGTTTTCACACATTAGCCTTTTGTTTTCTAATGTGATTTCGGATAATTTACCCGTTAATACATTAATCTGATGGTCTATAACCTCTTGACGTTCTGTCAGATGTTCCACACTTTCCTTTAGGTTCGTCTGCGTACGTGCCAATTCAGGAAGTTGCGCAATTGCACATGACATGGCATCTTGCTTTTGTACTAACTGCGGAACCATTTCCACCTGTTCCCGTACGGTATCTATCTTAATAGCCACATACTCCTTCATTTCTACACGTACGCGGTGAGTAGATTCCTCACATTGAGCTTTCACCAATTCTATTTGTGCAGTTAATTTTCGTTCCGTCTCTTCGGCCTGATCTTTAAGTTCCTTTGTCTTCGCCTCTATCCGCTGCTCTAATTCGGAAAAACTGTCGTGTAACTGCTGCTTAATCTCAGCTTTCAGATTTTCCTGCCCCTCAGTAACTGAGGCTAATTTCGCATTCAAATCATTTTGCCCCTCGGTAACTGAGGCTAACTTCGCATTAATGTCGGTTTTCATATTATTCATGCTCTCGGTTATCATCTGCATCTGTCTCATGATAATTACGAATGGATCTAATCCATGTTGCATACTTGCTGTTACATCTCCAGCCGTGTCTACCGGGTGTTCTATTGCACTATCTGTAGCGATCGGTTCTACAACACTTCTTACTACATCACTATTATCCGTGCTCACAGCTGAAGGCTGTTGCGTGTTGCTCTGCTCTGCTTGACTCATCTTAAACATTGCCCTAGTTAAAACCATATAAATGTTCTACAGTCAATATGTATATATCTCCCTTCACACAACAATACTTCTGTGGCTACTTTCTTATAGTACTTATACAGGTAAATGCAACTAGTGCAGGTCAATCAAACTACGTCTGGTGTGAACACATTTAGTAAATGTTCAAATCTACGTCTACTTCCTCAATACTAGCAAGCTTTAATAAAAAATTATAGATCTGGCCTTTTTTCTGCGCCCAGCGTGCTGCTTTTATTTGTAGATCCATTTAATTTTCCTGTGAGTATTTCTTCTCTTTTCCAAGTTAAGTTATCTCGTCGTAGTTCACATGAAACAGAGAACAAAATTATTTTAACAACGTCCAAAAACGTGTCCTGTCACGGATTGGCCATTATAATGAATTCTACTCTACTTTTTAAATGATGAAAGTCTATGTGAATGCAGCTTGCCGCTAACTTGGTGTAATGTTTTGTCTGTACAGAAGTGTATCTGTCGCCTTTATTGCTCTTTCACTTTCACACATAAATCAGTACAATAAAGTCAGGGCTTCGTGTTTTCTAATTAGGCTGATCCGTGAAAAGACACACAAACAATTATGCTAATGGAGGATTCTGTGTAAATTCTCGAATTCCATTCGCGCTCTCTCTCTCTCTCTCTCTCTCTCTCTCTCTCTCTCTCTCTCTCTCTATCTGTCCTTTATCTGTGTACAGTTTAAATATATTAATTACGTGAAATCAGCCTGGTAGAATCTCTGGTGGAGCCCTTCGTCTTAATATTCAGCGGCTGGCTTGCTAGAAAAGATCTTTGCATTTGTTATTATTATTAAGCGCTGCATTCAGTTGGGAAAAATCGATCGTTTGAACAATTCGTTCAGTTTACGACAGATCTAAAATTTCAGATGTGGACGAAGCCTTTTTGGACGATTTATAAAAACTCAGAGATTGCAGGCTCTCTTCGTCACAGCTGAAACTTCCCAATTAATTACAGGGCCCAGACAATCTTCAATGATTCAGACAGGGAACTCATTCGTCATTCACTCTAGAATAAAATGGTCACAAACCTTATTTCTGAGGCAAATTGTATATTGAATCCATTTCCGTACATGTTCCGTTTTCTGTTGGTTCCAAGTCTCATGTAATTTGCTTTTACAGGTTTTTCTTTCTCTTTACCTATCATGCTAGCGGCACAAACTTTCCTAACTCGCTTTAGAGCGAAGAAGAGTAAAAAAAAAATCTCTTTTAGCAATCCGACAACCTTCCAACCGATACTTCCGAAGCTCTTCCCTTCTCTCTCTATAATAACCATGGAGCATACATTTCTGTACCTCTGTTGTTCCAAAGAATAAACGTACTAGAAAAATACCTTGGCGTCGACGAGCTGTCGGCGCATATATTACTAGAAAATCTGATCAGATACTTTTGAAACGTAAATACATGTGGATGATTTGGTTGACCATTATTAATTATTGCGTGGTAGAGGGTAATTTTCCGTGGGGAGATTACAGGTGCTGCTCATGCATGGTTGTTTACATCTTTAGGCACTTTTAGTGGAGCTCTGAACAGTCAAAGGGACTGTGTCTGTGATACAATATTACAATATCCACAGACAATATCTGTCTTCAGGAGTTCTGGGAACCGGGGTGATGCAAAGCTTTTTTTGATGTGTGTATATGATTTAATATACAGTTTGGAAGTTAGGAGATGAGGTACTGGCAGAAATAAAGCTTTGAGGACGGGGCGTGAGTCGTGCTTGGGTAGCCCAGGTGGTAGAGCTTGGTAGAGCACTTGCCCACGAAAGGCAAAGATCCTGAGTTCAAGTCTCAGTCCGGCATACAGTTTTACTCTGCCAGGAAGTTTCATATCAGCGCACACTCCGCTGCAGAGTGAAAATCTCATTCTGGAAACATATATTACTTGCCATATCATCCTACTAGAAATATCTTTAAAAACAGTAGTTTTGAGTGCATTTTTGAATGGATATTTTAAATATGTATTTTTATAATGTATTTTGAAAGATATTTTGATTTTTACAGATTTACTTGTATGTTCCTCTCGTGCTGTCATATCTATGTCATTGTTTACTGCTGTACTTTAAACACAAGTTTAAGTACTATAGTAGAGCCACATTAATCTTTAGGCCTGTCAGCCAACTTTAAATGTAAATCACCATACTGGAAGGAGAATATGTACTTCATGTGATGTCAGTGTAAGTTTCCTGTATTGCCTCAATTTTTATCTTTTACAGTGTATATTCTGATGATGCTCTTGTTAATCTGAAGAGTGAAACCAGTCAATACAACAAAAAAAGTGTGACTTGTAGCTGTTTTCAAAAATTTAATTTGGATATTGCATAATTAGAAAATCTGCCCAAATGGAAACTCAATATGAGGCCTCTGCAGGTGCTGATAACGCTTCTCACATGATTATGCAGCTTCTCTGTCTCCTTCACAGTGACCACTTAATGTCCTAATCTGTTCATGCCTTTTTTATGTTGTACCAGACCTGGTAACAACACAAAACATAAAAAACAGTAATGCACTCTTATGGCCATTCTACCTGTTGCAGGTGTGTGTGTGTGTGTGTGTGTGTGTGTGTGTGTGTGTGTGTGTGTGTGTGTGTGCGCGCGCGCGCGTGCATGTGCGGGTGCGTGTACATGTGTGCATGTATGCATGCTCTGTTACATTAACATCTGATCAGTCTTCAGAGTGCTTCACTTTCTTGGCCAGGCAGTGTATATAATTATTACTCTTGACTCCAGTAAAACTTACAGCAATATCATAAACTTTCTTTCCGATTTTTCACAGTAAATAGGTATCTAGGTATCTAATTAAATTAGATGCTTTATTTCAGTAACAAATTTGGTTCTTGTTACATAATTTAATAGGTAATTTGAGATAATTTTGTGATAGAGCAAGGAGTACTGGTAGTCTTGCGTGAAGTTTGAAAAATACTGGAGAGGCACTGGCAATAGTCAGACTGTGAGGACGGGGTGCCAACTGTACCAGGGTAGTTCAGCCAGGAAGAGCATTCCACTGAATGGTGACATTTCAGGTTTGAATCCTGGTCCGAACCAAGTTTTAGACTGCTAGGAAGTTCCAAATTACAATGCAGTTGTGGTAATTGAACTGAGAGGTATTTGACAAGATATCAGGCAGATGTCGGTCCATCCTGTGTTTACCCGAGTCAGCGCTGTCACGGTCTCCTGTGCTGGATGTAATGCAGCTACCCTCGGAATGACAGGAGCACTTCATTTGCAGCTGATGCCGTTGTATGTGGTGGACACAATGAGCGGCATGCCGGGCTTGCCGGGCCTCTTCATCGCTGGCATCTTCAGTGGTTCCCTGAGCACCGTCTCGTCGGCCGTCAAGTCGCTGGCTGCCGTCACATTGGAGGATTACTTTAAGGTGAGGCCTACTGCAGCTGTGATGAGAGGAATATGTGGGCTATGGGTGGATGGATGTCATATGTCCCTGTATTGAAAACAGTTGATGTATGGTGTTTGTGCACATGTGTGTGTGTGTGTGTGTGTGTGTGTGTGTGTGTGTGTGTTTGTTTTTAAATGCATTAACTGGATGGGCCTACTTTCTTATTTGTTTTGAATTGTAGATCATTTTTGTTGTCTGGAGCCTGGTTTGCGCAGGAGAAGATACAGGAGAATGAGCATCTGCCAAGAAATGTTCTGTCTTTTGTAAATGGTACGTAAGCGAACAGCCTTTGATTACATTTGGTTCACAGTTACTTACACTCTCACTTGTTCCACTGGTTGAATTGGAGTGAGTGATGGAGTGGTCTGGAAAAAAAACCAAGTAATGTTGGTGATACAGCACTATATGTATCATATATGCTTCTGGGAGCCAAGTGATCCACACAACAAATGCGACACAAAAAGAAATATGATAAGTAGATAGTTGCCAAAGCTCTTACAGGTCCAGCTGGGGATGTGAGAATGATGATAAATCCATTACATGCTTCTATCAGGTGAGAACGGAGCCAATAAGTACAAGCTTTCTTGTTTCTTCTTGTTAAAAAGGAAAAGCATAACATAATTCTGCAAAAGTAAACAAGTATGAATGTGTGTCTATTGTGCTGACTAAACTAAAAATGTACAAAATATTTTATCATTCTCTCTGCTTAAGAGCATGGTAGCTGTAATTAAATTGATGATGCCTGTCATTTTAGAGGTTTTTAATGTTAGACCTGAATAAATAAATATCTTTTTCATTGATTATGCAATCTCTCTTCTAGCTCATTTGACACGTTTACATACATTTGATGCTTCATTAATCATACTTTCACATTATAATCATTATAAGTAGTAGCGCGCATGATAATGGGATGTTCGTGCTAGAACACTTGTCTCATTAAATTTAATTTCATGATTCCCATCTCGAAAAACATGCTCAGCTACGGCCGATTTTTTGATGTGTCCTAAGCGACAGTTTCTTTTATGTTCAGCTAAGCGTGTATTTACACTTCTTTTCGTTGTTCCAATATATACTTGTCCACAACTGCATGGAATTTTGTATACCCCAGGTGTTGCTAGGGGATGTCGGGCGTCTTTTGCAGTTCTTAAATATTCCTTAATCTTCTTGGTGGGTCTGAAGATTGTTTCGATCCCATACTTGGCCAGAACTTTCCCGACACAGTCCGTAACCTTATTAATAAATGGTAGGAAAACTTTTCCAGTAGGTGACCATTGTTGCTCTGGACATAGCTGATTTTGTTGGCTCTGGCCACCAAGGTTTTAATGACACCTCTTTTTTGCCTAGGATGATGGTTAGATTCCTTGTGAAGGTATCAATCCGTGTGAGTGTTCTTTCTATATACTTTGTGGCCCAGCATCCCATCCACCCGTTTAATTACCGACACATCCAGGAAATTGAGTTGACCATTGCTCTTTTTCTCCATCGTAAACTGTATCTTCGGATTAATGCTGTTCAGGTGCACCAAGAAGACATCCAACTCTTCTTCACCATGAATCCACACTACAAATGTGTCATCAACATAGCGGTACCATTTAGCACGCTTTTTACTGGCAGTCTGCAGCGTTGGCTGTTCGAAGATCTCCATAAATAAATTGGCAACAGCTGGGCTGGGAGGGCTTCCCTTAGCCACCCTGTCGATCTGTTCGTAAAACTAGTTATACTGGAAATAAGTTGTCGTCAGGCAGTGTTTAAATAAAGCCACTATGTCAGTCGTAAAAATATCTGCTATATATGAAATAGCTTCGTTTACAGGCACAATGGTAAACACTACATCGAAGCTCACAAGAATATCACTTGGGCTGATGTTAATCTCCCTCAGTTTTTCAATAAAATGCGCCGAGTTGTTAATGTAACTGTCCGTTCTGCCGATGTGTGGTTGCAGCAAGCAGGTGAGATATCTGGCCACCTCTTGTGTCGGAGATCCTATGGCACTCACAATTGGTCTCAACGGGACCTGTGGTTTATGCACCTTTGGGAGTCCAAAAAGTCTTTGTGGATAAGCTTCGTTTTGCAGAGTTGTTTTTTATCATCCAAAGAAAGAGAAGATTGTTTCACCAGTTGATTGGTATTTCTCAATATTTTGGTTGTAGGATCCTTCTGAAGCTTTTTGTACATAGTGGGATCCAAAAGGTCACTAATCTTCTTGTGATAATCTTCGGTGTTCAGCAAAACCGTAGTATTTCCTTTATCAGCTGCAAGTACAATAATGCTCTTACGCGCATTGATCTCCCTCAGTGCCCTCCTTTCCGATTGAGACAAATTGCTGGTAGATGGTTTCGCTTGGCGTAATATTCTGGCTGTTTCAGTCCCGATTTCATCCGCGGAGTGCGATGGTAACAAACGGATCCCTGCCTCCACATTCGCTATAATGTCCTCCGTAGGAACCTTTAGTGGCGTGACTGGAAAGTTGCCTCCTTTCGACAGAACTGAATGTTCCTCTTTTGTTAATTCTCTCCCAGACATGTTAATCACAGTTCGAGAGTTGCCAGCGACTGATGTTTCACCTCTGCCTTTCTGTAGGCCATCGAATTTCCTCTTTTGCCTATTAGTTGCCATTTCTGCACTGAGGTCCATGGTCCTGAACCATAGACAGTCCACCTTCCAGTCATAACACTGCATTATGTTACTGATGTATAAATGGAGATGTAAGAGCTTACTGCTAGTTTCCGCTAGTTCTCGCCGCTTATGGTGAATTCGTTCAGATATCGCTGAGACTGCCATCCGTGCTTCTTCACAGAGCAGGCAAGCCACCGACCTCCACACTCTGTTAACTGGCACAGACATTAAACACCTTGTCACCGACTTTAGATTCCACCACCCTTCGACCACTGTCTGTAGATGCTAATGACGGTAGTACGGCAAAATCCAATGAGCTGTGCAGTTTCCACAGTGCTCGTAGCCACTTGTTCTCACATCAGATACCTACAGTGCACCAGGCTGCACTGAATCTGGCAATAGGCAGCGGCCTCACAATTTTGGCCTATCGGTGTAAACACGGATTACTGTCACGATACCGTGAGCAGACTGCCGAGAGACCACCGCCGGAACATTGCGGAGACAGGTATCGGTTCCCGTGTTAGTGCAGGGGCTCTGCGTACGTGGTCGCTAGCCAGCTGTGCGATTGCCATTCGTGACGAAACGGTGACGCAGTTTTGCGGTGTTCGGCAGCCACTGTACGTGCGGTACCGGGGCCACCCGCTGGGGGAGTCGCGGTCGCCGCTTGTGGGGAAGCTGCTGGCACTGGTGTTCGGACTGCTGTTTCTGGGACTGGCTTTCATGGCGCAGTTCCTCGGTGGCGTGCTGCAGGCCAGCCTCACGATATTCGGCGCCGTCGGCGGACCCGTGCTCGGCTTCTTCTCGCTCGGCATGTTCCTGCCCCACGCCAACGAGCCGGTACGTACTCCTCGTCCTGCTGCCTCGCCAGAGACTCTGCTAGAGAGGTCTGGTGTGTAGAACTGGGATGCCGAGGTATACCGGTAGTGAACTCTCTTATCTATTGTTATTGGCACTGTGATGAAATAACTGAAGTAAAGCAGATGAGACATAGCAAACCTGACAAACTCCCACAGTGATCTGTTTGTACCATTACCCCTCAGTGTTCCCAGAAGTACATACAAGAGACGACATGAGACCTGTTTTTCTGTCAGTGTTGAAATAAATGATTTTGTTTTATCTGCCATTCAGTGTTAATTCATTATCAGGGTTTGTTGTGGCTTGCACAAGGCATCTACAGATGCGGAAGAGATTTTAGGGTTCAAGTTTCGTTGTGTGTACTATATTAAAGGATCTGTAACAGGCAGGTTACTTCTTTTCTCCACATTTCATTCAATCTTTACTGATAATTTACATCTATATTTCTACCATACACATCACTGTGAAGTGCGTAACAGATGGTATGTCCCACTGTACCAGTTATTAGGATTTCTTCCCATTGCATTCACGTACGGACTGCAGGAAGAATGATTTTTGAATGCCTCTGTTCATGCAGTAATTATTCTAACCTTACCCTCACAATCCCTATCTGAATTGTCGCATCCTGTACAACACAATGCACCTTGCCTTTATGCTACACGGAAACTTACTTCCAAAACATGTCAGACTGTAACTGGTGCTGCTCGCCAAGGGTCAGTGGGTCCAAAACATCCAAAGATATTGCTTGCTGTAAGTTTCAATCACATCGTAAATATAAGCAACTTCTTGCATATTTCATTTATAATTAATTTTTAATTTTTGTAGTTCAGTATCAGCCCGCATCTCGTGGTCGTGCGGTAGCGTTCTCGCTTCCCACACCCGGGTTCCCGGGTTCGATTCCCGGCGGGGTCAGGGATTTTCTCTGCCTCGTGGTGGCTGGGTGTTGTGTGCTGTCCTTAGGTTAGTTAGTTTAAGTAGTTGTAAGTTCTAGGGGACTGATGACCATAGATGTTAAGTCCCATAGTGCTCAGAGCCAGTTCAGTATCCAATATTAATGCCAACAGTAGTAGTAATTGTGGTGATGGTGAGGAGGAGGAGGGGGAGAATGTTTCTAGTTACATGAATGCACAAAATATGCATGACAGTTTTAAAATTACATTATTTGTGTGAAAATATTTTTCCTTATATAAATTTTTGTTAGTTTGTGTGTGAATGTTACACTAATTTTTTAATGTTGTAATCCAAAAAAATTGTGGAAGATATCTTGTTGTACCATAAAGGAAATTAGGAGTCTATCACATACTTCACTGATACTATTGAGCTGTTCCATTACATACTGAACATCACCAACAAACTGGTTACATACAGCTCTCCCCAAACACGTCATGTCTAAGCTGCTTAATGACTGCAACCTTCATCACTTGAACCTGCTTGCTGTGTTTGAGCCTCGGTCTCCCTCTGCAATTTCTGTCCCCCATACTTACCGTCCGTTACCAAACTGATGATTCTTTGATGCCTCCAGATGTGTACCACTCATCTGATCTTTTTTCAGGTGTGCCACAATTATTTTCTCTCCATTTTGATTTGGTATCTCTTCCGTAATTATCCAAACAACCCACATGTCTCTTAGCATTCTTCTGTAGCACCCATTTTGAAAACGTTCTATTTTCTTTTTGTCTGTAGTGTTTATTGTTTTTGTCTAACTTCCATATAATGACACATTCCAAACAAATTCTTCCAGAAAAAACTTACTTAAATATGTGTTAGAAATTAAGGTATTTCTCTTTTTCAGAAAAGTTTCCCTTTCCCTCCTTCATCCTCTCTGCCCTCATTGTCACAATCAGTGGCTCCTTTTCATTCTGGTGTCCAGGTGAGCTACCCCTCCTTCTAACATTCCCCAATCTATCCATCTCTGTTCCCTGAGAAAGGAACTGATAGTGCCATAGTGCCAACTGCAATGATTAGCCCTTTTGCTTTAGATCGGTCTATAAAATAATTGTCAATTAGGATGAGCAGTACTCTGATAGATCCTTAAGTGTGAATAAATGAAAGATAAAAGGTATTATAAAAGGAGGGAACCTGATAGCACTCAGTTAAAAAATGGATGATAGCTTGTGTAGGCTTTCATATCACCTGTCCGAAGATAATACTAAGAATGATTATAAAATGAAATCTCGAAACCAGTTGTAGCAAAAGTTCTGAAAAACCAGGACTTGGGAGGGTCCTGAGAATATGCAATACATGTGTGAAGGGAAGGAAGGAAGAAAGAAAGAAAGGAAGGAAACATTAGTATTTAATCCAGTCAACATTGAGATCAATAGACGGAGCAGAAGCTCAGGATGTTCAAGGATGTGGAAAAAAATTTGCTATGCCCTTCCAAAGGCATCATCCTGGAGTTTGGCTGGATTCATTTTGAGAAATCATGGAAAACCTAAATGTGGATGACGAGACACAGATTTGAACTGTGGCCCTCCCAGGTAGGAGTCCAGCGTGCTAACCAATGCACCAGCTCGCTTTGTATCTGTAAAGGAATTGACGCATGAGACACCAGTTTTAGCCATGCAAGACTGCTATTCCAGTGTTAAGGTCAACTTACTGACCTGACGGCAGCCATCCGTGAAACTGAGACAGACATTGCGAGAATTGTAACAGCTCAGTATATGTCATATAACAGTTTTAGCTTACCGAACTTGCACATAAACATCTGCACCTTCTGCTGCTTGATAGTTGAATGTGGTGCACTGTTATTAAATGATATCCCAACACTGTGGAACAATGTGTTCGTTTCTCTTCACATTTATTAACACACAGCTCAGTTGATGGTCAGCTTTGTGAACTATAGAATGTCCGTATCTTTGCCAACATCATTAAGCGGCAGCAATCAGTAAAAAGTCCGCCAACACAAATGACACTGTTTTGCACTATTCCATTGTTGTTTCACAGTTGTGGGGCTATACCAATTCCTTCGTTTTTGCATCAGCTAGGTTGGTGATTGACATATGTCCAAGTGATTAGCAGTAACATAAAATAAACAGCGTGTTAGGAAACAAAAAAAATTCATGGGTCACGCACGAAAGTGACACAGATGGTGAGCTAGCAGCAAAACCCCCTAATGAAGCTGTTCTCTACGAGTTAATTAGTAATCAAATAATTGGTTGGTTGGGGTCTGATGCAGCTGTATACCATGGGTCATTACCGAGAAGTAACACCTATCCTTGGCAACAGATCGACGTAATGAAAGTTTATTTCATTATAGTTTAGTTAAGCAATGCTTTAGCAAGGGTATGTAAGTTTATTATACGGTTGTGTAATCAAACTAAGATTAAACAATGATTTTGCTCACACATCTTAATCTCGGTATCATAAAGACCACTACTCTTTACAAGTGTACAAAGTATACCGTATGCCAGCTTGTGTTACGAAAAATGGTGAACCCACTGCATGGTTAAGTTCGTTTCCCGTTGCTTCACTTTTAAGGGTAGTAATCAGTGACATTTTTCCTCGTTACTTTTCTTAACAATCGACACGAATTTCCCAAATACTTTGGTATCAGAAATGGCAGTATTAGTCTTGCCCAGATTGCATAAATATCTACAGATGCCCACGAGGCTTTCTCATCCTTCAGTTCTTTCTGCTCACCGTCAACTGAAAGAGCGACGTGAACTTTTCTCAGATGCCTGCAGACTCTTTTGACTACTTTTCATCACCTCTTCCCACTGAGGCCTACTGCTACGTGACGGTGTTGCAGGGAGCCATAACGGGCCTTGCCACAGGGCTCGCCTTCTCCATGTGGGTCGGCTTCGGCGTCCCCCGGCCGGACGCAGTAAGGCTGCCCACGAGGACGGATGGCTGCGACTTCAACATAACGGCCACACCGCCGCCGCCCACCCAGGACCCAAGGTTGGCCGCAGCATCTCCTCAAACATTTCCGCAGCGTCATAAATTAACACTGTACTTTTGGGTGCTCAGCAGAGTTGTCAGTTCCATTATTCCACACGATACTTCAACGACTGACGCAGTCATCTTCTTCAGTTGACGTGAGATGTATTGTTAAGTGTACCTGCTACCTGGACTCTCACAAAATTCAATTTTTTTCCCTTTTTTCGCACATTATATCACCTTTGCTATCACCTGCATGACATTAAAATATTTAGTTTATAACCTTGAAGGCACACATTCTTTTGATCCCCTTGGGGGAAGGTTTGAGTCATAAGTTGTTAGTTCCACACCTCATGGGTTCCATGCTACAGAGGAAAAACTTTGCTTATTGATATGTAATTTTTAATAGCACATAGAACCTGTTTTGGGGTCTGGATTCTTCTTCATAGATCTCATTTCTTAGTAACAGTATTATGAAAAGGATAGTTGCTACTCACCATATAGCAGATATACTGAGTTGCAGACCGAGCGAGGTGGCACAGTGGTTAGACACTGGACTCGCATTCGGGAGGACGACGGTTCAATCCCGCGTCTGGCCATCCTGATTTAGGTTTTCCGTGATTTCCCTAAATCACTCCAGGCAAATGCCGGGATGGTTCCTCTGAAAGGGCACGGCCGACTTCCTTCCCCATCCTTCCCTAATCCGATGAGACCAATGACCACGCTGTCTGGTCTCCTTCCCCAAACCAACCATCCAACCGAGTTGCAGACAGGCACCAGAAAATGAGTGTTTGGCCAACAAGACCTCATTGGGCGCGCTTCCCCCCCCCCCCCCCCCTTTCACACACACACACACACACACACACACACACACACACACACACACACACACATAGACATGCAAATGGGGCTCACTCATAGATGACAGCAGTCTCTGTCTGATGAGGCCACAAACCAAGTCAGGTCTCAGTAGCCAGAGACTGCAATTATCTTTCTCATAATGTTATTACATTCCACACTGGATTTACCTTTTTTTTTTTAAAGAAAGTCATACGAGGGCTGTTTAGAAAGTAAAGTCCAATCAGTTGCAAAAAAGGAAACCACAGTGGAAGCCTGATGAAGTTTTGCACAGATCTGTAGGACAGTGTCTGTAATACACCTGTCGATTGCGCATCATGTCGCTCCCCACAGTTCTGAGTGCACAGTGAGCATGTAAAGATGCCCCAATTTGGAAGGGAAGGGGGGGGGGGGTGCAGAGAGATTCCCAAGGATTCCACCTAATGACTTATTTTGTACTAATTGGTCTATTTTGTTGAGTAATGGAGGGAAGTTCCCAGATTATAGTTCCTTACATGGGTGCTGAAAGACATGTTCCCATGTTCTCATAGAATATGACTTTGTTTTTGACTTGGAGATATCTTTTTGTAAAGAATGATGTTAAAATTTGTATCACACCACTATTTATAGCCGAGTTTGACTCCTAGCTCCTGCTGCACTGCTTCACATGTTTGTTTTACTGAGATGACACAATTTTTTCTGAAATACACATTCTCTTGGTGTTCCAGATATTTTGCTAGCTGGTATGTAGTGGGTCTTCTAAAGCCACCGTGTCCTGCTGTATGATTAAAATATGTTTGAATAATTGTTGCAATAAAAAGTCACACGTCTGTCTGTGGACACGATATGTAGAGTTGACTAAAAGAAATTGCAGGGCTCAGGCGCTAGAAATATTTCATTAACATAGTGAACAATAAATAGTTAAGAATAACACTCATCTTAAGTACATTGTTGTACTTGTTGTTCTTGCTTGCTGTCTGGAAAAAAATGGGGTATGATTTTACCAAAAGGGTGTTTGGATCTTGAAAACGTTTCAGAACAATATATCCTTCTCCTTCTTGGTCTCAGTATACTAGCACAATTCATTCATGCAATAAAATAGTCAAAAATGCATTTCTGTCATGTTCTCAGAATTATCTAATCAGGTATAAAATAAAATTCTTAAAAAAAAATAAAGAAATAAATAAAATAATAAATTTCAGTTTTTCAGATTTGTTCACACATAAACAATGTGTTTCACATGGGTGCAATGGAAAGAAGTTGCAGTTTTGCCTCCACATGTCTGATCATCAACACAGTTACAAAACGGGTTCCTTTCTCCACAGCTCACTGCCAACTACCTCCAGTTAGAGAAACATAAACCAAAGATATAAGATGGATTGTACAGTATCACTCATATCGGTATTTGTTCACAAATGGAATGTGTATAATACTTTAATCAAATAGTAATTGAAGTTTTGTTAAGCTTGAATAATCAATTAGTGTTAGATGCAATAAATTTAAAATGGGGTTTTAACAGTTTTAAATATTCATAAGACCAAAATTCTCTGCTGATAATTGATAAATGGGAACATAATTTTTCACATATGGTTATCAGTATTTCATCCTGGAAACTCAAAATACAAAGGCATAGGCTTTCAGAAATAAAGGAATATAGTTAAATGTGACATAAGAAACATGGGTCCCCAAACACCAAAATAAATCAATAAATTAAAACTAAGGAAATACACTTTGCTATTGTTACAAAATATTATAATAACAAAAGATATATTACTTTATACATTAGTTCCCGCTGAATCACTATCCGATGTACTCCAGAACTACACAGGTGTAGGCTCATTGTACTGTGCCATTATTACGAACTATGGGCATTCCAGCAAAGCCTTCCTCGTGTAGTGTCATATCATGAGAGCACTGCTGCAGAATTATATCATCTACAAGTAGTGTATTGAAATAGAGGTCAGTTGGATTGGTACACTGAGTGGGCTTTGTAATCAACTCCTGAGATACAGGGGGGTGGGGGGGGGGGGGAGGTTACATACAAATAATTACTCAATATCTACTGAAATTAGTACGCCTGTATGGAAAATGGCATCCACAGTCTTTCACTCACGTCAACAAAGATAAGCAATGTGGCTTGCAATATTAGAGATGTGATGTGCTTCTCAGAAGGTCAAGTGTATGTAGCATATCTTACATCGGGCAGACTAGTAGAACAATTGAGAACAGGTTCACTGGCACACCCAACTAAAACAGCTTGGCAAATCAGTTGTTGCTGAGCAGTGCCTCTGATATAATCTCAAGCTGAAATGCTCTGAGGCCAGTGTCCTCGTGTAAACACAAAGTTTCTGGGACGCTGTAATTAAGGATTCTAGCAATACAAAGAAGTCCAAAAAGTTTAGTAAACTGGAATGGAGATAGCAGTTTAAATAAGGCTGGGCACCTTGCCCACCAGGGGTGGTAAACACTGAAGGCATTTGCATTTCACGGAATATCAGTGCGGTCTCTGAAAAACAAAAGAGGATCACAGTGTGTAACTGGCACTAGGAATCAGTCTCAGCTACGAATAACTGTGCGACGTAGACAGTGTTTCGGTCCGGTTGTAGGCCAGGCAGCAAGTGTGCATAGTGACCCAGCTAGCAGCTCCCAAAGGTGACGACTGTGTCTGTTGTTGAAATATCATACAGGAACGTGCATTTCACAACTCAGCTGATCACCTGGAAGCACAGTGTCAAGAGCTTCACTGTCCACGGTGGTGTCGGCCTGCAGTAGTAGTGGGGCAGTGAGGAGGTTGTGGACAGTGGGTGCCAAAAGTCACCAGAGCAGGCATGGAGCAGCTACTGCCACATCTCGTACACTTTCTACCTTCCATAGCATATAGGACTTATATTCATAAATCTTTTTAATAAAATATCGAGTAACAGTTCAGCGATAACTTCAGCCTGGGATAATGTTAGCCACAGATAATGCAGTGTCAACACCACAACCTGCCTTCCTTGGTTCTCACCTGGAACTAAAAGAGAAAATTAGTGAAGATCAGCTTTGCACTACCTGTCTTAGTTAAGGCTGTAGATCACGAGTGTGTAAAAAGAGCACCGATACTATTACACTAAACGATATAAGGATTGGTTCCAGTGTTTATCACCACATGTTCCCATTGCACATCTGGACATGCACAAAATGTGAACATATATTTTGTTATTTATTATTATTATTATTATTATTATTATTTGTTATTGCTGTTGTTGTGGCCTTCAGTCCAGAGACTGGTTTAATGCAGCTCTCCATGCTACTCTAGCCTGTGCAAGACTATCCATCTCTGAGTAACTACTGCAACGTACATCCTACTGAATCTGCTTACTCTGTTCATGTCTTGGTCTCCCTGTATGATTTTTACAGCCCCTTCCCTCCCACCCCCACTTCCCTCCAGTACAGAATTGATCACCTGGTATCTCAGAATGTCTCCTATCAACCGATTCCTTCCTCTAGTGTGGTTGTGCCCCCCAACTGTATTTAGTACCTCCTCATTAGTTACACAATCTAGGCATTAAATTTACAACACTCTTCTATAGCACCCCATTTCAGAGGCTTCTAGTCTCTTCATGTGTGAACTCTATCTTCCGAACATGGCTACATACACTGATAAAAATAGCTTCAGAAGTGACTTCCTAAAGCTTAAATTGATACTCAATTTTAACATAATTTCTCTTCTTCAGAAACGCCTTACTTGCCATTGCCAGTCTAAATTTTATGTCCTCTCTACTTCAGTCATCCTAAGTTATTTTGATGCCCAAATAACAAAACTCGTCTACTGTTTCAAGTGTGTCATTTCCTAATTTAATCCCCATAGCATAACTTGGTTTAATTAAACTATATCCAATTATCCTTGTTTTGCTTTAGTTGATGTTTATCTTATATCCTCCTCTCAAGACACTGTCCATAATTTTCAACTGCACTTCCAAGGCCTTTGCTGCCTCTGAGGGAATTACACTGTCATTGACAGACCTCAGAAGTTTTATTTCTTCTCCTTGAACTTTAATGCCTACTCCAAATATGTCTTAGGTTTCCTTTTCTTCTTGCTCAATGTACAGATTGAATAACATTAGTGATAGGCCTACAATCCTGCCTTACTCACTCAATGACTGCTTTCCTCTGTTCCCTCAACTGTTATAACTTCCACATGGTGTAAATAGCCTCTTGCTCCCTGTATTTTACCCCTACTACCTTCAGGATTTAAAAGAGAGCATTCCAGTCAAGGCTCTCAAAAGCTTTCTTAAGTCTACAAATACTGTAAATGTAGGGTTGCCTTTCCTTAATGTATCTTCTAAGATAAGTTGTAGGATCACTATTGCCTCATATTTTGCTGCATTTCTCCAGAATCTATACAAACTTTCCACCAGGTCAGCTTCTACCAGTTCTTCCATTCTTCTGTAAAGAATTTGTTTTAGTATTTTACAACCATGACTTACTAAACTGATAGTCTGGTAATATTCACACACGTCAGCAACTGCTTTCATTCTAATCAATTCTAACTTCTTGATTATTCTTAACATTTCTGCATATATGAGTACTTCAATACATTTATACTGTTCCTAATAATTTATTGAAAAGCTATTGAAACACTGTGTACCTTCCACCTACAAGCAACTATTAATGAAATACAATGTCCCATAAAATGAGATTAACATAAAATCAGTAAAGAATATGCAGAAAACATTCAAATGTGGCTCATAATAGTGGAATGAAGCATCACCTGAGAATAAAAGGATGGAAGTATGAAAAAATGCACAGTGTATGGGGTAGTTTAGTAAACGGAAAGAGTAGCGTTCAATTAAAATTCCGTATTGGCAGTAGAAATGTTGGAACACGTGAGGCTATACTGACCCTATGACTTATCTTAGAGAATAGATTAAGGAAAGGCAAGCCTGTGTTTGACAAAGTTGATTGGAATACTCTCTTTCAAATTCTGAAGGTGGCAGGAGTAAAATACAGGGAGAGATAGGCTATTTACAATTTGTACAGAAACCAGATTGCAGTTATAAGACTTAAGGGGCATGAAAGGGAAGCAGTGGTTGTGAAGGGACTGTGACAGGGTTGTAGCCTATGCCCAATGTTATTCAATCTGTATATTGAGCTAGCAGTAAAGGAAGTAAAAGAAAAATTTGGAGTAGGAATTAAAATCCATGGAGGAGAAATAAGAACTTTGTGGTTTGCCGATGACATTGTAATTCTGTCAGAGACAGCTAAGGACCTGGAAGAGCAGCTGAACGGAATGGACAGTGTCTGAAAAGGATGATATAAGATGAACATCAACAAAAGCAAAACGAGGATAATGGAATGTACTCGAATTAAATTGGGTGATGCTGAGGGAATTATATTAAAAAATGAGATGCTTAAAGTAGTAAATGAGTTTTGCTATTTGGGGCACAAAATAACTCACAATGGTCAAAGTAGAGAGGATATAAAATGTAGACTGGCAATGGCAAGAAAAGCGTTTTTGAAGAAGAGAAATTTGTTAACATTGAGTATAGATTTAAGTGTCAGGAAGTCGTTTCTGAAAGTATTTGTATGGAGTGTAGAAATGTATGGAAGTGAAATGTGGATGATAAGTAGTTTAGACAAGAAGAGAATAGAAGTTTTCAAAATGTGGTGCTACAGAAGAATGCTCAAGATTAAATGGGTAGATCACATAACTAATGAGGAGCTATTGAACAGAATTGGGGAGAAGAGGAGTTTGTGGCACAACTTGACTAGAAGAAGGGATCGGTTGGTAGGACATGTTCTGAGGCATCAAGGGATCACCAATTTAGTATTGGAGGGCAGCGTGGAGGGTAAAAATCGTAGAGGGAGACCAAGAGATGAATACACTAAACAGATTCAGAAGGATGTAGGTTGCAGTAGGTACTGGGAGATGAAGAAGCTTGCACAGGTTAGAGTAGCACGGAGAGCTGCATCAAACCAGTCTCTGGACTGAAGACCACAACAACAACATCGGCAGTTATATCGTGATGTCACACTCACCCCACTCCTGGGATCCACATGTTACACGTATGTACAATACGTATTATCCCCCACATTGCAGCGAGTACTTCTACCTGTACCGCGTGTCGTACCTGTGGGTTGTCGTGCTGGGATCCCTGCTGACACTCGTCGTGGGCGCCGTCGCATCGTGGGTGGCGGGCGTCACCTGCGGGGGGGACCGCAGCGTGCCGCCGCCAGACCCCGACCTCTTCGTGCCGCCAGTCCGGAGGGCGCTGCTCGCGAGGAGAGGGCACAGGGTGAGTGGCAGTGGTAACAGTGGCAGCACTGTCTCCAGCTGAGCGATGCCCTGACAAGTGATTAGGCAGTCAATTTCAGATATAATCTGTTTGGAGACACATTTACTGTTGAATTAAAAGCTGTTTTAGTGGTGGAGTTAATTATGAAGTGTTTCTGAAATAAACCTCTTTCACTTGTATATGAACTATTATGGGAACACAAAAACTTTCGTGATTTAAAATCACATCTTCAGGTGTACAAGATAGGAAATGTACAATGAACATTATGATAAACAGATAGCTATCCTAATAACCTATGCTGATGACAACCAATATGAAATACACATCAGTGAAATGTTTAACCCCTGATACAAAAAGGAGTGGGGGACGACATCTCAAAGTAAAGTACTGTTACCCACAACAAGCGGGATGTCGTAATTCAAATTGACAGGTTGAAAACTGAAATATTAAATGTGCACCTACCTACAGTGAAAAGAGCAAAATAACAAAACAAGAAAAGTAAAAGCCCCAGCTAGATACATTGAACGCCCCTGGTTATGAATCCTCACTTCATAATGGGAAGCTGCAGACAGCAGTGCTTACCCTGCTCAGTGTGCCAGTGTGTTCATGTGTATCATGGAGGGCACTAGCATCACCGTGCACATAGCAGGGAAAGCTACAAACATTTTTATTCAATCAAAATATCTTGGAAATGTTTGAGGCCTCTGTTACACAGCATAATCATATAAATTATAAAATATGTCGGCAAAAAAATTGTAAAACCAAATAGACCAGATGTAAGAACATGTAACAACAAGCCCAGGATCAATAACCAAGCAAATATGACACTACATCTTTGAAAGGTAATCAAAGTTAGACAGTATATTGTAACGTCCTAACTCCAGCTGATTGTTAAGGATGTGTTTGGGGTATAGCTTTAGACTCCACATAATTTCAATCTCTTCCTTTAAAGATCTAATCCTTCACTTCTCTGTGTAAGACCTTTAAATTATTGACTACACCTGTTATGGAGTGGCCAGAATCACATAAGTGGCTACTTAAAGTAGACCTCAAATTTCTCAGACTATCGTGTTCTCGAAACGTAATAGCAGACCCTCTGCCAGTCTGCCACACATACCTGGCAGGACAATTGTCACAACTGATGCGATATATACCAGCAGTGTCGTACTTTTCACAGGCCACATACTATTTATTTACATGTGTTTGACCAAGATTCTGTGGGATAAAGAACACTAGCTTTATCTCTTTTGTCCTTAACTTTATTATTAAACTTAATTTATTTAGTTTTATTATTAAATTATAAAGTGTCTTTCTCGACTGCAGAATCTATTTAGTCTAGTGGCCTAAATGGCTCTCAAGAGACTAATCTTGGCACTTAGTTTTAAAAAAAGTCACATGAGCCATTCTGCTGTGACCCCACTGGGGCCGATGTGACAACTCAGCTTCTATGATGTAGCTACACAACATGGTCTGTGACTAAATGGACGCTGAGAGTCAGACGAATGGCTCCCCTATATATGCCGACCATTTGTCAATGGTCGTCTCGCTCACCAGAGAGATTGAGCTTACTGGAAATGCCGTGTGTCATGTTGGATCGCATATAGCGGTGTCGGGGTGACCAAAAAGCTCAATATTCCTGCAAACAAGGCAACTAAAGGTAAAAGGAGAACTACCAAGAAACTGATAATAAAATGGGAAGAAAGTAAAAGCCTGACATATTATATTTAGACATGGCAGAATGTAGTGAGGTACAGTTCCTCCAGTTACTGTGATGTCATCCATCACATATACAGGGTATTATAGAAAATTGTTACATATACCTATAGGAGCTAATATTGGTCAAAAATGGAATAAAAGATGTGTCCGGAAACCAGTATCTGTTGAGATATGGCTCAATGTGTCCTCTCATTCCCATATGTGTGTTACATAGAAGTATATGCTACAGGCATGCGCTTACCATGCATTCTGATGTATCCTTCAGTGCTACTTCACAGTGAATCGGCATTCTTTCAGATATACGGAGCACCATTTGGATTGTGTTTTGTGCATTGGTCACGTGCTACTGCAACATCTGGACATTGTTGATGGGTTGGGCATACATCAATGTTGTTAAATATCCCCAGAGCCAGAAATCCAATGGATTCAGATTTGGTCAATGAGGGGACCGTGGTACTGGACCTCCCCAGTCAATCCATTACCCATGAACATTGCAGTGAGATACTGTTACACAATCTGTAGAAAATTGGGTGACCTGTCATGCATAAAACAGTCATCATTCTGTAATGGTAATGTTCTCCATTAGCGCTAATAATTTATTGTACAGAAAACTCAGATATGTGGCACCTGTTTAACTGTTTGGTAAAGTCTATGACCCTAAGAGCCTTTCACTGACAATTCCCACCCGTACATTCATTCTGAAGTGATCCTGATGCCTTATCACTGTGATTGCTCAAGTATTGCATTGGTCCATACATGCATAGTGTAATAATTTACTATGGCATCTCTTGTGAATTCTGCCTCATCTGTAAATAAAATACAGTCTGTGAACTGTGGATTTTCAACAGCTCATATTATAACAGGTATTGATTTTTGGACATATCAAAATAAGTACTTTCCTTCTATTATTCACCAATACTAACTCGTGTAGGAATATATGGCACTACATTTAAACACCCTGTATATAATGGGTAGGGTGTTTGTTTTGGCATAGAACAACTAAATAGCTCCAAAAAGTGTGAATTGTATGAAAAAAATGTTCCAGATAAAAAGTTAATGTTTTCAAAGGGGACATATATATGTGCTACCCACTAACTTCCATTCCCACCATGCAGTGGTCAATTTTTTATTTTCAAATGGAAATCTTGATTTCATCGCAGATTTGGAGTCTATGTCAAAAAATACCTAGGGTTTACCTGAAACTTTCTTTTCATTTGTGGTAGGTGGGGCAGTATTGAACAGATTTCAGATTCTCTGGCTTTTGCAATTAAGAACTGACTCATTTCATTCTACATTGCATTTGTGATAAAAGTGTAAACTTTCCTCTTCTGAACAGTTGTGCTTGTGTTCAAAACTTGATTGCACAGTAAAATTTTTTCGTTTAGACCTTTGAAAATGTGGAAAAGAAGCTACTTTTACTATAACATGGTGTTCTGTTCCCTACAGCACCAGGATGATGGATTTTAGTGAGACCCCTCAAATCTCAATGTTTTCTTCCACACAATCCTAGTACACGCTTAAAATTTTGCTCATAAAACTAGAACCAGCTACATGTGCTGTTTTTTGTGCATCCAGCTAGTTGTTAATCAAAATAACTTAATTGCTTAATGTATATATGTTTTCTCTACTTTTCTGTCTTTTATGTTACTGTTGAAATTCAACAACTGCATAGTTTATTAAAATTAAAATTTAAAAGAGTCTTGATTTTAACTACTTTTAAGATCACTGACGATGTTTTCAAAAATCTTATACATAATTTATTGTTCTGTAAAGACAGATTTATATGCATCTGTAAATAGCTGCTGCTACAGAGCAGAGGTCAGTTCGTGCACAACCATGTACAGTCACTGGGTTTGTCAGCCAGTATAAAGTCACTTCTGCAAATTCTCAGTTGCACAATTACTTGAATTAGACAAAATATTATTGCTACTTATTAATTTTTTTAAACTCCTTCTGAAAAGCCATTGGCACTGAAATGTGAATTTGTCTCCATTATCCTTTTCTCTCTTTTTTTTTTATAAAGTGGTTTCACTGTTGAGTTCTTTAATCATTCAGGAAACTAAACATTCCTAAAAGAAGAATTACAAATTTGGCCATGTACTGGACCAACATAGGCAGCACATTGCTTTAGTATTCCGCTAGATAATCCATCATGTACCTGAGAGTTCTTAGTCTTCACTTATTTACTCAGTGACTGAATCTCCACCTTTCCAGTATCATAGAGGTGTATTTCAGATAGCAGTCTTTGAAAGCCATTTCCTAAGAGAATTAGATAATTCCCTGGAGAAACTAAGTTTTTATTTAACTTACCCACTATATTCAGAAAGTTACTGTTAACTACTCTACATTGTACTTATTGTTGAAAGTTACTTAAAGTTCACTTATAACTTCCAGCAACTGACTTATGTAGTAGTAGTAGTAGTAGTAGTAGAAGTAGAAGAAGAAGAAGAAGAAGAAGAAGATTTCAGAGTAACCAAACTAACAGAACTGTAACCTTAAAGAAAGGCAAAACTACACTGTACACAAACAGGCTTCAGTGATAGGCCTGGGTGTAGCTTTTCTGGCTGTGAAGGTATTGTGATGTGGTTGTGCTGCAAATGTCTGCATATCATAGACATTTGCAACCCAACATTTACATTATGCACTGTGTGTCTTGTTTGGAAACAAATTTGTTCAATTTGCTCACAATTCTTGCTGCCAACGTCAATAATGTCCATTTTAGTCCTTGCCCTCAAGCTGGATTTTCAAACAGCTCAGTACTTTCTCAGGTTTCTTTTCTGGCAGTGTTAGCTGTATGTTAACAGTGGTGCAGAGTAGTATGGATCGAGTTGGCCAATACATCTAGTGTGAAGGTTCACTGAATGCAGTGGAAGGAACAATACAGTGATGCTATAATGAAATATTCTCACATGGATGGCAAACCATATCATAATATCTTCATACCAGATCAGAAAAGCTACAACCAGTGGACAGTGTAGTTCTGTGTCTCTGTAAGTTCAATGTCCTGTTTATTAGATTGCTTTGAAATCATTATATTCTCGTAAAGTCAGTTGCAGGGAGTTATAAGTGACGTCCAAATAGCTTACCATGACAGTACAATATACAATATTTAACAATTAGGTTGCGAATATAGCAGCTGAATCAAATAAAAGCTTAGTGCACAGCCCAATCCAGATATGAAAAAAATTTGTGTAAAGTGTCAAACTAGATGCAGTTATTCTGTAACAAGCCACTGGATAGCATGGATTTCTCATACCAAAACGCTCAGCAATATTGCTCAACAATATATCACGTTTTATTTAGGTCAAAACAGTAGTGGGCCAAATACTGAACCTTGTGGATCTCCATACTTAGTGTTTTTCTCACTGTGAATTTGGTTTTATTCCTGTATTACAATTTGTTAATGTGGTCTGTTTTCTGTCCTTGAGACAAGACTCTATTCACAATGCAACATTTTATAGTTTCTCTTGTAGAATTAAATGATCTGTGCATCTGAAGGCCTTGGAAAAGTTCCATAAAATATTGACAGTTTAAAGTTTTTCATATTTGTCTCTAGTACAGTCAGTGGGTACAGCCAGTATATATCTGTGTGCAGGGCTCCAACTCGCTGCAGCTGACACGTGTGGTAGGTGACCTGTCCAATGGTGTGGGACCAGCTGCAGACACCAAAACCCAGGAGGAGCCGCTCAATGGCATAGATGGCCACCACGTCGCCCCAATGTGATGTCGACAGAGTACAGTGGGGACTGCTGTGAGCTGAAAGGTGAATCCACATGACATGTGACCATGAATTTTTGTTCCCTGTACTTGAGTGATCATCATAATGTGACCCAAGATAAACAACAGACCTGGTACTGTCACTTATGGGACCCACATTTGATGTTATACAATTGTCAAGTTTGTTTCGTTCTTGTGTCTAAGTGCACCAGTGTGACCCTCTACTTTCTATTCTGAAGGTTAGATGCCATTTGTAGAAGGCATGATGTCACAGACTGTAGCAAGGTCACAGAGTATACTGACTGGATAATTTTTCTTGTTTACCTGTGTCAGAACTTAATTTGTGAGGTCGTGCTCAGCTATATGTGCATTAGTCCTTTCATCACCACCACCTGGTGCCATATTATATAAATATTTTTGTGGATTTGTGGATGTCAGAGCAACATATTTTCTAAAGCAAGCAGCAGACTTCCAACTTTAATAGACAGTTATTCAGTGAAGAATCACAATACTACAAGCATGTAAAAGTCCATGAAAGCAAAATATCAGAGCTATAGGATCTCATGGAAGACCTCATGGAAGAATTACAAAATGTGTGAAAAGAAATATATATATATATATATATAAGTGCTGGCAGGTCGACAGACACACAAACAAACACAAACATACACACAAAATTCTAGCTTTCGCAACCAACGGTTGCCTCGTCAGGAAAGAGGGAAGGAGAGGGAAAGATGAAAGGATTTGGGTTTTAAGGGAGAGGGTAAGGAGTCATTCCAATCCCGGGAGCGGAAAGACTTACCTTAGGGGGAAAAAAGGACGGGTATACACTCGCACACACACACATATCCATCCACACATATACAGACACAGTGTCTGTATATGTGTGGATGGATATGTGTGTGTGTGCGAGTGTATACCCGTCCTTTTTTCCCCCTAAGGTAAGTCTTTCCGCTCCCGGGATTGGAATGACTCCTTACCCTCTCCCTTAAAACCCAAATCCTTTCATCTTTCCCTCTCCTTCCCTCTTTCCTGACGAGGCAACCGTTGGTTGCGAAAGCTAGAATTTTGTGTGTATGTTTGTGTTTGTTTGTGTGTCTGTCGACCTGCCAGCACTTTCATTGGTAAGTCACATCATCTTTGTTTTTAGATATATATTTCCTACGTGGAATGTTTCCCTCTATTATAACCATATATATATATATATATATATATATATATATATATAAATGGTATGCAAATAAATGAATACTTGCTTTCCAAATGGTAATGAATCACACCACTTAATACCTCAATATAATGAACATTTGTTGCCTGCTTTCATAGAAGGAGTAATAACTCCATACACCAAAATTCCAGAGTTTATTTCTTGAGTCATTACTCTTTCCATTCACTGCATTTTCAAAAATGGCATTCCTGTGATGCAACTTCCTTGGGGGTGACTATATAAATGGTATGCAAATAAATGAATACTTGCTTTCCAAATGGTAATGAATCACACCACTTAATACCTCAATATAATGAACATTTGTTGCCTGCTTTCATAGAAGGAGTAATAACTCCATACACCAAAATTCCAGAGTTTATTTCTTGAGTCATTACTCTTTCCATTCACTGCATTTTCAAAAATGGCATTCCTGTGATGCAACTTCCTTGGGGGTGACAATCTCCCATCCCCTTGCATCAGTAATTACATACAGATATCATGCATTGGACAAACCAATAATATCACTTTTTATCCACTGAAATAATGCCTTTGCAGCATTTCCATAGTTTTGATATAGTCACGCTATAGGAATGTCATTTTTAAAATGGATTATTTCTCTGTGTGTAACGATCTCCCTTACCTCACAAATAAGACTTTGTATTTCAGACATAATACAGACAGAATTGTATGAGGTAATGGAGCAGGATGAAATGTAAATATGTGGTAGAGTGGGCTGTGTCTTCTGCTGTGCACTTCATAATGAACTTCAGAATTAACTGAAATGTGTAATAAGTGTAATCAGTAGAGATGAAATCAGTGGAGGTAGGAGGGAGGTCTCGAAAGTTCTCTGCCTCATACTGAAAAACGTGCATTTATGTTTCCAGAATGTTTTTCAACATAATCTTCTTTAACATTAACATATTTCATCCAGTGAAATTTCATCTTTGTAGTGTACCATTGGAAGGGTTCTCTTCCACAGCTGGAGTTGTTTCTGTGTTAGGTGAAAAATGCTGATGAACAAGAGCAACTTTGAATTTTAAGAAGAAATGCTAGTCTGAGTGAAACATGCCAGGGGAATAGGCTGAACTTTCATCCAACACTTCACAGTGCATATCTAAAAGTAAATTATGTCATGGTTGTCTATTTACTGCCATTAGGGAAACTCTCTGATATACAGTCACCGCAAAGAAACTTCTAAACAAACAAAGATTACTGCATAATAGGTGCAAAACAAATAGTAGGGCTATAGATAGATACTGAATGAAATGCATTTGGCTGTCAAGATATCAACTAGTGATGCCTTCAGTGACTACCATAGCAGAATATTGTGAAAATGACATTTCACAAAAACCAAAGAGATTCTGTTCCTGTGTAAAGGCTGTTAATGCACAAAGTTAGCGTCCAGCCCTAGTGAATGAGACAGGAACTGAAATTGAGGGTAGCAGAGCAAAAGCTGAAATGCTTAACTACATTTTCAAATTTCCTTTGCAAAGTAAAACCCAGGAGAATTGCTCCAATTCAGTCCTTGTACCACTGAAAAGATGAATGAAAGAAGTATTGGTGCCAGTGGTGTTAAGAAATGGCTGAGATTGTTAAAGCTGATCAAAGCTCCAGGCCCGATGGTATCCCTGTCAGATTCTATACTGAATTTGGCTGAGTCAGCCCATCTTCTAAGTATAATCTATTGTAGATCCCTCAAACAAAAAACTGTGTCCAATTCATGGAAAAAGTTATAGGTCACACCTATCTACAAGAAAGGTAGTAGAAGTGATCCACAAAAATGTCATCTAATATCCTTCACATCAATTTGTTGTAGAATCTTAGAACATATTCTGAGCTCAAACAAAATGATGTACATTGAATAGAATGACCTCCTCAACGCCAGACAGCATGGTTTTCAAACCAAACTTTCATTTTTCTCACATGACATATTGAAAGCTTTGGATCAAGGAAACCAGGTGGAAGTGATATTTCTTGATTTTTGAAAAGCATTTGACTTAGTACTGCAGCTTTGCTTATTGTCAAAAGTATGATCATATGAGGTATCAAGTGAAATTTGTGACTGGATTGAGGACTTTTTGGTAAGAAGGACACAGCATGCTATCTCGGATGGGGAGTTGTTGTCAGATGCAGAAGTAATTTTGGCTGTGCCACAAGGAAGTGTGTTGGACCCTCGCTGTTCTTGTTGTATGTTAATGACCTTGCAGACAATATTAATAGTAAAATCAGGATTTTTGCAGATGATGCAGTTATCTATAATGAAGTACTATCTGAAACAAAGTGGGATAAATATTCAGTTAGATCTTAATAAGATTTCAGTGTGATGCAGAGATTGGCAATTTTCTCTACATGTTCAAAAATGTAAAATTTTGCACTCGACAAAATGAAAAAACTCATTATCCTATTACTATAATATCAATGAGCCACAGTTCAGATTGGCCAGCTCATACAAATACCTGGTTGTAACGATTTGTAGGGATATGTAATGGAATGTTCATACAGGCTCATTTGTGGGTAAAACAGCTGTTAGACTTTGATTCATTGGTAAAATACTGTTGAAATGCATTCAGTCTACACAGGAGATAGCCTACAAATCACTTGTGTGGCTGGTTCAAGAATACTGCTCATGTGTGGGACCCATACCAGACAGGACTAACAGGAGATATTGAACATACATTCTGACAGCTATTGAACTATATGAAATAAAATCATTGGAACTTCTGAATGGCTTGCATTAGGATGTTCAAATTACATGGTTGGCTGCAGAGCATGATGGGAATTAGTATGTGGATACACACAGGTCTTTCACCATTTGCACATGAAAATGTCACAGTACAGCGTGCCTGAGTGTATAGCACTTGTAAAGTCCTACCATACGAGCAATACCACCCCAGCTGTGGTCCGAAGGAAATTTGCAACCGAGTTCAAGCTGAAGACAACTAGTCCAAGTGTGCTAACAATCAAGAATTTGATTCGCAAATTTGAGAGAATGGGTAGTGTCGTGAAGACAGTGCCGGCAATATCGGTCATCGAAAAAGGCTGAAAACATCGAGGATACGTGTGTTGTGTTTCAAACCGGCCACAGGAAATTGATCAGATGAGCTGCACAACAGGTGGGAACCAACCGGAGAGAATTGTTGTTGAAACATGCGTCTCTTCCCATACAAAATTCAAACCCGTCAGCCATTAAGCCCCAAGGGTATGGAACAGTGGTTGTGTTTCACCAGCACTATTATCCACAGAACTGACAAACAGGACTTCAATCTGAATATTGTTCGGTTTAACGGAAAAGCGCATTTTCATTTAGATGAGGCCGTCAATAAGCAAAATTGGTGCATTTGGGAGGACTGAGAATCTGCATTTCATTATCGAGAAGTCTCTTCACCTTCAGTGGGTGTCTGTTTGGTGTGCAATGCCCAGTCGTGGAATAATCGGTGCCGTATCTCTTGCTGACACAGTAACTACCTAACAGTATGTGAATGTTTTGTAAAACGATTTTGTCCCCATTATCTAAAATGATCCCTATTTTGTCAGGAGGTGGTTCATGCAAGACAGAGCTTAACCTCATGGAAGCAGGAGAGTGTTTGATGCCCTGGAGGAGCACTTTGGGGACCCCATTCTGGCTCTGGAGTACCCATAGGCCACTGGCATGGGCCTCATTCCTCTCATTCAGGTTCTCTGGATCTGAAAACATGTGACTGCTTTTTGTGGGGCTATATTAAAGACAAGGTGTACACAATAACCCCAAAACCATTGCCGAGCTGGAAAATGCCATTTCGGAGGTCATCAACAGCATCAAAGTTCAGACAATTCAGCAAATCATGTACAATTTTGCTATTCATCTGCGTCACATCATCGCCAATGTTGGCAGACATATCAAACGTGTCATAACCTAAACCCAAATATCTGTAGTGACATTTACATGTTGAATAAAGTGTATGCATGCCATAATTTGTAATTAATTTAACTTTTTTTCATATAGTTCAGTAGTTGTCACCTTGTATACAGAGCAGGGCAGCTTGAATAATCACAGGTTTGTTTAATCCGTGGAAGATTGTCAGAGAGATACTAAAGGACCTGAACTGGAAGACTCTCAAAGATCTGTGTAAAGTATCCCCAGAATGTCTACTGACAGAGTTTCGAGAACCAGCTTTAAATGATTACTCTAGGGATATATTACAATCCCAAATGCATAACTCACACAGGGACTGTGAGGATAAGATTAGAATAATTACTGCGTGCACAGAGGCATTCAATCAATCTTCCTGGACTCCATACATCAATGGAACAGGAAGAAAGTTTAATAACTGGTACAATGTTATGTATCCTCTGCCGTCCACCTCACAGTGGATTGAAGAATATGGATGTAGATGTAGATATGAGTTTCAGTTATACATGACTGAACATAATGAAAATAGTATAAAATATGCAACATGCTTTCTCATGGTAAAAGAGATTGAGATTAGGTTTGTATCAGCCTTATTTCTGCAGCAAAGCTCTACCATTTCTCCCTCCCTCCCCTGCAGATTCTCCCCTCCAACAATTCATTGCTGCCTCAGGATTAAGGCCTCACAATCAAACTGCTCTTTCTGTCACGTTGTGCCATAAATTTTCTTTTTTTCCATAATTTGGTTTTTCCATAATTTGGTTTTCCAGTCTATCCATCTAATCTTCAGAATTCTCCTATAGCACCATGTCTCTTCCCTGAAGTCGATATCATTGACATTAAACTTCTATACAGGGTGGAACTTAAGGGAGATACTTTCAGAACAGACTGACGTAACACTTAAATTTGTATTTGATGTTAATAAATTTCTCTTTTTTGGGAAAACTTATCATCCTATTTACATTTGACATCGTGTCTGCTTTGGTTATTTTGCTGCCCAAATAGCAAAACTCATCTGTAGCTTTCAGTGTCTCATTTCCTAATAAAATATTCCTGACCCCTCCTTTTTTAATTAGGCTACATTGCACTAGCCTTGCTTTACTTTTGTTGGTGTTCACCTTGTAGCCTCTTCTGAAGGCATTATCCACTCCATTCGTCTGATTCTCCTAGTCCTTTGCTGTCTCTGAGACAATTATGATGTTATCAATAAACTTCAATTTTTTGTCTGCTCCCTAAATTTTAATTCCCTGTCCAAAATTGTCGGGTTTCGTTTTCTGTTGCTCAATGTACAAACTGAGTGACTTGGGAGATAGGCTACAACCTGGTCTCATTCCTTTTGTGTCCTTCAGTTCTTGTAACTGCAGTCTGGTTTGCTGCAACCCTGACTCATTCCTCTCACACCTTTTAATTCCTATAACTATACTCTGGTTTCTTTACTGACTGTAAGCTTTTGCATCCTGAATTTTATTCCTGCTGTCTTAGCAACTTCAAAGAGAATATTCTCCTCCAATTTGGCTTGTATGATTCTTTCCATTCTTCTATAAATAATTTGCCAGTAGTTTGCAGTCATGAATTATTAAACTTATGGTTCAGTATTATCACACCTGTCATTTGCCTTCAAACCTGTCACTTGCCTTTTTTGAAATAGCAGTTATAAAATTTTTCTTTATGTTTGTGGGTATTTCACCTGTATCATATGTCTTGAACACCAGGCAGCATAGTTTTGTCATGGCTGACTCTTCCAAGGAGCTCAGTATTTCTGGGGGAATTTCATCTATTTCCAAGTACCTTGTTTTCACTTACATCTTTGAATGCTCTGTCAGACTCTTCTCACAATGTCATATCTCCCATATCATGTTCATCTACTGCCTCTGTATATTTCTTCCACATTTCAGCCTTCCTTTCTTTGCTAAATATGAGTTTGCCCTCTGAGCTTTTCCAAAGGTTTCTTTAATTTCCCTTTACACAGCTTGTATGTTTCCCACAACCATGTAAACTGAATGTTTGAAATCCAGTATGTGTGACTGTTTGTTTTCCCTGTTACTGTGTTGCAGGTGCTGATCTGTGGGTTCCCAACCTGAGACATTCCAGCCTTCTCTACAGAGGCTGCAACAACTTTGTCCATTTATTTTCTAGTTTTGTAAAAAAGGAAAAAATTGTAAACACTCAGTATTCCTCAGTTTGTAATAGCTGTGCTTTTTATTCTCAGTTCTCTTCTGTTCAGCTGAATTGCTGCAAATAATGAAGCACTGCAAAATCAGTTTTATAGGTGCATGAAGCTTCGACAGAAGCAGCCAAAGAGAGTGGGAGAGATTATATGAGGCAGAAAAATGTTGCTAAAGTTAACTGGTGATGCAATGCTGTGCAGTGTAGAAACTTTCACAAATGTAACATTTCAGTGGACTTATTAAATATGGGCAATTGCTTACCTGGTAAACTGTGAGCAAAAGTATGACAATAATTATTACAATATTGGAAAAAGTTCTGACCAGGAAATCAATAATCGTGTGATGAAGAACAATACTACAGAAGGGAGGAGGCATTGGATGGTGTAAAAATGGCTGAATAATATTGTTGAATGGCATAGAAAAGATGCCTCCAAAATAAAACTAGTTGCCTATAAAAGGTCACAGATACAAACCAATCAAAAAATTTGCACATGTACGTTTTCCATCATATTTGCTGCACTGTAATTATTTTTCTAGAGCACGTTGCACTTTAGAAGAATCTGTCTTGTCTTGTGTTTATGGGTTCCTTGCCAAAGTAAATTTTTTTAAGGTTAAAACCATTTTGCCATTTCAGCTTTAAAATTTTTTAAAATATAAATGTTTATTTATTTCATCATTCAGTCACCCACTGTCAGCTGATTTTTGGCACCTGTATTAAATTGAGTAATTCGAAATCGAGCTGCATCTGTACTTCACTCTTTTGAATAATGCATCAGTTTAAATAGAACTCAATACAACACACTGCATTGCTATCTGCACCACTTCCATCACGGCTGAACTTATACAAACACATATTGCATCAATGGCAAAGAAATCAACAAATATGGTATTTCTAATGTGGGTTCAACTTGTACAGTGTAAAAAGAATTTAGTGGTAAACATGTTTTTCATCCATTCATTCACCCATTTTGTTCTGGGTCCACATTAGGGGTATGGAGTGAGTTAAAGTATTCATTAAAAGGTGTGCGTAGAGACATGAAATGTGTCGAACATTGGCTGTTGTGTTATCCCTGCTTTTTTCAAGTCATCTTTACTGTCATGATAAGTTCCATTGTCTGTATTCTAGCTTTACTGCTGGTTTTGTAGAGCTCCACAACTTACCTGGTTAATCTGGTTGACTCTATTCTTTTAATATCCCATAGAAGTTTAGTGCATATTTTTACATGTGAAGAAATATTGATCTAATTTAGAATCTCCTTGTTTGCTCCTTCATCCATCCTTTTATTAACAAAATAATTTGTGATTACTTTCTTCTCTTCTATATTTCCTCAGCGCCTCTTTGCCCATTTTAAATACTTTGTCAGTGGGCTACATCCATAGTGTTTTCAAAACTAGTTCCTAGAACAATTTATCCAAATATTTGACTCGAGAAACACTTTAATTGTTTTGTATTTAGTTTCTAGAATTTTGTTTGGCAGAATGTAGTTGGACATTAGCAACATTATTATTTTTTAAAGGAAATTACTGATCTTCTTATCATACTACTAGCTGCTGTTTTTATCTAATAGTTTTGAGTAAATTTGCACAGAACAGTGTCAGCTGTCTACAGAACATTAAAGTTAAAGCGCAGTTTAACATATACGGTCATGATATTCATTGCTGTGGGAACTGTTACTGTCTGCAAGCTGGAACAACACTAGTGCACATTGCAGCAAGAAATCCTGCAGGATTATTGCTTTTGGCATTTTATTGTAATGTCTGTGTGGTTTCACCTTCAGCTGCATCTGTGGAGGCATATGTAGTACATTAAATAATGCAGGTATTGCGTTCCAAATAGCTTTCCTACATTACATATTCTCTGATTTGATTGGAACTGTAATGAAAAGAGTTAACATAATTGAGTAGATACTCAACATGGGTGTCTTTCTGCAAAAAGTCAGTTCTTCTGCTGTTTACTAGTACTTTTTGTTCTTAACCCTTTTAGTGTCAAATACGATCTGATCGTGATCCAGATTTTCGGCGAAAAATGCCAGTAACGATCTGATCATGATGCCTTTCTCATTCGCTAGGAAATACTAACAACTTTGCTTTCAAGTGCGGAAAAAATGAATGAGAAAGGCATCACGATCAGATCGTTACTGGCATTTTTCGCCGAAAATCTGGATCACGATCAGATCGTATTTGGCACTAAAAGGGTTAAGACTTTAACTCAAAACATCTCTCAAGTATGTAACGAGAAACATGTCTCCTAAAGCTTGTAATATTGTTATCACATATCCCCACATTAGCTGACAAAAATTAAGTGAATAGTCAACTGTTTCATATTACGAGTAGATGCAATACTATTGAGAACTTACAGTATTCAAAATGAATACAAAACATATGTGCAGTCATTTAGTAAGAATCTTGAAATGATTTAATATTGTGACATCAGTCACGATGTACATGAGTATAAATGAAAGATTGCAGAAAATGCAAACAAAAGCAATTCAGAGAACTTTTTCACACTCGATGCACATCTTCCTATTGCATTCCATGAATGTTGGCTGAGCACGATTGATGCACTTATGAGACCACCAGTTCCTTTTTTTATGCTGGGTACTTTGTACACATCTTCTTCTTTTCCATTCTATCATTTGGTATGCCTCTAAGGTGTCATCAAATAAATTCTCCTGTGTTTGAGATTTAATAGGCATTTGCACCAAAATTCGATTTTTGCTTTTAGTAGAACCATTCCTCTTTCCAAAATATTATCCTGAGCTGTTTTTCTTGCTGTAACAGACTGAATGTTTCTACTTGAAATTATCTTTGCCATAAAATTACTGTGTTTGCTGTGAGTAATTAGCTGTGGTACAATTCAAACAGGCTCTGCTTCCAGTAAAGCAATATCTTTATTATACCACTCCTGTTTTGTGGTGACCATCAGCTACTACAAAGTCAGAATCGATACTAGAATCATCAAAAATGTTATCGTTTTTCCCATTTTCTGCTTCCTCTTCTTTGGTTCAACTGCAGACCCCTTTGTTTTCTTATAAAGTTGCTGCATGCTGAAGCTAAAAATAGCATAAATTCACACATATAATAAAATACTATAAAGTAAGAATATCCAAAATATCAACTGAAAGCAAAATATGTACTGACTAGAAACATGCAGTGTGTTGGACCTACCTAATTATTATACATAATGTGAAACGTGGTCACAAAGGCACTCAATTTTGCACTAACTTCGAAATGATATGTCTTATTGCTAGGCTGACAAAGTCAAGCTCATTGTTGAATGTTGCCACATGTTTTAGAATGAATGTTTAAAATGAATGATGGGTCTGAGAGACCATTGGTTTGGGTTAAGGGTTAAAAAAAAACATGTTTCAGCAAATATCTGTAGGTTATAAGGGAAACATAAACAAACTATTCTGTAACGGACTGTTTTATACCTCCCAAGGCCCTTAGGAAACTAAAGAAAGACAAATGTGGTCTCGCCCACCCTTCCTTCTTTTTCTTTCTTAGTTAGTGCTTATTTTTATGGCAGTACATGAAGTTCCCTATTGTAAAAACTGTTAGAAATCAACATAAATGGTACTGTTTGCACTAGTCTGATACCATATTTGTAAACGTAGCTTTCTGTTGGCTTGGAACACTGCTGTTGCAATATATAACAAAAATGAGTCGGAATGTCATGACTGTATGTGTTAGACCATAGTTAAACCCGACTAATTATCAGTGTTAGGGCATTTAAAACTCCATTGTTCTGATAACCTGTAAGTGTGATGGTACCACTGCACCTTAGTTTTGAATATTTGGAGATTTCCAGTTCTCTACCTGATGTCTGTTGGCAACCTTCCAAAAACATTTTCACCAGAACAAAAAACTCAGTCCCAAACCCCAGTCAGGATTCATAGTCTACATGAAACGCATTTTTACTTCTAGTATTTTGGCAGTTTGTCCTAAATTCATTATTATTTACCTCAGATAAGACAAAAGAGTGAACATATGTTTATCTGTTGATGTTGGTTTTTCCACTTTACTCAATATTCTCACTATAGACTAAGTACTTTTTTGACCTCTGCTTCTCTGCGATAAAGCCTCAATTGGTAGTGAGTGTGCTTTGTGGATGTTTCCTAGACTGGCTGCTTCTGCCTGGCGATCCATGACTCATATCAGCCCGCATTGCTGCAGGCTCTGCACTATGATGGGATTTACTGTACACAGTATGTGAATTAATGAATGAGTGAAGATTATGCCACAGGCCAACACTGAGTGAAAATGTGCGAGGCACACTGTTACCAAGCACTCAAATTCCACAGACTGTGTTCATTTTCTACTGGAAAACACAGCAAGTTTTGGACGCAAATTGTGTTCAGAGAATTCTGGCTGTGATGAAAAACAGTGACAACATTGCATTGCAGAATGAAGTATAGAGCTGCAAAAATTAGCCACATGTTTACTACTTTACCTGTATGTGCATCCACTGCCTAGAACCTCTTCTGAATCCTATGTGGTTTTCTTTTTGTATTCCACTAGTTATATAATCCATCCAAAACTGTCATCACTTCATATTTTGGAAAATGTGGCAAAGGGACCAACAGCATCCAAATAAATGTCAGGCCGATTTATTTTTTAGTGTTAAGTATTACATCATCCTCCACAATTTGGCACCATCGACATCACATTCCGCATGTCGTCATCCCTTGGCCGAACATCTTTCAATATATAGCCCCTCTGTCTTTCATTAAAGTTGCATCCTGTCTCTGGTAATCTGTCTACTAGTTAACACTGTCTTCAGTTCCCACTGAGTGGCTATAGGATTTGCAGGGGGTACACTGATTGCACCACCAGTGAAATAGGTGTGGGTTACAAAACTATCCCCATTCAAAAATAAACTTTTTCAAGACAGTGGTAAAACCTGCTCAGCACACAGTTAATGCTTTCATGGGCAGTTGTCATAGTTGCTAACGAATCTTCCAACTTGTGTGGTTAACATTTTAGGTCTCGCATTTTGTCCAGAGCTGTGTTTTGACATCTTCAGAGATGCTCCCGGTGCCACTTTGTTTTGCCAAATGAAGAGTTAGGCATTGGAAAGAGATGTAAATACAAATATTTCATATACAGTGATGAAATGTTGTCCACAGCTATATAGAGAAGCCATCAAAGTACATAAATACGTGGATGATTTTAACAGAAAAGAAGCCACGAGACTTAGTGGTATGTGGATTGATAAAAATATTTAATAATGAACATACAGCACTGGAATTGTTACAGATCATAGCCCTCTAGACAACACAACTATTCAACAAAGTTGCCATGCATTTATACACATTTGCACCATCATTGAACCCAGGCATCAAAACCAATTTGGGGGAAAAAAAGTCACACTTTTGCTTCTTAACCTATTTTTGTCACCATGTCTGTCACTGTGAATCACATCAACAACACATTCTCAATTGACATCTGTGACATATGTTGGCACAGCGGTATCTGTTTCTCTGTAACCCAACTCTTTCACGCAGTACCACACACAGCTGGTGTTGACTGCAGCATCACCGCACGCTTGGTTCATGGATGACATAAAATCAGCTTTAAAACGGTGGGTCAAGAAGCAAAATACTGAATTATTCCAAACTGGCTTTGATGCATGTTTTAAACAATGGCATAGATGCACTGTCACAATTTTAAATACCAGTGTTATGCAGGGACACTTTGGTCAATGATCTGTACTAATTCTGCTGTTCTTTGTCCACTATTAATTTCTTGATGAACAGTAGCTGCAAAGAATCAATAGTTAAGTTTCATCTTTGCTGGATGTCTGTCAATCACATTAAAACACGTACCATGCCCACTTTTCACAATATTTGTGTCACATGACTGACCTGAGTCTCAGCAAGACATGGCAGAATCAGAAGCAGCTGTGGAGATATCTGACTCTGCTCTATATGACATGTCAGGGCCAAAAACATTTGTGGACCATGAAAGTACAACCCCAAAAAATTTGCCAGCAACTAAAATCTTCTCAATCTTACTGTCTGCTGTCTCGTCTCATTACATTTTGTATGTTACTTCCTAATCCTACTAGCATGTGCCTTTGGCATCTCAAGTAATGTAATTTGTGTCCTAACAAAAATAAATATTGTAATAAAATACAGTCCTCAGTGATGAATGTCTTGTCACAAAATCATGCATGGAACATATCAAGTTCCTAAAAAAACAAAAATTACATTAGAAATGCAGAAAACTCTGCCATTTATGTTGCCTCGCAACTAGTGTTGTCAGACTCACTCACTACCAACTTTGGTCAATTTTCTACTTGTCCCAGAGCTTAAAAATGAACATAAACAGTCTCGACTGCAAAAAACTTTATTTTTGTAGTTACTGGTTTCTGTCAGTTACTGACCACCTTCAGACCACATATAATGCTGACAGGTGTTGGCAGAGAACAGAGCAGGCATTACAAAATGCATTAATGTCAACTGCGGAGTTTTGTGGAGTCCATACCACCTACCATCAGATAGTAACAGAAGGAAACTAGCAACCACAAAAATAACGGTTCTTGTGGTCGAGACTGTTTATGTACATTTTAAAGTATTAAGGAAAACTACTGTTCAAGAAAATTGTTCTCAAAAATTACTGTCCCAAAGCTATCACTGTGTTGAAGTTTTGGGTTGAGAAAGGAGAGATGAATTTGAGGTGGGCTTCTGACTTAATAATTTCGATCTCCTTCTGGTAAACAGTTGAAGAGACTTCATTTTGTTCCAGAGTGCAATAGATCTTGAAGATATGCATAGCAGTTCTGGCACATACTGTAGTTGCATACATTCTCAATATTTTGTGATTGTCATGTTTTTTCACTGGACATATGAAAGGCTGAGCAACAGCTTCTTCCCACATGGAGGACTACTCTATATTACAGATACTGAAGGGTACCGGATATTGTATAGAGGAAGTAATGACTGTATCCTAGTCATTTGGTACTATGACAATTAGATTCTTCACAAAGGAAATTAATGAGAAATCCTGATTGGGGGGGAAAATGGCCTCTGTTGGGTTGAAGGTAAGCTATGATGGTCAGGTAGTGAAGCAATGAATGACTTTGAATTCATGCTAGCTTTCTCACAAAAATAACCTGTGTCAGATGACAGAAACTCTTTCTGCCATAAACTTTTTGGAGACAGGATTTTTTTAACCACTCTAACTGTGGATTAGAGATGTAACAGGGTGGTGAAAATTTGGGTTTCAGCCATGGCTACTGTGATACTGGTTTTCTCAGATGTACTTAATGTGGGTCATCTTCAAGGATCTTAGGGACACATTTAAACATGAAAACCCTTCTTTTAATGGCAGAAAATGAGATGAGTCCCTACTTGAGTGTACTGTGCATGAGTTTGTTTCAAATTAATTAATTCTCAAGAAAAAATTAAAAAAATGGAATATTAAGTTTCATAAATACTGTCACAAATACTGGCAACTTACCCGCTTTTAGCAGTTATTTAAGACTGTCATTACTCTCCGCTATTGCCCCTGACCATCAGTCCTCACTTTCATTCTTCATCACCATCCATTTGACACCCACTACTAAATAAAAGCTGCCTCTTCACTTTGCCACACCTTACAAATTTTCACCCACATCCATTCCTACTGCTGCTGCTTGTAATTTTCTAATGTCATCCACTTATTTGTGTAGCTATTGGCTTCCATGTGCCTCCCACTAATTCCCAGTTTGCTTGCTGACGATCCTCCCAACATTTGAACAGAATTCTCTTTAAAACTACAGGTTTCACTCCAACTCCATCTACCAACCTGTTATACTACACTCAGTCTAAAACAGAGCATTGGCTCAACAGAAATGCAGTTACCTCAGCTGGATCTTTGCCTGGAACTGTTAGCTGTTATGTAGTGCTGTTACCAAACCGGGCGGTCTTGTGTTGCCATACTTGTGTTTATGTGAGTTCCATTGAAATGTGAGGACACAAGTGGCTACAACTCACGAGAAAGATCCACTATTTTGTACTTGAAGTCCTAATTATTACTGTAGGCAAATTTGTTGGAAGCTCACTGATTACGCTTATGTGGCCAGGAGTTGGGAGGTATTGTGTAATGCTGAACTCTTTGTTGAAAATGTTTGTTGCAATAGTAAAACAATCACAAGCATATCATTTCATAAAGAGGACTTGTGCAGATTAAGTGAAGTTGTGTGAGGCCAAGAACTTGCCAATACAAGTGGAATGTTTTGGATAAGTGTTAAAATAAGAAAATAAATTTTGGGTAACGTAAATTGTGGGGAATTAATATACGAAAGCTGTACTTTGCTCCATTGGCATATTTGGGGAAAATTTTCTATTGTATCCAATTAATCTTCTCGTATTCCTCTGACGCTGGGTGATCCACGTCATAAGAACTGAGAGCAGCCTTCTTCTGTAACCTTTGAACCAAATGTTGGTTCTCTTGGATTATCTCATGTCCTGTGCCATATGTTTCATTTCTGTATTGGGTTGATGGTGTAGACGTTCCTTGATCAGTGTACAACATTCTTGGTACTGATCTTACATCCTAACAGGCTTCAGGACATTCTAATATGGTTCATAACATACCTCCATCAATTATAGGACCAATGCAGGAGTAGTGGCATGTCGTAATGGTATTTGAAGGATGTATCCTGTTGGTGGAATACCCTGGCTGCTCTTGACAGGCAGTGGTACCTCTGCCATCTAAAGACGGCTCCATATATCTAACATGTCTGTCCTTTGCTCTCCTACTTCTCCACTGGCTGTTCATCTTACATATCTGTAAAAAGACACATCACACTCAAAACTCGTAGTAAATCATTCCCAAAGGTAAATACTTGTGGTGAACCCCTTCTTTTTTTAAAGCTTTCCTTTATCAGATTATTCCACATGGTATTTCTTGCAGGCTGCTATTTATTGTGATAGCATGGCAACCAAAATGTACAGATAAATAAATAAAAAATGAAAAATAAATAATAAAAAAACTCTCATCAAGTATTACATTGAGGTTTTTGAATATCCATTGGTTGGGGAAAGAACACTGATGAGCTCTATAGGGATGTATCAAACAGAAAGGAGTAAGAGCCACTTTAGGAAAAACTTGATTTAAATCATTCCTAATGTAGTTTGGTGATTATTGGCTATGTCTTGTTGTTAAGTTATCCGCACATAAAAATGTAATGTGATAGTGTATGACTGTCTTATTGTAGTGGCACATGGCAACTGGTAATGGAAAATACTTTGACATGCTGGTGCATCCTTAGGCTCCTATTACCCTGTGTGTGTGTGTGTGTGTGTGTGTGTGTGTGTGTGTGTGTGTGTGTTGTGGAACTGCAGGAGTGGATGTGCAGTGATTGTTGTACTTATGATTAAAAGAAATGTGCTAGCAATTTGTTGTTTTAAGAAGATAAATGTGTTTCCACTTCCGAAATAACTGAGAAGCTGTTTCCTGGTCAGAACTTTGTAATCAGTTTGTATTGGCGTGTGTGTGTGTGTGTGTGTGTGTGTGTGTGTGTGTGGATGAATTCTTCTGCACATGGGTTTCCATTATTGTTATTGCAATGCGTGTTTGGCAATTGCCAACACACACACACACACACACAGACAGACAGACAATACCATATGTAGAAAATGCACTTCTCCATTGAGCTGTTGGTAATTGCCTTTTGTCTGTCATTGATAATTTTGCAGTTCATTGCAGTAGATTACTTGTTAAATGTCTAATTTGCACAAAAAGCTTGTACTCTTTTCAAATGTCTTCCAGCAACAAGAAGTGATGAAGAGAATGTGTGTTCAGTGAAAAAAATTTATATTAGTGTATAAGTGAGAGCATTTAGCAGTATTATAGTGACAACTGTGGTATACAGAATGTGTTAGTGATGTGGGAAAAGAATAATAAACTTTTTGAGATAATAACTTATAACCTGTGCTGTAAATCTGCAGACCACTTCAACAATAGACTCCTACTCCATTCTTCCTTCCTCATGGTTTTATTATTGTTATTGGTTAATATAACTTAATTTGTTACACAAAAGGTGTCCACTAAACTGCATTTAATGGTCATCACACGGGCTGTATTTTCACATCGTTGGAATGTGCAAAGAAGATGTAAGCAGCAGTTGCAATCTGAAAACAGTGAAAAGATGGCAGGAAGTAGTCTCCATCTACTGAAGGTTCAATATGGTGCATCAGGACCAAAGCTTCCTAGAGCTACTATTCAATGCTGAATACAGTGCTTAATAAGGAACAAGGAAATTATAGGAAAATAATACATTGGGATGAACTGTTACTAAACCTTTTAATATGCTCTGTGATTATGCCCGCTAAATGAAATATAGTGAATCAGCAGGAATGCTGCAATTTTTAACAGTGCTACTACTGACTCAGTTGTACCAGATATTCACTGTTTATCTTGTATTGGTAGCTTAATGTTTACTTGAGTGGATTTCCGTGTTTTGCAGAAAATGTTTCCCTACACCTGTAACAAAGTTGTTGTTATGTTATATCACCACTTGTGCATCCTTATAGCCAATACTGTTACTTGTCAGTAGCTGACAGTAACGTTTAAACCTTGAATGTAGGTAGTCAGGTCAGTTGTGGAGGAAGTGCATTCATTTAATTTTTTGTTTAACTGGTGGCAATTTGCAGTGTCATGTTTTGTGTTAGGTGGAAGCTAATCCACCGACATAAATACAGGAGGTACATAAAGTCCGGGAACACTTTCAATTATTTATTGCACAAAAACCAAACACTGTTAGATATCATACATATGTCATTTTGAAGAGAAACCCTGAAAGTTTTTTTTTTTTTTTTTTTCTTTCTTCACTTATACCGCCACAGTGTAGTTTGGTAATTTGCCGATAGTCAGCGCCAGTCGCAGACATGGCGAGTTCAGGTGCGGAGCAAGCTTTCTTGTGTTGGAGTTCGAAATGGCCTCCCAGATCCCCAGATGTCACTCGGTGTGATTTCTTTCTGTGGGACATTAAAGATCTGGTACATGTACCGCCTCTACCACGTGATGTAGGAGATCTCCGGGAGAGAATACTGGAAGTGACTGCCACAGTCGACAATGCAATGCTCAGACGGGTATGGCAGGAATTTGATTACCATATTGACATCTGCCAGCTCGCTCATGGTTCACACATCGAATGTTTGGGGGGGGGGGAACACTTTCAGATTTCCTCTTCAAAATGCCATATGTATGACATCTCTACAATATTTAGTTCTTGTGCAATAAATAATTCAACGTGTTCCCAAACTTTATGTACATCCTGTCTTTTATTCCTTTAAAGAATTTTCCCAGTCAACATACTATTAGTCTGTAGAAATGTCATTGCTCGAACAGCATAATTTCTCTGGATGTAACATATCCCTTTACTTTACTATAAATACTTTGCATTTTAAACACAGTACAAACAGATTTATACAAGCTAATGGAATTGGAAGACTTAGCAATACCTATTACAACAGGAAGTACTTTGTGCCATGCACTTCACACTGACTGCAGAATACGATGTAGCTGTGAAAGTATCACGTTTTTTCCCATAATCAGTAGCTTTTACATATATACATTATTTTAAAACACTCCTTCTGTCAAAAAAGTTTCAGGACGGTTTTTTCTTTCTTTGTTTGTAAAAATGAAAAATGTTATTTTTACGATATGTGGTATGTGTATGTCCTTCAAATAAACTTGGACAGGTTGCCATACAAAATCACTAAGTGAAAGGACTGAGCTTAGGAATACACTGTTTGGGTTTTAGTTATGGTCACACAATGAATGCTGATTGTGAGCAATGAGTTAACATTATGTTCTGCTTTATGCTCTGGAAAACCTCTTGTGAAAATTGGACAATCCCTCATTTCTGTAAAAGGTTATTACTGAAGAAGAAAGTTGGTGCTACCAGTATAGCCCTCACACCAAGTGTCAAAGTGCTGAATGGCAGAGACCTGGATTACCAGCCTATAAAAAACAAGTCAAATGACAACCTTTGAGAATATAGGAAATGTTGACCACATCCTTTGATAGGGATTATTCGCCATGAGTATGCTCCTACAGTTCAAACAGTGAACCAAACTCTTTACACTGAAGTCTCGAATCATTTACAACAAGTCATTTGATATCACCGCCCTGATTTGTGACATTCTCAGTACTGGTTTTCACTGCATGACAATGCAATACCCCAAAGCTGGGCAGACATTCTGTTATTGCCATCCCACATCAACCGTATTCACCTGACCTTTCACCTCACAGTTTTTTGTTGTTTCCTTGTTTGAGTGAAAGGGTGACTGAAAGGAAAGCTCCATCAGGATATTGCAGGCATCCAATGGGCTGTGAGAAATGACCTTACAGCAATTGCAGTTGAAAATTTTCCTGCTTGCTTCCAAGACCTCCAGAAACATTGGCCACTGTGTATGGAGAGCCAAGGGGACTAATTTCGATAGGAGCTAGGATAATTACTCAGTAAGTGTAATTTTCTATTTTTTTAAAATACCTGTCCTGGAACTTTTCTGACAAAGGCAGTAAATTCACACCAGAAACCAATGGACTCTGAAGCATCATACTGAACAGATTTGCAAATTATGTGGCAACAAATGCAAACTACGGCAGTTTGTTTCAAAAATACTTTTATAAGCTCACCAGACCCAGAACAACGTGACGTGATAAATCTCAAATTGTTGAACCACTCTTTGTATGGTAAACTTCATTATTGCAGGCAGAATAACGTTTACTGGATGCTGCATTACACTTCCAAGTGACACAGATATGTGGCACTATTTTTTTCAGCACAGTCGCAAAGTGTCTAAACAATGGTCAGAACATTGAACAGTCGTTCAGTTCCTCAACAATAGAAATCTGCTCCTAGGCCATGGAACCATGCTGTATGAATGTTGACATTATTGGAAAAGCTCTCCCCCCCCCCCCCCCCCCCCCCAGTAGTGTTTTCCATTGCAGATTTAGTCAGAGCCACCGTTAGACTCTGGACTTCAACTACTTTCTTACCTTAAATTTTCTATACCATCAGATGTACACCATTGGTGAATCAAGATACTGATTATTTCAAGTAATCCATTTCAATTTGCACTTTTTCTCATTCATATAGATGACAAGGCTCACAATGCAGAAGAAAAATAATGTTCATTATTGTAAATTTTTAGCCAGCAAAGTTGTATGTAATTCAGAATTCTGTTGATTCTTTAGGCCATGAAAATCTAAATTCCAATCAAGCCATATTTCATTGCATTATGTTCTTTTCTAAATAATAATTCATTCTTACCTACATCTATAAGTAGTTAGACATCACCCAGAAAAGCCAGTCCACAGTTGAATGGACTGGCAAGTGAATGGGCAACTACTATGTTGGAGGTGCCAGCATTTCAAGTTACTGTCAACAGGTTCGTTTCATTTCTCTAGACAGCAAATAATGTCTTGTTTTTCCTCACTGTCTTTGTGGGTGTTCTACCTTGTATACTGAATAATATAAATAGTAATCCATAAAGATCACAGACTTATTTTGTAACGATTTTAAGTACAGTATCCTAAAACCATTTTACAAAAGTCCTGTGCCTCACCTCTTCTTCGGAGGTCTTCTGCGAACTTAATAACAGCAGACAACTAGGAATGAAACTTTCTGAAGTTCCAGTGTGCTCTACAATTATTTTACTTCTCTGTGTCAGTTTGAGCTGCCACACTACTGCTGATGGTATCATATTTACAACCTTTTCCAAAGCTGTGTCCCGCTTTTACCCAGGTTTCATCAAGCCAAATGATTTTGTAAAAATTCGTCCCTACTGATTCACTCAGAAAACGGCAGTGCCAGGCTGTAGTATCTTGGTGCTGCATTAATAACATCCAGCCACAAACAGGCATGTAATGGAATCCTAACTTTCTGACAAATTGAGGCAATAACGATTAACTACCCTGAAACAGGTCTGCTGCGACAAGAGATGCAGATAGTTTTATATGCATTGGCTGTTCCTTTCTTGAATAATACACAAACTGTATATTTTATGATGAGAAAGAATACAATTTGCGACTGTCCTCTTGAGGGGCTTCTGCTTCCCAAGCATCATCAATTTAGATGATGGCTAATCTTCTTTTGCTAATGTCTCACTGTCAATTCTTATTATTTGTCATTCACTAATTTTTAGAGCATCAGTAGTTGCTTATCATTTTGTCCAAAGACACGAGAGATGCACATGTGTGCAGCATATTGATGCATTTGAGCTTTGGTGCTGACAGATTACTGTACATAAAATGGATGGAAAGAAGAACAGATGTTTGTTATTGAGCAACTGAATATCTCCAGACGCCTTTCTTCTTGTATCAATCAAAAAATTCTCCACCCTTTGGCCATACTGTGAGAAGATGTGGAGAAAATAATCTCGGAAGGGAACATCGAGGGCAAGAGACCGAGGAGAAGATAATCTCTGGTCTACTTCTTCAGCAGGGCCTAACAGGATGGAGACACTCCGTTTGTGGAGTCATAATGCTCCATGATGAGCATGAAAACTTGTGATGATGAAATAACAAAATAGCACCAGTTGTTATTTCCCGTGATCTATCTAAGACATCTGAGTGTGTAAATCACAACATTCTTGTAGATGATCTGAGGTTTTATGGAATTGATGGCACAGCCAACCAACAGATAATATCATACATAACCAATGGAATGTGAAAAGTTATGCATAGTAAACCAACCAATGCAATCAGGGTAGATTCTTCTAATGAGAGAAATCATAATAGGGTTCCCCAAGGTCCCATCATAGATCTGCCATCATGTAAATTGCCACTCGTCTAACACACAACAAACAGAGTTAGTTCCTTTTGTAGATGACACTAGTTTTGCAATCAATCCAAGCATGTATACAGCAGGGGAAGAAATGAGAAACAATCTTCTTTAATGTATCATTGACTGTTTTCTTCACATGGTCTCGCTCTCAATTTCAAAAGGCACAAATTATGCAGTTCTGCCCTCTTAGGGGTACTAAACCCATGATAACTGTAACAAATTGGGGGGGGGGGGGTGATACATAGGGTGGAACATCAAAATTTTCTTAATGTCTATATTGATAAGACTTACAAGGTAAAAAAAAGGTTTTCGTAAGCCCTAAAACAAGTTAGTTCGGCCACGTAGATATTGGGGAGAGGCAACATATTTTCCATACTTGCATTCAATAATGTCACGTGGAATAAAGTTCTGGTGTAACTTATCCTTGTTTGAGGTTGTCTTTTGCACAAAAAGTGAAGCACAATATTACTGTCAAAATTTTCATCAGAGACATGTGACACACGGCAAAGTTAAATTTGAAAACCAACTGAAAAGATTCTCCTCGATAACAACTGTTCTGTATTTCTGTTTGTGTACCAATAATGTGTAAAATGTGATTGGTAGTAATTAGTAATTAACTTCTTTATACTTAAAAAATAATAAAAACACCCAGTAAATAGTCTGGATGTAGCAGCATATTGTAAATTTGTTACTTGAGCGTAAAATGATTCTTTCCACATCATTACAACTTGTTGTGCAAATGATCCAGGGAATACGAAACTACCGTACTGATTCCAAGTTTTTTTCTTTTTCATAGTAGTGCAAAAAGTAATAGTAAATGTAGAAGCCCTATAACACTGTACTGTATATATGTGTTATTAAAACTGTCTAAATAACGAACTGCAGAAGGACTGGAATTGGTAAACAGAATAAACCAATTAGGTCAATTGGGGTTACTGATTCCAATATTTGTTACTTTCCCATAGTAGTTCAGAGAGTAATCATTAATGGTGAAACCCTATTACCCAGTGCCCAAACCTGCTGGATAAACTATATAAATAATGAACCATGAAATGGCTGGAATCGGTAAATAGAACTGACCTACATCGTTTAATGCTACTTACTGATGCCAACATTTGTTACTTTATGTGACTGTTCATTACCTGTATACCGACAGCTCTTTCAGGATTTGTGTGTCAGTTTCTTCACATTTCTTGCTACTGTTTTTTTTAATGTTTCATATATGTTACGATTTATTTCATTTTCTGTTATTGTGTTACATTTTAGTTTCTCCATGCACAAAAACTCCCACTTTCCCCCAGTAGAATTTTTAGATTCAATAATTATTACATATTAACACTATTTTATAATATAATGACTTCACCACATGCTATACTGTAATAGATTTAAAGGTTATCTGCCTTTTTCTTACTCACATAAATTACGATATTAATTTATTCCAGACATGGATATTACTCTTTTTCTGTTATTTATTTTCGTTACCTTCAGTTCTTTCCAATATAAATCTTGGCTAAGTAATTAATCACCTGTGATTGTACATAATTTTATAGTATGCTACATTCTTTTTTTTTTTTTTTTATCAGTTACTTTTTTAATCAGTTACTTTCAAAGATTACCTCAATGTAGCGTCTTTGCCTTAGATATGACATCACTGTTCAAAGCCGACGGTTGGAATCAGACACTACAATTGACCCTTCAACTGGATGTCGTAACTTATGTGAACTACGTCCCTTACTCTGTCAGTGTAGTCTTGTCTCTCCTGTTGCCGTCTGCTGTGTAGTGACTGTCCACCGCAGCAAACACAACCGAACGAGCAATCCAGACAACAGTTCACTACAATTCGCTTGTACTTACGAACAAGTGTTTACACTAGACGAGCGAAAGAAAGCACTGCCAAACGAGTATTGAGAGAGCGAACAAAAGCGAAGTCTGCGATTTTGTTTCTTTGGTACTAAACTTACATACACAGATACCCGATAGAACCACACCGCAGTGAAATAGTTGCGATGAAAACAGTGATATCTAGACAGGATTGTCGTGTATGTCAACTGCGCTGTTGCTGATGCAGGAAACAAAGCAGCGAAGGAAGAGAAAAATTTCGGTCTGAATTTTTGTGGAAGCGTCAGATATTTGGTGGCAGTTCACTAGTCACTAACTTCATAAGGCCTGCTTTGATATGTATGTTGGTGGATGATTTTCACTGGTTGGTAACACGTATTGAAAGGAAAACAAAAATCAAGACCGTGGCTATAGACTAGAGACCTCGGCTGAAGAGAGAATCGCACTTACGCTCCATGCCAACTGGAAACATTTACACAAGTCTAAAACATTTTATTTCGACTTTCAACAACAGCTGCATCACACAGAGTTCCTGAAATCTGCAGTGGCACATATGCAAAGCACTCGAGGATTATATCAAAGTCGGGAAAATAATTTCAATAAATATGAACAATGTAAATTTAAAATATAGAAATGACCTGCTATAGTCGATAAAGTATATGTTACTTCTTGCCTGTGGTGGAAACCATTATAAGGTCATTGTCCCTACCCCTGAGTGTGTAAGGTATCAGCTAATTCCCCCTCCCTCCTATATCACAAACATTATTGCCAAACTTAATTTTAGAAAAAAATTTGATTAGTTTTATTTATAAAATGATTAAAGATAAATAATATTTGGTTCTTGATTCTGTTATACTGAACCAAGAACTAGTGAGTCTGTGAGATATGGGTGCTGCTTATTTTTATTCATTTTTTTTTTTTTACATCTGGTTTCTTCTCAGACACTACACATTGTAAGTCATGTACAAAGTCTATTCAGGTTCTTTTTGTTTCATTGATATCATAATCAAAAATCTACTTTCAAATGAGTATATCTTGAATGCAGTGTTTCTCAAAAATGTTCAATTGTGTGTGAAATCTTATGAGACTTAACTGCTAAGGTCATCAGTCCCTAAGCTTACACACTACTTAACCTAAATTATCCTAAGGACACACACACACACCCATGCCCAAGGGAGGACTCTAATCTTCGCCGGCACCAGCCGCACAGTCCATGACTGCAGTGCAGTGTTTCTTTCAGTGTGTGTGTGTGTGTTGCAGCAGTCTGTGAGATAAAATGAACGGTAAAGTAATTCCCAGTGCATCACAAGTGCCATCAACAACTCCACCTCAGAAAAGAAATGTGCACTGTCCTACCTACTGGTATTTACTTCTTCCACACACTTTGCCCTCAGATAAAATCAACACAGTTAAAATGTGGTTCTTCCTGTTTGGAAATTATTTGATTGCTGGACAACCTTCCATACTAGCAGAAATTAGAAGGCTTCAGCATGCCAATGCTTCATGTCTGAGCACTCCCACTAAATAATAATAATAATAATAATAATAATAAGATTAAGCGTGGAATATACCAAGGAGACTCATTGAGTACTTTGTGGTTCTGCCTTGCTCTGAACCCACTATCCAACAATCTAAATAATACAAATTATGGATACAATATTACTGGAACATACCAACACAAAATAACACATGTGCTATACATGGATGATCTAAAACTAATGGCAGCAACAACTCAAACAATTACAGAAGTATTCAGCAGTGATATAAATATGGCTTTTGGAATAGACAAATGTATGAAAAATAGCATAGTCAAGGGAAAACACACTAAACAATTAGATTACATATTGGATAACCACAGCGACTGCATAGAAGCGATGGAAAAAACAGATGCCTATAAATATCTAGGATACAGACAAAAAATAGAAATAGATAATACAAATATCAAAGAAGAACTAAAAGAAAAATATAGACAAAGACTAACAAAAATACTGAAAACAGAATTGACAGCAAGAAACAAGACAAAAGCTATAAATACTTATGCTATACCAATATTGAGCTACTCATTTGGAGTAGTGAAATGGAGTAACACAGACCTAGAAGCACTCAATACACTTACACGATCACAATAGCAAAAATATAGAATACATCACATACATTCAGCAACAGAAAGATTCACATTAAGCAGAAAGGAAGGAGGAAGGGGATTTATCGACATAAAAAACCTACATTACGGACAGGTAGACAATTTAAGAAAATTCTGTATAGAATGAGCAGAAACTAGCAAAATACACAAAGCAATCACTCATATAAATACATCGGCTACACCATTGCAATTTCATAACCACTTCTACAACCCTTAAGATCACATAACATCAACAGATACGAAGAAAGTAAATTGGAAACAGACAACACTACATGGCAAGCACCCGTATCATCTAACACAGCCACACATCGATCAAGACGCATCCAACACGTGGCTAAGAAAAGGCAACATATACAGTGAGACAGAAGGATTCGTGATTGCAATACAGGATCAAACAATAAACACCAGATATTACAGCAAGCATATTATTAAAGATCCCAATACCACAACAGATAAATGCAGACTTTGCAAACAACAAATAGAAACAGTAGATCACATCACAAGTGGATGTACAATACTAGCAAATACAGAATACCCCAGAAGACATGACAATGTAGCAAAAATAATACATCAACAACTTGCCATACAACATAAACTAATAAAACAACACGTTCCCACATACAAGTATGCACCACAAAATGTACTGGAGAATGATGAATACAAATTATACTGGAACAGAATCATTATAACAGATAAAAGACCACCACATAACAAACCTGACATCATACTCACCAATAAAAAGAAGAAATTAACACAACTAATTGAAATATCCATACCCAATACAAAAAATATACAAAAGAAAACAGGAGAAAAAATTGAAAAATACATCCAACTGGCTGAGGAAGTCAAGGACATGTGGCATCAGGATAAAGTTGACATTATACCAATTATACTATCAACTACAGGAGTCATACCACACAATATCCACCAGTACATCAATGCAATACAGCTACATCCAAACTTATATATACAACTACAGAAATCCGTAATTATTGATACATGTTCAATTACCCGAAAGTTCCTAAATGCAATATAACATATACCATACAGTTAAAAGGAAGTCACGCTTCATCAAGGTTAGCGTCACTTGCCTTCTTTGACCAGATGTGGCGTCTGAGAGGGGAGAGAAATAATAATAACTTATAGATCACTGCAGTAGCCATTACAATGTTACCAGTGGAAGCTGCTGTGTCAGAGCACAAGAGACCGTGAGCACCCTAACTTTTGACACCTTCTGGATTTATTGTTTCCTTTTATTTCTGAATGCTGTTAAAATGTAATGTATAATCTGAAATACACGGCACTAAGTCTACCGTGCTGTGCTGCATTACTCCTCTAGATTTGGTGGAACTTGCATCAGGATCGTGAGCTTACCTTCACTTGCGCAATTGTAAGGAGCTTCTGCACATGCACAACTGGCGTGATGTAATTGCCTTACGGGCACAGCTATACTCCATACGGCGAGAGAAGAGCTCCGACAGTTGACACGGCCTCGGCGCACTTGCTTCGCGCATCCGCGGCGGCCGATTGGATCATGAGCTTTTGTTTATGTTACCGTGGCAACGGCCAAGTGTTGCCGTAGTACTCGCTGGACCACTGCTTTCAGTCAGTTATGCCTCGTGCTACGTTCAGGTTTGTGTGTACACGTGTGCATGCTGCTACATCTGTGAGTCTTGCCGTATAAGTGCAAAAGTGTGTATAAGGGGAAAATGGCTTTTGGGAAAGAAGCTATGCTGAAATCCCAAGCACACTAATTTATATACAGATTGCGTGTTTACTTTGAAAGGGAAAGGGTCATTGGTGGGCCTTTTGTTATCAGTGAGAAAATTGGTTGACTGAAAGGCAAAAGCATTGCACATCTCTGCAGCAACAGTGAAGAGAGTTACAAATGATGAAGAAGCTGCCAATTCAGCTGCGAGCCCTGTTATTGGGACGCCTGGAAACTCCAGGAAGAGATCGTGTTGTGTGATTGAAACAGACAACTTTGTCAAAAGTGCTATCAGGCAACACATATACGCGTACTACAGCAGGAAGGAGAATTCGAAACTTAAACAGTTGATGGCATCACTGTCTTACTGTGGTTTGTTCGCAGGCAGAACAACAAGTCTCTCCATTGTTCTGAAAAAAAAAAAAAAAAAAAAAAAATGGCTTTCATTGGAAAAGGTTCCAGTACGAAAGGTATTAACGGAATGCGGAGACACTGTAGCACGGAGATGTCGATTCCTGCACGAGATGCTAGCAGTCAATCTGGAAAATGCAATATGGATGGACGAAACGTGGGTCAATGTGTGTCACGCACGTTCTGTCTCATGGACAGACGACGCGCCACGGAACTATGTGTGTACCAACTGGTAAGGGAGGGCGACTAATTGTATGCCATGCTGGCTCTATGAACGGTTTTGTGCCCAGTGCTATGATGATGTTTCAGGCAATAAAATCTCTCAGCTACCATGAGGAGATGAATTCAGATACATTCAAAGACTGGTTTGTTACTCGTTTGCTACCAAACGTCAGTTCTGGTAGTGTTTTTGTAATGGCCAACGCACGATACCATTTGTACAGTTAGATAAGGCACCAACAGCTGTTGCAAGGAGAGGCGGAGTAGTCAGCTGGTTGAAAGATAATAAACAGGCTTCGAACAAAATATGTGGAAAGCGGAACTTCTGGAAGTAGTCAAATGATACAAGCCACAGAAGACGCATTATGTGATTGATACATTAGCAGATAACCACGGCTACAAAGTTATTTGTCTTCCACCGTACCACTGCCATTACAACACAACTGAACTCATCTCTGCTCAAATAAAAATAGATGTTGCGGAGCGAAAAAAAACCTTTACACTGGGTGACACAAAGAGGCTGGTAAACGAGGCTGTCATATGAATAACACCAAAAAACTGGAAGAATGTCATGAACCAGGTTTAGGAGATGGGTAGGGTTTGGGAAAGCCACCCAGAACACTGGGTCTGGGGAGACTTACCAGATGGATGAGAAGTTCAATCTACGTTATACTGGGAAGAGAGGGCTGTGTATGTGTAAGGAGATCTTGGCTGCGTCACATTTTAACAACCACCTTACAATTTTTTGACCTCTGATATCTTTTTCTACATCTGGGCAATTTGGGGGGACTGATTTGTTAGGTTTGGAGGCAGTGGCTACATCTTCTTGTAGAAAGACTGAAAGGGAAAGAAGAGGGGTGAAGGAAAAGGACTGGTTAGGTTTAGGAGACGGGTAGGTTTTGCGAAAGGCACCCAAAAACTGTGTCTGGGGAGACCTACCACATGGATGAGAAGAAAGAAGTCTTTCCTTCATCTGGTTCAATGTATGTTGTACTGGGAAGAGAGAGCTGTGTTTAATGCAGAGAACTAGTCGTAATCAAGACTTTAAAATTGCCCATGGACAATATTGTAAATAACTTGACCCAGTTATCAAAAGATAACAACTTTTAATAATGAATTAAAGCACTTGATCCTTCAATTACCAAATGTGGAGCACTGTTACCCACGAAACAATTGACATGTAAAACAAATGACGATCAACTCCCTAATGGCAATAGCTGAAGGATACCACTTTTCTTGTTGTTCATCTTATACACTCTTTTAGAGACACTATTCTTCCATTCAACTTACCCTCCAAGTCCTTTGCCAACAGTGACAGAACTACACTGTCATTGGCAACCCTTAAAGCTGTAATTTCTTATTCATGAACTGTAAAATCATGTCGAAACTTTTCTTGGTGTCCTTGACAGATTGCTCAGTGCACAGATTGAATGACACGGTGAATAGGCTACAACCCTGTCTCAGTCCCTTCTCAGCCACTGTTCTACTTTCGTGCCCTTTGCCTCTTACACTTGCAGTTGTAGGTTATGATCCATCTGTCCATTTTATGTCTAACAACATACGAAATCCAGAGTATTTATGGCTGAAAAATACTATCAGGAATTGTATACAGAAGTAGTGAATAGATAGTAAAACATGACCTCAAGAAAGATCAGATAAGATTTAGGAGTAAGGTAAGAACACAAGAAGCAATACTGAATTGTTTTGTAAATGAATGGGAATATTAAAAAAATACACACATCCATTTTTTGACAACATTGAGTTAGGTATGGTTTTGTGTTTTAAGGATGTAGCCTGATAAAGATGTATAAAAATCCCATATGTTCTGATACTTTTTGTATTGTTATGCAGTCATTGTTATCACTTTCACTGAAGAGAATGCCCACAGGTACAAAAGATTGGGGTTCACACAAAATTTAATATTGTCAGCACAATTTTAAGAAGGGCAAATAATCATTATTGCCTCATTCTCATTGATTAATCTCTATTGTCATTGGTGATAAAATGTCAGACAGTCATAATGTTAGTGACAAATGTCAGGGAGTGATGAAGAAAGAAAGAATGTAGTGGAGCTCCCAAAACATGTAGCCATAAAGCGAGCAGAGTGAAAAATGAAGCTTGTATAAAATGGACAGGACACAGAGTTCAACCAAAACGTCATGGTTCTAACAGCATGTGAGTTCTAACCTGAAATGTAGTATTATTTCAGAATTAAAGTTTGACTACCACAGTGAACATTATAATGTAGAACATGAAGTTCAGCTGGATATGTCATTCTGTTTCCACATGTCAGATGAAAGGCATGACAAGATAACAAAGGGGAGCACAATAGAACAAAAAATGAACAGGATGGAATCATTCAAAGCCTCATAGAAGTAAAACAAGTGGCAAGGAAGAAGCCTAGAAGTGATAAGGAATTTAGGCGGAAGAAACCAAAAATGCAGTCATGCAGCCGTTCACGTTGGACGAGAAAAACACTAACACTTGTAGACACGGTGCACAAAACACGGAGACGGCGACGGCACATGTGAACAGTTGAGTTGTAACAGCACGAAACACAAAACGATGCACACACACTAAACACTGATGGCGATGATCTCCAGCGCGCGAATGTTCACTGAGCGTGTACGAGTCCGGGGAACTGCCAAGAGAGGAGGTGGAGGAGGAGGAAGGGGAAATGGGAGAGGGGAGAGCAGAGATGCCATGGGCAAAGGAGAGAGGGGGAGGGAGGAAGGGGGAGGGGAAGCCCGGGGGAGAGGGTAGGAGGGAGGGGGGAAAGGAAAGAGAAGGGAAGGGAAAGGGGGGGAGGGAGGGTGCCTAAAGGAAAGGACACAGGAGGTGGGGGGGAGGATCAAAGTTGATAGGAGGGGTAGATGCAGAGGAGGAGGACATCATCACGCAGGGGCAGCTGGCGGAAGCCACCTTGGGAGAGGGTAAGGAGGGTTGAGAGATGGAGACCGGGTGGGACATGGGAATACAGGCGCGGCTGCAGGCGGGGGTGGGTGAGGATCGGGGAGACGATCGGGTGAGGAGGGTCGAGTTTACAGGAAGTGTACAGGATCCGTATCCTTTCAAGGAAAAGGGGGAGGTGGGGGAAGGGGATGAGACCATACAGGATCCGCGTGGGGGAGGGGAGACAGATGCGATAGGCGAGGCGGAGAGCATGGCGTTCAAGGATTTGGAGGGATTTATAAAAGGGAGGGGGGGGCGGAGATCCAAGCCGGTTGGGCATAACAAAGGATAGGGCAGATGAGGGATTTATAGGTGTGGAGGATGGTGGAGGGGTGCAGACCCCACGTATGGCCGGAGAGGAGCTTGAGGAGACTGAGTCGGGAGCGTGCCTTGGCTTGGATTGTCCGGAGGTGGGGAGTCCAGGAGAGGCGACGGTCGAGGTTGACGCCAAGGTACTTAAGGGTGGGAGTGAGGGCGATAGGACGGCCATATATGGTGATGTAGAAATCAAGGAGGCGGAAGGAAGGGGTGGTTTTGCCTACAATGATCGCCTGGGTTTTGGAGGGATTGACCTTGAGCAACCACTGGTTGCACCAAGCGGTGAACCGGTCAAGATGGGATTGGAGAAGGTGTTTGGAGCGCTGTAGGGTGGGGGCAAGGGCAAGGAAGGCGGTGTCATCGGCAAACTGGAGAAGGTGGACGGGGGCTGACGGCGGCGGCATGTCCGCCGTGTACAAAAGGTACAGGAGGGGGGAGAGGACGGAGCCTTGGGGCACACCGGCAGAGGGGAAAAAGGTGTAGGAATCTGTGTTATGGACAGTGACATAGGAAGGACGGCGGGAGAGAAAGGAGCCGATTAGACGGACATAGTTGATGGGATGGGCGAAGGTTTGGAGCTTGAAGAGGAGACCGGAATGCCATACGCGGTCATACGCACATTCGAGGTCCAGGGAGAGGAAGATTGCGGAGCGACGGGAATTAAGCTGTTCGGAAAGGAGATGAGTGAGGTGAAGGAGAAGGTCGTCGGAAGAGAAGGATGGCCGAAAGCCACACTGTGTGACGGGAAGGAGGCGGTGCTGGCGGAGATGCTGGTGGATGCAGCGGGTGAGGATAGATTCCAGGACCTTGCTGAAGACCGAGGTAAGGCTGATGGGGCGGTAGGAGGAGACAGCGGACGGCGGTTTGCCAGGTTTAAGGAACATGAGGATACGGGAGGTTTTCCACAGGTCGGGGTAGTAACCGGTGGACAGGACTACATTGTAGAGCCTGGCCAGGGTCAGGGTGGAGAGGAAAGAGACAGGAGCTTTATTTACGAAGGTGACGGTAGGTGACACGATCGTGACCGGGAGCGGTGTTGCGTTTTGTGCAGAGTGTAGCAATGAGATCCTGTGTAGTGATAGGGGCATTGAGTTCTGTGTGTGCAATGTTGTCCAAGTACTGGAAACCAGAAGGGAGGGGAGGGGCAGAGGTGTCAGTTGGATCGCGGATATCCGGGAAGAGGGAGTAATCGAACTGGGGATCATCGGGGATGGAAAATACATCGGAGAGGTAGGAGGCAAAGTGATTGGCCTTACTAAGGGAGTCAGGGAAAGGGTGATCATCATGGAGAAGAGGATAATAGGGGGAGGGTTTAGTTCCGGTAAGGCGACGGAAGGCCGACCAGAACTTGGACGAGTTGATTGGTAGGGTAGCATTTAAACGGGTGCATCTCTGTCGCCAGTCTCGGCATTTCTTAGCCGCGAGCAAATTACGAATGTGTCGCTGGAGTTGCCGGTGGCGTCGTAGTGTGTCCGGGTCACACGTGCGGAGGAAGGCACGGTAGAGACGGCGGGATTCACGGAGGAGGAGGACGGCCTGTGGGGGTAAGGTAGGACGGTGAGAGTGGACGGCGATAGTAGGGACGTGGGCCTCCACGGCCTTAGACAAGGTCTGCTGGAGAAAGGAGGCGGCATGGGTGACATCGTCAGGGTGGTGGTAGGTGAAGGGGTGGCTATCGACCTGGGCGGAGAAGGTAACCCGGTAGGCATTCCAGTTGGCACGAGAATAATCATGGACGTACTTTGGGGGAGGGTCATGACGGGGGTCGGGGCAGGGGCGACGACCGTCTGAAATGGTGAGGAGGACAGGGAGATGGTCGCTACCAATAGGCTCCAGGACATCCACCATTATGCGGCCAAGGAGGTTGTGGGAGGAGAGGATAACATTGGAAGTGGAGTCGGATTCGGGACGGGTGTGCTGGGGGATGGGAATGAGGTCGCCTTGAAGGGAGGAGAGAAACCGATGCCACCGCCATAACTGGGCAGCGGAACGACTATGGATGTTGAGGTCGGCGGCGATCATGTAGGAGGAGAAGGTACGGTCGACGTGGGAGAGGAAGTCGAAGGGAATAGGGGCGTTGGGGTGGACATAGATGGTGGCGCAGGTAACGGTAAGGCCAGGGAAGAAGAGACTAAGGATCGAGTGTTCGGTGGGGTCGGGAAGGAGAGGTTGGAGCCGAATGGGGATCTGGCGATGGTGCGCAATGGCAACTCCGCCACGCGCAATTGGGAAGGGATTATCGGAGCGGAGGAGGAGGTAGGGCGAAGTGTGGACAGTGTGGTGGGGTTGGAGGAAGGTTTCATTAAGGAGGAAGGCGTCCACGCGATGGGTGGCAAGGGTATGGAGGAAGAGGTTCTTGTTGGCGGGAAGGGAGAGGATGTTGTTGAAAAGGATACGTTACTGGCGCGCCATGACAGGGATTTAAACGAGGGTGTCAAGACGGGAGAAGGTGAAATGGGCCTGGTTGTTAGAGTAGGTGGCGTACATTTTGAGGTGGAAAACGGATCGGGTGGCGAGGGATATCTGTTGGAGAGTGTGTGGGCGCTGAAAAGGATGTACATTCTGCAGGACAATGGTGAGGAATCGGATGATGTCCTCAGCGATAGGGGGTGGGCGAAGGGAGTTGCCGGGAGGGGTGGGGGCGTCCAGAGGGCGGACAGGAATGGTGAGTTCAGGAGTGGTAGGAGGGGGTCGGGCCTTACACTTCTGGGAGTAGGTGGGATGAGGGAGGTTGCAGGTATTACAGGAAGGGGGGCACTGGAGATTGGGGTACTGCCATAAAAAGTGGGCTTACCTACAGTGCGGGCAGGTGGGGGCGTAGCGGCACTCAGATGTTGGGTGCGCATTATATCGCAAGCACCTTTGGCAGCGGAGGGATTGAGGAGGGGAATGGGAGGGGTCAACTTTATAATGCTGGTTAAAAAGGAGGGCACCCTCCTTCAGGAGATGGTCTGTGGAGGGGGCGCGCTCAGAAAAAACGCGCATAAGGCGGGTGGGGCCGGCAGCGTTATGGATCCGGCGAACCGCACGCACCTCCAGTTGGGGATGGGCCTGGAGCTCCACCAACACCTCCTCCTCAGTGATCACTGGACTGAGCCGAGTGATCACGGCGGTGAGGGTCGGCGGGCGACGCGGAGGTTGCGGTTGGCGGGAGGGAGGTGGCAAGGGAGCAGGGGTGAGAGAGGCATGAGGGCCAAAGCGGGTGATAGGGATGCGGGAAAGGAGGTCCGTGTGGAGGGTAGGGCTGGGGGAGGAGATGAGTACCGAATCACGGCGAGGAGTGAGGAGGGAGATGGGGGCACCAGGACAATTCTGGCGAAGGAAGAGGGTGATGTTCTGGGCTTCAAGGAGGGAGGGATCCGGACGGGAGAGGAGGTAGCTGTAGGAGGAGGAGGTAGAGGAGGAGGAGGAGGAGGGGGCAGGGACGGGCGGGGAGACAACCATGGCATCAGGGGTGGGGGAAGGGGGACGAGGCGGAGCCTTTTTTGGAGCAGACGAGACAGGGGTGCCACTGGGGTGCTTGACTGGAATGTGGCGGGGAGTGGCAGGTCCTGGGGCTGGAGTCGGCGCCGGAGATGGTGACGGTGACGGTGAAGGCGAAGGCGACGGCGACGATGACGATGACGGTGGCAATGGCGGCGGTGATGGCGAAGGTGACGGGGAGAGCTGGGCGTGGACAGTGGCCCGACGGGCCACCACCCGAGCCGGAGCTGCAGTGACAGGCTGGGGGAGTGGGGGGAAGGGATCAGAACGAGAGGAGCGGGAGGAAGAAGCGGGAGAGGGGGCGACAAAGATAGAGGGTGAAGGGAGAGTGAGGAGAGGTGGGATGGAAGGAGGGGGGTGGGACTGGGCACACCGCATTATAGTGGTGGAGGCGGCGGAAGGGGATGTATAGACGATGGCGGTGGTGGTAGTAATGATGGTGGTGGTGGGGGTGGACATGACGACAGGAAGAAAAAACGCACAGCACGAAAAGGAAAGGACACAAACTGGGAACAGACGAAGACGCAGACAGACGAAGACTAGGGTCGGACGACCAGGGCGGACGGCGACGGCGACGGCGGCGGCGGCCGTGAGCACCGGCTGGCGGTGGCGGCGGCGGCGGCGGCGGCGGCGAACAGACGGACGGACGGACAGCAGGCAGCAGCGGAGACGGACAGCGAGCAGGCAGGCGGACGGACGGACGGACGAACGAACGAACGAACAGCTACAACAGTAAGCGGCGGGCAGACGGGCAGACAGACAGACAGACGGACACAATCTTCGAAAGCAGAGATTCCAACCAGAGAGTAGCCCAGGCTTTGGAATCTGGCGCCTTCGAATGAGGGGATCCAACCCTCTGATGAAGGGGGCCCTGGGGAGGGGGGTATTACAATAAATTGATTTTTTTTTTTTTTCTTTATTGTAATTTGGACACCCCATACAAAGGTGGGCTGGCAGCGGAACAGTGTACTCCGCTCTTCAGCCATAAGCAGTACAATAAAAAAGAAAGGGAGACAGACAAGTAACAGAATGGCGGTTTAAAAAACAGGAGATACAATAGTTAAAAAAAACATGAAGCCGTTCACACTTGACGAAACAAACAAGAAAAACCGTCGGCACTGGGCACAAACACTGACGAGGTAGATGACACACGTGAACGAAGGAGCGTGGACGGCGAAAAACACTGATGCACAGACACGACGGCACAGACACTAAACCGAGGGCGATGATCTCCGGCGCGCGAAAGTTCACGATGCGTGTGCGAGTCCGGGGACCTGCCAAGAGAGGAGGAGGAGGAGGAGGAGGAGGGGAAGTGGGAAAGCGAGAGGGGAGAGCAGGGACGCCACGGGCAGGGGAAAGAGGGGGGAGAGAGGAAGGGGGAGGGGAAGCCCGGAAGAAGAGGGGTGGAGGGAGGGGACGGGGGAAAAGGAAAGAGAAGGGAAGGGAAGAGCAAGGAGGGAGGGTGCCTAAGGGAAAGGACACCAGGAGGGAGGGGGGCAGGGTCAAAGTTGATAGGAGGGGTAGATGGAGGGGACGAGGACATCATCAGGGAGGGGGAGCTGGCGGAAACCACCTTGGGAGTGGGTAAGGAGGGTGGAGAGATGGAGACCGGGTGGGACATGGGAGTACAGGCGCGGCAGCAGGCGGGGGTGGGAGAGGATCGGGAAGACGAGCGGGTGAGGAGGATCGAGTTTACGGGAGGTGTATAGGATTCGTATCCTTTCGAGGAAGAGGAGGAGGTGGGGGAAGGGGATAAGGTCATACAGGATCCGCGTGGGGGAAGGGAGACGGATGCGATAGGCAAGGCGGAGAGCATGGCGTTCAAGAATTTGGAGGGATTTATAAAAGGAAGGGGGGGCGGAGATCCAGGCTGGATGGGCGTAACAGAGGATAGGGCGGATGAGGGACTTATAGGTGTGGAGGATGGTGGAGGGGTCCAGACCCCACGTTCGGCCGGAAAGGAGCTTGAGGAGACGGAGTCGGGAACGTGCCTTGGCTTGGATTGTCTGGAGATGGGGAGTCCAGGAGAGGCGACGGTCGAGGGTGACGCCAAGGTACTTAAGGGTGGGGGTGAGAGCGATGGGACGGCCGTAAACGGTGAGATAGAAATCAAGGAAGCGGAAGGAGGAAGTGGTTTTGCCTACAGTGATCGCCTGGGTTTTGGAAGGATTGACCTTGAGCAACCACTGGTTGCACCAAGCGGTGAACCGGTCAAGATGGGATTGGAGAAGGTGTTGGGAGCGTTGCAGGGTGGGGGCAAGGGCAAGGAAGGCGGTGTCATCGGCAAACTGGAGAAGGTGGACGGGGGGTGACGGCGGCGGCATGTCCGCCGTGTACAACAAGTACAGAAGGGGGGAGAGGACGGAGCCTTGGGGCACACCGGCGGAGGGGAAAAAGGTGTAGGAATCGGTGTTATGGATGGTGACATGGGAAGGACGGCGGGAGAGAAAGGAACCGTTCAGACGAACGCAGTTAATGGGAAGGGCGAAGGTTTGGAGCTTGAAGAGGAGACCGGAATGCCATACGCGGTCATATGCGCGTTCGAGGTCAAGAGAGAGGAAGATTGTGGAGCGACGGGAATAATAAACTGAGTTACTTATTGATTTATGTGCGTTTATTGCACTGTATTCAAGAAGGCCATATGCTCACTTAGTAAATTTTAACAGAACGTCAAGAAAATATATTAGGTTTACCAGCAGAGCATTTGCATTCATCCCTCCATAGAATAATGCTAGTGTTCACTGCAATTAGTCTGTGTTTGCTCCGCTATACAGGTACTGCAGAGCAGACGGCGACAGGAGATGGGGGTGAAAGGCTCGCCATGTTTTCCCCGGCAGCGCGCCGCGCTGACATCTGTCGGTGACGCCAAGCAACAGGGCTTTCAACCTATGGCCGATTATTCGATGTCGAAATAAGAAGCTCACCAGGAAATTGTTGGAAATAACAAAAACCTCCTTATCTACTGCAATTGAATATGTTTAGTTTCTTAACATAAGTGGTAAACTCATCCGTGTCTCTTTTTTATTTACAAAGACTATTTTTCATACTCAGCAATATTTGTGGTGATATGTTGGTTAAAAATGGGAAAGACATAGCTAAGGGTACACGAATATAGTTCTATTAGTTTTAACCTGTTTCAATTTTTGGAGGGTTTGTGCCGATAGGTGCGAACCGGCAATTGGATTGACGATGTTGAAAGTCGTAAAGTGGTGAGGCACGTTAATCAAAATTACGTGTCTTCCTAGCTACCATGCATGGTAAGCTGCATCGAGCCAGTAGCTGAACTGAAGATGCTTAAATATTTAAACTGATTTTCATAAATATTTAAATTGATTTATCGATTTTGATTTCCTGTTCTCCCGCTGTATTTTTGTGGACACGCTGGCATAATTTGTTTTTGCAAATGATATTCTGAGGTTGAGTTTCTGTGCTATTTTTTAATGATTATGCTGCATCGAGCCAGTAACTGGACTGAAGACGCCTAAATATTTAAATTGATTTTCCTAAATATTTAAATTGATTTATCGATTTTGATTTCCTGTTCTTCTGCTGTATTTTTGTGGACACACTGGCATAATTTGTTCTTGCAAATGATATTCTGAGGCTGAGTTTCAGTGCTATTTTTTAATGATTTAACTACTTTAGTAGTTTCTTGAACGTTCTTGACTAGGAGCATAATATCAGCAACAAATCCCAAGCAGTTTAAGCTTTTACCAGTTTTCACTCTTCCAGTTCTTATGTTCTTTGCGTTATCCTTGTACCATTCTCTCATTACATATTCCAGTGCTCAGTCGAACAGTAATGGTAATAGGCCTGTTTTTATGAGGAATGTTTCAGAATTTTTTTCTCTAAGCCTTATTTTCAATTTAGCGTTGTTTAGAGTAAGTTCTACTACTTTAACTGATTTTGGATAGTCTTAGATTTCTTACAATTTTTAAAACTGGAGTTCCATGGAGACATTGAATGGCTACTTAAAGTTTACAAAAGTTATTGCCATAGATTTGTTCTGTCTCCTACAGCACACCATAATCAACTTTAAACTAATGTTCTGCTCTTCACAAATTCTCCATTGTCGGAAACCTTCTAGATTTCCTCGTAACTCCTGTTTTAGTTGTACCTAAAACTTTACGTCGACAAACATTTTCAGCTACAATAAGCACATTAGGCCGTAGGAGCAATACGTAAATTACAATTCAAGGCAACAATGACAAATATATTTAGCAATTCGGAAAGTATATTCGTTTTGAAACGTCAACTTGCACGATGGCCAGAGATATTGGACTACCTTAATGGTCATGGTTATTGTTTATGACAATGCTGTGTACAAATTATCGAGTTAATAACCACTTTAAAACAAATGAAAAGGCATTTGTGATAAGATTGTATAGAAAAACCGTCTCTAATTCGTGATTAATGAGTTAGCTTCGTAAAATAGAGGTATGAACCTGGGCATCCATGATGCCCTTTTGCCTATAATAGCTAAAAGTATCTTTTGCATCAAAATTTTCAAAAAATAGTAAGTCATAGCACTAAAGTGGTATGCAGTGCCAAATAGAACTATTTCTAGTGATACCACATTCAGCTGTGTACAATTAGTACATGTTCACAAAATATTTGTTGTCTTGAGAAATAATATATTATAGTCTTCTTCTCGTAACATTGGCCGATTTAGAAAGAGATTGTAAAAATTTTTACGTATATAACAACCTTTGAAGTTTGAAGGTATCACAGATTTTTAGAAAATGGAGTGAACGATTATCCAAGACATGTACAGAAACCAGACTGCAGTTGCAAGAGTCACAGAATGTGAAAGGAAAGCAGTGGCTAAGGGGGAAATGTGGGTTGTAGTGTACCACTGGTGTTATTCAGTCTGTACACTGAGTAAGGAGAAAAGGAAATCAAGGAGTAATTTGTGAGCGAAATTTAAGTTCTGGGACAAACAACAAAGGCATTGAGGTTTTCTAATGATACTGTAATTCTCTCAGACACAGCAAAAGGCTATGAAGAGCAGTTGAACGGAATGAACAGTATTATGGCAAAAAAAAAGCATTTCTTGTTGCTGAATAATGCAGCTAGCTACGAATACTTCCGAAATGTTACAAAATAACTTCACGTACTGAGACACTATATTGACGTCAGCCATTTGGACCAGAAGAAAATTTGTGCCAGACCAGGATTCGAACCCAGATTTGTCGCTTACCACAAGCGCTCGCCTTAAGAACTACAACTACTTGAGCACACTTCCAGTATCAATCGAAACTTACACGTGTCACTTAGTCACAACCCTTATACTTGCACAATTCGTGATTCCCACACGGGGAAAACCTTTAAGACAGAAAAAATAGCGACTGACCTCGACGAAATTGTCCACTTGGGACTGAAATTGGTAGACGTTATGTACATGTACAGCCAACCAAATGGTCACAACTGCAGAAAAATTGGTCGACTTATTCAAGAGAAAGAGCTCCACAAATTGAGCAAGTCAGTAAAGTGTTGGTCTACCACTGGTCCTTATATTAGCAGTTATTTGGCTTGGCATTGATTGATAGATTTGTTAGATGTCCTCTTGAGGGATGTCTAGCCATATACTGTCCAGTTGGCGCTTTAGCTCATCAAAATCCTGAGCTGGTCAGATGGCCTCACCAATAATGTTACATACGTTTTCAGATGGGAGTGAACCTGCGGCCTCACTGTCCAAGGAAGGGTTTTTAAGCATGAAGACAAGCAGTAGAAACTATTGCTATGTCCAGATGTGCATTATCTCGCTGAAATGTAAGCCAAGGATGCCTTTCCATAGAGTGCTACAAATGGGTACATAGAATATCACCGACATACGACTGTGCTCTAACAGTACTGTGGATGACAACTAAAGGGGTCCTACTACAAAATGAAATGGCACCCTGGACCACGGCTCCACATTGACGGTCAGTGTGGTGTGTGACAGTCAGATTGGTATCCCATGGCTGTGTGTAGCGTCTCCCGACACTTCTTTTCTCCTCATCCAGGCTGAGTTACAAGTGGGATTCGTCACTGAAGACAATTCTACTCCAGTCAACGAAATTCCAGGTCTAATATGTGTTTCAAGACGTCCTGGACAGCAGTGGGACACCAACCTGAATGTTGCCCACCACGTGGCCTGACAACCATATGGTCTGGGGTGCCATGTCTTTTCATAGCAGAGCCCCACTGGTTGCCATCTGTGGCACCCATACAGTACAGAGATCAGTCGAGGAGATTCTATGCACCATTTTGTTTCCCTTCATAACAAGCCACCCTGGGTTTACATTTCAGCAACATTATATGCCTGTACAATGTGAGAGTTTTTACTGCTTGTCTTTGTGGTTGTCGAACCCTATCTTGGACACCATAGCCGCTGGTTCTCTCCCCAACTGAGAATGTTTGGAGTATTATGGCCAGGGCAGGACCATCAAACCAGCTCAGGATTTTCATCTATTGATTTCTGTCTCATTTCGCCATTTCATGCATAGTATTATTTTGTGTATGTTATATCGTGATTTTTTGCGGTAGAGGAATAGATACATCATTGATTGTTCCAATATTGTGTTTATACAGTGACCATATCTTTACAGTATATTCCTTCAAACATCCATACACATCTGAGAGAGCAGAAACTTCACTGGCCATTACAGAAGTGGTAAACATTACAAAATAGCTTTGAATACTGCGGCTATACATTGATGTCAGATGTTTGTGACACGTGAAAATTTGTTCCTGTCTGGGACTTAAACCCGTAATGTTTACCACTGCTATAATTGTCAATGACAGTGCCTGTTCCTTCAGATTTGCATGCCGTTCTGAAGGGCATAGTATTGTGAAGACACAGATACTGTATAAACAGTTTCGAAGTGCCTTATTTCAGTGCCATAACTGGCCTTGGGAATCTGTGCCCATCTTCACATGGCTGACGTTTCCAGTTACATTTATTTATTCATCAACAGCATGTCGTCAGCTCCTGCACTATGTTCCAGTAGACTATGCTTTGTCTTGCATCAGTCCATATGTTTTTCTGCGACCTTAGCAAGACAAACCGTTGTGCATTGGAACATATGAAATAATAGACATCATCAGAAGAGTGGCACACCCAAGGGGAGAACAAGTTTAAAAAAAAGCAAAAATCAATGGTTTATATAAGAAAAGGCTTCCATAGAACCAAAATTGCACGTAATGCATAATATAAAAATACACTGAACAATATATAGGAAAAAGCAACTTAAAAGAAGAATAACCCAAACCAAAATTTTTTAAAAACTCACATCAGGATGTCAAAGTAATTCTGATTCTTCCAATTTAACAAGAAGGTCACTTTTTTTGCCACTTTCTGGCATAATTCAGAATCTGGAGATCATCCAGCATGGGTGGTCGATGCCCTGTTGACTTAAAATTCTCAACAGAGGCAGAATGCTGCTTCATCTGGCCATGTCTTAAACCTCCCATCAGTCATAAGATTGTGCTGGGTTTTGTTGTGGACTGCTAGAAGAATTGTAAATTATCAAACATGGATATGGAGTTAATGATCACCTGTTTAATGATCAGCTGATTAGTAAGGATCTGAACTACCTTGACACCACGATGTCAATTTTTGAAATATTTACTTAGCCAGTTTCTTTACTTTAGTTATTCTGCATTCAAATTGCTTTTTTTTACTGTGTATTAATTTATGTATTTTTACATGATGCATTTCCAGCCAGTTTTTATGCTTCAGTTGGCTTTGTTTATGTTAAGTGTTTGATCAGTTTATTTGAGCCCTCAAATTGAACTCCCCTCAGGTAGCCCTTTTCTCTAAATGTTAATTCCTTTATATTTTTTATCCTGTAGATATATACATGCAATCTTTGTATTTTTCTAAAGCTACAAATTTACGTTTTAAATTTTAACTGCCAAACAGGGTTTTTGTCATTGTAATTCAAGTTTAGGTGGTAACACTTGCATATTTTACTTCACTTTCTCCTTCCTGCGGATCGTATCACTCGCAATCTTGTGCACTATGCACGTGGCATTATTAATTTGTAATGTGTATCCCGTCAGTCTCATTATTTCTCTGTAGTTGTTCGTTTGTCCAAAGCTTTTCTGCTAGTGACAGCTTCCCAACGTTTTGCGAACTTCTGCATACCAGATAGAGCGCCTTCATTGTTGAGCTGTCTGATTATTCGGGTTACCTCACTGAAAGCCCTTGTACTCTTACGGATTTATGGGCAGCTCGGCAGGGTTCATGGTGTCAATTCCTTTTAGGACTACTTCAGAAGTTAGTTGAGTCCATGCCACATCGTGTTATGCCACCTCTACATGCTCGCAGGGGCCCTGCACCATATTAGGCAGGTACACCAGTTTCTTTGCCCCTTCAGTTTATAATAGAAACATATACTTCCATAACGTAAATTAACTACTTTGTGCTTATTATCACATAGAAAAAACGTCCAACGAAGTCAGACATCCTGCCACTGTAGCATAATTAACCACACTCTGAACAATGTGTTTTGGAGAGATCATGAGTGATATGTATCACTGAAACTACATATTTTCGTAAGACGAGTGTATAAATATGAAAAAAATCAATTACGGCCTGTTCGTTTCTACGGTGGTCATCCCTTCTGACTCTAATCGCTGGTGAGAGTAGGAAAGTGGATTCACAAAATAATAGCGATTTTAATATTTGTGGCACGGTGTTTATCTTTCTTCCATTATGTTTGTGAAACTTGTCTGGTAATTACAGTAACTGAGGACAGAGTGTGCAGTACTTGCCACGTTCGTTTCGAGACAGATTCAGCTGATTTACGTGCATCTTATAACAGCAAAAGCCGAACTGCAGCACTCGTCTTCAAGCACAGAGATGCTGTGGTATCCATCCCATCATTGTAGGTTAGAATATGGCCTACTTCATACATAAAATAGGTTCTGACCTAATCTAACCTCCCCGATCTCGTCAAAAACTAACTAATCAGGTGGGACGCACAGTGATCCCTGAGCTCACCGTCCCTGCCCGTCCTGTTGATGATCCCATCCACCCCAAAAACTCGCTCCGACCTCTGCCTACTGCAGAGGACATAATCCGTCTCATCACCATTGTGCTCCAAAACATCCATCCCTCAGTGTCCCCACACCCTTCCCCAGATCGCCCTCGATGCCCGTTCCATCTCCCATCTTACCACCTATGCCACCTACTCTCACAACCAGACCCACTTCACCTTCACCCCCCTCACCACCCTCGTCTTGCTCTCCCCTCCCATGGTACAACAACCCTATCCTGTACCACAATATTTGCTCCCTGCCCACCCACAAACTCTTCTTCCTCCACACCATCCATCATGGATGCCTTAATCCTAAACGAAACCTTCCTTCAACCATGTATCTCCATCTCCACACCTCCTTACACCCTTCACCGCACCGATAACCCATACCCTCTGGCGCATGGCAGAGTTGCTATAGGCCACCTCAAGCACCTCCCAGTCCAGACCCAACCACTCCTTAACATTCCTGCCGAGCATCTCACCCTCAGCCTCTTCTTCCCCACCCTTACTGTCACCTGTGCCACCACTTATGTCCGCCCTCGCACCCCCATCCCGTATGATTTCCTGGCCCACATTGACCGCACCTTCTCCACCTACATGATTGCCACTGACCTCAATATCCACAGCCGTGATCCTGCCAATCTCCAGTGGTGGCATCGGTTTATCACCACCCTCCAGGGAGACCTGGTCCCCTCCCCAAGCACACCTGACCCGAACCCAACACCACTCCCGATGTGGTCCTTGCCTCTCCCAACCTCCTTGGGCGCATCACCACAGATGTCCTTCACCTCATTGGCAGTGACAGTGCTCCTGTTCTCCTCACTATCTGTAGTGGTCACAATCCCCGCCCCGCTCCTCACTATGACGTCCCTCCTAAACTTGTCCATGATTACTCCTGTGCCAACTGGGATGCCTACCGGGACTCCATTCCACCCAGGGTGATGGCCACGACCTTGCTCTCCAATCTCCTGATGACATCTCTCGCATTGCTGATTTACTGCACCAGACCTTGTGTGACGCCATCGCCACCCATATCTCCATCTAAGCCATCCACCCTCACCGGCCCGCCCTGCCTCTACAGACCGTCCACCTGCCAGAGTCCCGCCACCTCTACCGCTCTTTTCTCCGCACTCATGGCCAGGACACACTTACCCGCTACCGGCAATTATGACGAAACATCTGCAACCTGCTTACTGCGAAGAAACGCCGTGCCTGCCGCCAGACATGTACACAACTCAACACCACGCTCCCAGTAAACTCTTCCAAGTACTGATTTGCTTTCCACGGCCTTCCTGGAAACCGCCCCACCCCACAGTACCCTCTCCTCCTTGATGACCATCCCTTTCTTGACAACCTCAGTACAGCCAACCACTTTGCCTCTCAACTCTCCAATGTTTTTTCAGTACCAGATGATCCCCAATTTGATTATTCCCTATTCCCTGACCTCATGGACCGTACGAATACCTCTGTTCCTCCCCTTACCCCTAGCTTCCAGTACTTGGGCCACACACCATCATATGAACTTGACACTCCCATCAGTACACAGGACCTCAGCCTCACACTCCACACTAAATGCAACACTGCTCCCGGCTACGACTGCATTACCTACCGCCACCTTAAACACTGCCCTCCCTCCTTCCTTTCAGTCCTTGCCACCCTCTACAATATCATGCTTGCGACTGGTTTCTACCCCGACCTGTGGAAAACCTCCCATATCCTGATGTTCTCCAAACCCAACAAGCCTCCATCTGATGCCTCTTCCTGTCGTCCTATCTGTCTCACATCGGTGTTAAACAAGCTCTTGGAATCCATCCTTTCCTGACTCATCCATCACCACCTCCGCAAAAACCACCTCCTCCCCAACACCCAGTGCGCCTTTCGACCTTCCTTCTCTGCCGATGACTGACTCCTCCGCCTCACTAATCTCCTCTCAATCCAGCTTAACTCTCGTCGCTCTGCCATTTTCGTCTCCCTCGATCTCGAAAAGGCCTACGACCGTGTCTGGCATTCTGGTCTCCTGTTTTAACTCCAAACCTACACCCTTCCTGTCAACTACATCCGTCTGATGGCATCCTTCTTCTCCCGCCGCCTCTCATATGTTACCATCCATAATGCCAATTCCCACACCTTCTACCCCTCCGCTGGGGTGCCCCAGGGCTTTGTCCTCTCCCCTCTCCTCTACCTCCTGTACATGGCAGATGCGCCCCAACACCCCATCCAGTACACCTCTTGCAATATGCCGATGACACTGCATTCCTCGCCCTCGCTCCTACCCTCCAACGGTCCCAACACCTTCTCCAGAATCCACTTGACCTTTTTGCTGCATGGTGTATCCAGTGGTGCTTTCCATATACGCCTTCCGTCCCCCATGTGGATGCTCTATGACCTCATTCCTTTCCCCCATCTGCTCCTATTCCCCGAACATATCCACCTACTCTACACCTCCCACCACCTTGATTCCCCTCACCCCCTGGTGGCTCCTCTCCTGTCCTGTCCCCACCTCCTTCCACGCCTTCACTGTTGTGTCCCCCCCACCCTCCATCTCCACACCCTTTATCTCCTTTCCCAAGGTGGCTTCCATCAACTCCCCCTCCTGGATGATACCCTCTTTCCCTCCATCTATCCCTCTTACCCTCCATCTGTCCCTCTTATCAACTCTGATCCTCACCCCCCCTCCTGTCCTCAGTCCATTCCCTGGGCTCCCTTTCCCCCCTTCCATACTGTTTTCTCCCAGCCAAACCTCTCCCTA